>NC_069677.1:62472211-62811165 GCF_023699985.2 Odocoileus virginianus
ATGAATGTCTTTAAAAACAAAAACAAAAAAAACTATAGTTGACTTACAATATTAATTTCAGGGATACAACATAGTGTTACAATATTTTTAAACATTACAAAATGGTCACCACTGTGAGACTAACTACTATCTGTCATCATACTAAATTATTATAATCTTATTAACTATATTTCCTATGCTGTTCATTACATTCTCATAACTAATTTATTTTATAATTGGAATTTTGTATCTCCTAATTATCTTCACCTATTTTACCTATTCTCCTAACCCCTTTCCCTTAGTTTGTTCCCTGAATCTATAAGTCTACTTCTGTTTTATATTTGTTCTTTTGTTTTGTTTTCACATCCCACATATTATCTTTTACTTTATTTTGTTTTGCTTTGTTTTAAGATCCCACATATAATTGACAAATATTTCTATCCCCTTATTTATTTTAAATAGACTTAGACTTTATCACTGTCAATAACTATACACTTTCTATAATCATTTTTTATTTATAAATTTAAAGTTATACTCCAGTTAGTTATTAAAAAATGTTGGCTATATTCCCTGTACAATGAATACATTTTTGTAGACTAACTTAAACCTAATAGCTTGTATCCACCACTTCCCAATCCCAATAGTGCCCTTCCCCACCCACTGATAACCACTAGTTTGTCCTATGTATCTATGAGTCTGCTTCTTTTCTGTAGTGTTCATTAGTTTGCTATATTTTCTATTGTTCATGTATTATTGGTAGCATACAGTATTTGTCTTTCTCTGTTTGACTTATTTCATGTAGCATAATATCCTCCAAGTCTATTTATGTTGCTACAAATGGTAAAATTTCATTCCTTTTCATGACTGATTAGTATTCCAGCCCATTCCAGTATTCTTGCCTGGAGAATCCCAGGGACAGGGGAGCCTGGTGGGCTGCCGTCCATGGGGTCGCACAGAGTCAGACACGACTGAAGCGACTTAGCAGCAGCAGCAGCAGCAGCAATATTCCATTATCTGTGTGTATGTCGTATTCTGTTGTGTAGTATGTATATACATACCACAGCTTCTTTATCCATTCATCTCTTGATGGACATTTAAGTTACTTCTATATTTTGGCAATTGTAAACAGTGCTATAAACAGAGGACACATAAATATTTTCAAATAAATGTCTTTTTTTTTTTTTTATGAGTATATTCCCAGTAGTGGAATTGCTAGATTAAAAGGTAGTTCTGTTTTTAGATTTTGTGAGAAAGCTCCATGTGGTTTTCCAAGGTGGCTGCATCAGTTTACACTTCCACCATTTTACAAGGCTTCTCTTTATTCCACATCTTCTCAAATATTTGTTTTTTGTGTTGTTTTTAAAAAAAGCCATTTTGACAAGTATGAGATGGTATCTCACTGTGGCTTTCATTTGCATTCCCTGATGATTTGCAATGCTGTGCAACTTTTAATCAATATACAAAAATCTGTTGCATTTGTATACACTAACAGCAAATTATCAGAAAGAGAAATTAAGGAAATAATCCCATTTACCATCACATCAAAAAAAGAATATGAAACCCAGGAATACACGTATCTAGGAGGCAAAGGACCTGTACTCAGGAAACTTATAAGATACTGATGAAAGAAACTGGAGATGACACAAACAGATGGAAAGATATATCATGTTCTTGGATTTGAAGAACATGATATTTGAATAACACAATATGAATCAATGTTGTTAAAATGATCATGCTACCCAAGGCAATCTACAGATTCAATTAAATCCCTGACAAATTTCCAATGGCATTTTTTCACAGAACAAGCACATATAAATAAAAAATCTGTACAAAACACAAAAGTCAAAACAGTCTTGAGAAAGAAGAACAGAGCTGGAGAAATCATACTTCCTGAATTCAGACTCAACTGCAAAGCTATAATAATCAAAGTAGTATGATACTGACACACAAAAAATAAATCAATGGAACAGGATAGAGAGATCAGAAATAAATCCATGCACTTATGGTCAATTAATATATGACACAGAAGGCAAGAATACACAATGTAGAAAAGACAGCATTGTCAATAAATAGTGCTAGGAAAACTGGACAGCTACATGTGAAAGCCAAAGAAGGAGGAACTCTACACAGTCAGCAAAAACAAAACCAGGAACTGACTGGGGCTCAGATCAGGAACTCCTTATTGCAAAATTCAGACAGAAATTGAAGAAAGTAGGAAAAACAATAAGTCATTCAGCTATGGCCTTAATCAAACCCCTTACAATTATACAGTGGAAGTGACAAACAGATTCAAGGGATTAGATCTGGTAGACAAAGTTCCTGAAGAACTACGGATGGAGATTCATAATGAGAGGGTAACAGGAAGGAAGGCCAGGGGTCTCCAAATGGAAGAAATAGGCTGCAAGTGCCAGACATTTTTATCTCTCTTAAGCAGCAGGAAGAAACAAACTAGAGCTTTTTTTTTTCTTCTCTTCTCTATACAAATTTAAAAGGAGGTTTCACTTAAAATGCTGTGTTGCCATGACACCTGGTTTCACCTGAAGCTAACTATTCTCAAAACCTTGAGTTAATCAATACATTTTTTCTTATGGAAATGTTTGTCTTAAGCTATGTCAATTTACCCCAGACTCTGTCTTCAAGTTGGTTCCGCCAAATGGCTCAATCTACTTGACAAACCAGTATGTTATACTCAGATATTGTTCCCCTTATCTATGTAAACGAAACTATTTGTGTGGTAATCTGCCCTTCTGTAAGACTCAAGTCAATTGTTTTATGGCCTGGGATGAATTATCTGGTGCCATTCTAAATCTCAAGACATTCCTTTCTTTTCATTAACAGATTGCAAGTGACTATATAACATACAGCTAAAGACTAGCAGGGGGGTACTCTTTCTGCCCCCTTCTGATGCCTATGTCAGAAGCTTTCTCTACCTCCTTTATACTTTAATAAAACTTTATTACACAAAAGCTTTGAGCAATCCAGCCTCACCTCTGGCCCCGGATTGAATTCGTCTCCTCCAGAGGCCAAGAATTCTAGCGTCTTATTGTTCAGCAACAACCTTTCCAGAACATTCTACAGGAGGCAGTGATCAAAAACATCACCAATGAAAAAAAATGCAAGAAGGCAAAATGATTATCTGAGGAGGCCTTACAAACAGCTGAAAAAAGAAGAGAAGTGAAAGACAAAGGAGAAAAGGAAAAATATATCTATCTGAATGAAGAGTTCCAAAGAGAGCAAGGAGAGATAAGAAAGCCTTCCAAAGTGATCAGTGCAAAGAAATAGAAGAAAATAATACAATGGGAAAGACTAAAATCTCTTCAAGAAAATTAGAGACACCAAGAGAACATTTCATGCAACGTTGGACACAATAAAGGACAGAAACTGTATGTACCTAACAGAAGCAGAAGATGTTAAAAAGAGATGGAAAAAATACACAGAAGAACTACAGAAAAAAGATCTCAATGACCTACATGACCACAATGGTGTGATAACTCACCTAGAGCCAGATATCCTAGAGTGTGAAGTCAAGTGGACCTTAAGAAGCAGAAGCATCATGACAAACAAAGCTAATGGGGGTGATGGAATTTGAGCTGAGCTATCTCAAATACTAAAAGTTGATGCTGTTAAAGTGCTGCACTCAATATGCCAGCAAATTTGGAAAACTCAGCAGTGGCCACAGGACTGGAAAAGGTCAGTTTTCATTCCAATCCCAAAGAAAGGCAATGCCAAAGAACACTCCAGCTACCACATAATTGCAGTCATCTCACACACTAGTAAAGTAATGCTCAAAGTTCTCCAAGCTAGGCTTCAACAGTACATGAACCATGAACCTCCAGATGTTCAAGCTGGTTTTAGAAAAGGAAGAGGAACCAGAGATCAAATTGCCAACATCCGTTGGATCACTGAAAAAGCAAGAGAGTTCCAGAAAAACATCTACTTCTGCTTTATTGACTATGCCAAAACCTTTGACTGTGTGAACCACAACAAACTGGAAAATTGTTCAAGAGATGGTAATACCAGACCACCTGACCTGCCTCTAAAGAAATATGTATGAAGGTAAAGGAGCAACAGTTAAAACTGGACATAGAACAATGAATGGACTGGTTCCAAATAGGAAAATATCAAGGCTGGATATAACTTATTTAACTTCCATGCAGAATACATCATGCAAAATGCTGGGCTGGATGAAGCACAAACAGGAATCAAGATTGCCGTGAAAAAGATTAAAAACCTCAGATATGCAGATGACATCACCCTTATGGTAGAAAGTGAAGAAGAACTAAAGAGCCTCTTGATGAAAGTGAAAGAGAAGACTGAAAAAGTTGGCTCAAAACTCAACATTTGAAAAACTAAGATCATGGCATCTGGTCCCATCACTTCATGGCAAATAGATGGGAAAAAAATGGCAACACTGACAGACTTTATTTTCTTGGTCCCCAAAATCACTGTAGATGTTGACTGCAACCATGAAATGAAAAGATGCTTGCTCCTTGGAAGGAAAGCTATGAGAAGCAGAGACACTATTTTGCTGACAAAGGTCCATATAGCCAAAGCTATGGTTTTTCCAGTCCTTGTGTAAGAATATAAGAGTTGGATCATAAAGAATATTGAGCATGGAAGAATTGATACTTCTCCAACTGTAGTTGGAGAAGACACTTGAGAGTCCCTTGGACTTCAAGGAGATCAAACTGGTCAATCCTAAAGAAATCAATGCTGAATATTCTTTGTAAAGACTGATGTTGAAATAAGAAAACAGAAAGAGAAATTAAGGAAACAATGCCATTCACCATTGTGACAAAAAGAATAAAATACTTAGGAGTATATCTACCTAAAGAAACAAAAGACCTATACATAGAAAACTATAAAACACTGATGAAAGAAATCAAAGAGGACAGAAACAGATGGAGAAATATACTGTGTTCATGGATTGGAAGAATCAATATTGTCAAAATGGCTATACTACCCAAAGCAATCCATAGATTCAATGCAATCTCTATCAAGCTACCAACGGTATTTTTCACAGAACTAGAACAAATAATTTCACAATTTGTATGGAAATACATAAAACCTCGAATAGCCAAAGTAATCTTGAGAAAGAAGAATGGAACTGGAGGAATCAACCTGCCTGACTTCAGATTATACTACAAAGCCACAGTCATCAAGACAGTATGGTACTGGCACAAAGACAGAAATATAGATCAATGGAACAGAATAGAAAGCCCAGAGATAAATACACGAACCTATGGTCACCTTATCTTCGACAAAGGAGGCAAGGATATACAATGGAAAAAAGACAACCTCTTGAACAAGTGGTGCTGGGAAAACTGGTCAACCACCTGTAAAAGAATAAAACTAGAACACTTTCTAACACCATACACAAAAATAAACTCAAAATGGTTTAAACATTTAGATGTAAGACCAGAAACTATAAAACTCCTAGAGGAGAACATAGGCAAAACACTCTCTGACATAAATCACAGCAGGATCCTTTATGACCCACAGGCCAGAATATTAGAAATAAAAGCAAAAATAAACAAATGGAACCTAATGAAACTTAAAAGCTTTTGCACAACAAAGGAAACTATAAGCAAGGTGAAAAGACAGCCCTCAGATTGGGAGAAAATAATAGCAAACGAAGTAACAAAGGATTAATCTCAAAAATATACAAGCAACTCCTTCAGCTCAATTCCAGAAAAATAAATGACCCAATCAAAAAATGGGCCAAAGAACTAAACAGACATATCTCCAAAGAAGACATACAGATGGTTAACAAACACATGAAAAGATGCTCAACATCACTCATCATCAGAGAAATGCAAATCAAAACCTCAGGGAGATATCATTAAACGCCAGTCAGGATGGCTGCTATCCAAAAGTCTACAAGCAATAAATGCTGGAGAGGGTGTGGAGAAAAGGGAACCCTCTTACACTGTTGGTGGGAATGCAAACTAGTACAGCCGCTATGGAAAACTGTGGAAATTTCTTTAAAAACTAGAAATAGAACTGCCATATGACCCAGCAATCCCAGTTCTGGGCATACACACTGAGGAAACCAGATCTGAAAGAGACACGTGCACCCCAATGTCCATCGCAGCACTGTTTATAATAGCCAGGACGTGGAAGCAACCTAGATGCCCATCAGCAGACAAATAGATAAGGAAGCTGTGGTACATATACACCGTGGAATATTACTCAGCCATTAAAAAGAATTCATTTGAATCAGTTCTAATGAGATGGATGAAACTGGAGCTCATTATACAGAGTGAAGTAAGCTAGAAAGATAAAGACCATTACAGTATACTAACACATATATATGGAATTTAGAAAGATGGTAATGATAACCCTATATGCAAAACAGAAAAAGAGACACAGATGTACAGAACAGACTTTTGGACTCTGTGGGAGAAGGCGAGGGTGGGATGTTTCAAGAGAACAGCATCAAAACATGTATATTATCTAGGGTGAAACAGATCACCAGCCCAGGTTGGATGCATGAGACAAGTGCTCGGACCTGGTGCACTTGGAAGACCCAGAGGGATCAGGTAGAGAGGGAGGTGGGAGGGGGAATCGGGATGGGGAATACATGTAAATCCATGGGTGATTCATGTCAATGTATGACAAAACCGACTACAATATTGTAAAGTAATTAGCCTCCAACTAATAAAAATAAATGAAAAAAAATAAAAATAAAAATAAAACATATGGACAAACTGAAAAAAAAAAAAAGACTGATGTTGAAGCTGAAGTTCCAGTACTTTGGCCACCTTATGTGAAGTGCTGACTCATTAGAAAAGGCTCTGATGCTAGGAAAGATTGAAGGCAGGAGGAGAAGGAAACAAGGTAGGACAAGATGGTTGGATGGCATCACCAACTTAATGGACATGAGTTTCAACAAGATCCAAGAGGTGGCAAAGGACAGGGGAGCCTAGGGTGCTGCAGTCTATGTGTTCATAAAGAGTTGGACACCACCAAGTGACTGAACAACAACAACATGTAAAAAATGAAGAAAAACATTTGAACTTTCTCTAACACCATATACAAAATGGATTAAACTTCTGAATGTAAGGCCAAACACTATAAAACTCTTAGAGTAAAACATAGGCAGAACACTCTCTGACATAAATTTGAAGCAAAATCTTTGTTAATAAACTTCCTAGATCAATGGAAATAAACAAAAATAAACAAGTTGGACTTAGTTAAACTTAGTGCTAAAGACATTTCTAATTGATATCCTGATCATCCTCAAATTATGTTACTTTCAATCAAAGTAAAATGCCAGTAAAAGTCAACATCACTTTTTTTTTCCAATTGTTTCATTGAAAAAAATCTTTATCATTCTTGATTCCTTTTTCATACATTTCATTTCTAGGCTGTAAGCAATTTTTCTAGCTTTACAGATAATGTTTTTTATCTAGAATATAACCGCTCTCTACCACTTCAACTACTACCAATCAGTGAAGTCAACTTTCTTTAGACTAGAAACCATAGCCTCTAATCAATTCCCCTTCTTCCATCCTTTTCCCATTGTAAACTGTTTTCTATACTGTGAGTGGGGTCATTGTTTCTAAACTACAAATCCAATCATGCCACTCTTCTGCACAAAACATTGTAAAATGTTAGAGAAGAAAATAATAATGTTAATTTCAAATTTTCCTATTTGTCTCAATAAAAGGCATGTTTTTTTCCAAAGGCCCAACTTTAGTTAAGGTAATGCTAGATGCCACAGCAAACAGTGCCAGAAAAGTATAAAGGCTTAAATAAAATAAATGTTTACTTTTGATTCTCTAAGTTCTAAAACATACATTCTTGATTAGAAGATATTTTCCTTGCCCATGGCAGTTCAGGCCATAAATTCAATTTTGTGCCTCCAGCCTCTTAAGCATATGGCTTCCATGGTCACTATGCTTTTCTACCTCATGTCAGTAAAAAAAGAAAGAGTATGATGATCAAAAATACTGGGAAGGAACACATTACCTCACTTCCTGCTCTATTGGGTGTGAGTCAAGTGACCACATCTGATCCAAATAACACTGGGGAATATATAGTCTTTATGACCCATCAGAAGAGGAATGCATTTTGGTAAAGAAACCATTTGTAACAAAGCACTCAAGGCCTTCTGATCTGGCTTACTCTCACCTCTGTGACCTGAATTCTTACCATTCTCCCTTTTGGACTCTCAGTTCTGTGTGGTTGCCTCTTTATAGTCCTCGAACAATGTGAATGTGTTTGATGCCATTGTGTTTAGTTCTCCCTTTATATTGAGTGCCCATCTCCAGATGCACCCTTAGGTCTGTACGTTCCTTAGTTCAGTTCAGTCATTCAGTCCTGTCGGACTCTTTGAAACCCCATGGACTGCAGCATACCAAGCTTCACTATTCATCACCAACTCCAGGAACTTGCTCAAATGCATGTCCATTGAGTCAGTGATGCCACCCAACCATCTCATCCTCTGTTGTCCCCTTCTCCTCCCGCTTTCAATCTTTCCCAGCATCAGGGTTGTTTCCAAAGAATCAGTTCTTCACATCAGGTGGCCAAAGTATTGGACTTTCAGCTTCAGCATCAGTCCTTCCAACGAATATTCAGGGTTGACTTCTTTTAGGACTGACTGGTTTGATCTCCTTGCAGTCAAAGGGACACTCAAAAGTCTTCTCCAGCATCACAATTCTAAAGCATCATCTTAGATGCTCGGATTTCTTTGTGGTTCAACTCTTACATCCTTACCTGACTACTGGAAAAAAAAAATAGCTTTGACTAGATGGACCTTTGTCAGCAAAGTAATGTCTTTGATTTTTAATATGCTGTCTAGGTTTGTCATACATTCCTTAGATGTCATATAATCAGCAAGACCTTCTCTGGTTCTCTATTGAATATAAACTAGAAATTATAACCACCAATATTCCCTATTACTTCCTATTGTTATTTTTTTCTGTAGAGCTTATGTTTATTTGTTTATTTAGTGTTTTGTCTGTCTCCTCCTGCTTTATTCACAATCCATTAATAATATATTAACCATTCACTAAATTCTTAGTAAAATTATAGATTAATTGGTTACCAATAACCTGATTCTTCCAATCTCAATATATCATCTTGGACATCTCAATTTTCTAATTACTACAAAAATAAGGCTATCTCTCCAGTGGCATCATATTCCAGTGTGACAGATTCTCCTTCAGTTTTTCAAACAATTGTTAACAAGGTAGAAGAATGGCTGAAGTTTTAATTTGGTTGAAATGGCCGAGGGTTGGGATGGGTCAACAGAGTTAAGGTTAAGGCAGATTAAATGTATAATTGTGAAATCAGTTATTTGTTTTAAACTAAAACTTGCCCCAAATTCCTTTGTAGACTACTTTGCTAGGTTTCATAAGCCTATTTACTAAAGCAAAGAATCTTAAGTAATCAAAAAAGCACAAGTATAGCCCACAAGTATGTGATATAGATGTCTATGTGTGAAAGAATACATTTTTTGTGATAGGGAGGTAGATATGTCTTTTTCTGATGGTTTGTCTAGTTTAGATTGAAATACAGGATTTTTTAAGTGACAAAAATTTACTGTAATACAAATTCACATTTTTATATTATGTCATAAAATAATTGACCACAGTATACTGGAGAATATATACATATATATATTCCCATTCAGACTTACAAGAGAAATTAGAGGTTAGTGAGTAACATCAGAATACCAGCAAATTGTGGTTTCTAACATTTAATATAATTCCTGGAAGAATTAGCTTCTAAAGCATTGCTTCTAAGAACCACAAAACACTGTATTTTTATATTACATTTCAACTGATTATATTCATCTATTACCTCATTTCTCAAACTCTTTTTAGTTTGTCTGCTTCTATAGTACTACATAATAATAATTGGACAGTCTTGCCTTTTTCTTTTTTTTTTTTTTGCACTGACAGAATCAATGAGACTCCAAATTTAGCTGTCTGGTCTTACCTAATGTAATTCTATATATTGCATGATTTTAAATACATATTTCTTTAACTATTTACCCATTATCTTTTCTTTTTTCATGAAAAATGCTTCTTAAGCTGTTTCATATGCATGTGGTTTGCTTGGGAAGATATATCTAAAATATTGGAAGCAGGGTCTTTGTCAAGATTATATTTTATTCAGTCACTAAACCTTTCAAAGATCACTTTGTGACAAAGTAATAAGGAATCATCAAAAACTTTTAGGAAGAAGGGTGACATGAATACGCTAGTGTTTTAGAAAGTTTCTTCTTTCTGGATGATGACCATAAGGAAAGAAGGTGAGAGACTATAATACCAATGTGGATGGAGGCATTGAAATGACATACATTTTTAAAAATGATAATTTTCCAGATGATTTTTATTGCAGAGAATTGAGAAATAGATGGAATCATAAGCTATAAAATGGTAGAAGATAAATACTGGGTGATCAATTGGATAAGATTTGCCATGATAACCTGTCTAGCCCTGGTCAGCCTTCATGTGACAGACATAACATACTTAGACTCTCAGAAATTTCAAAATATTTCCATGTATTTTTATCTCAGGTACAGATTCCCTGAAAATCCAGAAAGAAGTAGCTTTCCTAATTGTTGTTAAGAGATACTTCATTTCCTGCTACAGTTGATTTTTTCCCAGGATTTGACAATAGAAACTTCCATTATCTTCAAGGGAAACTCAACCCACTCACATAAAGCGCTATCAAGTCTACAGCTTTCGGGATAAATGATAATTGGATTAGTTGACCATATGCTTCCAAGATTCTAGATTATTAATTCTCAAATGAGCCCATATGTGGCTCAGCAACAAAGGGCTTCAGGTAGCACTGTGCCAAGTTCAGGGCAGTTGTTTTTCACTCTTTACACTGGCAAGAAATGAAGATGCACTAGCCTGCACATAATCTGTGACACCACATGATCTTCACTCTTAACCTCCTATGACCAAAAGCTGACAGAAGCATTCATATATCTAATGAGGATAAAATGTTTTTCAAGTCAAAACCATTCTACATCTAGATATGGAAAAGGGAAAGACATTTTCTATATTTAGTGTGCCTAATTGTGCTAAAGACACACAGAATTCATATTCTTACTCAAAATGTTCCATACACACCACATCTCAATCTAAAGCTAACTGCATTTGTGTTGTATCACAGTCAGATCTTGAGTGAAAATTTCCACCAAACAGGTACATTTTGCCATATACATGTGAAATAAAAGAGACATTAAAGAATTTATGCTAAGGACAGTTTCCCCCAAATGTAAAACTTTCAAGACCAAGGAATGAAAACTGTTGGCTTTGTTCAAAGTGGTTAAATCCTAAGTTACACCAAGCACTCCAGTGTATTAACTAACACATTCAGGTTCATTTCCAAAATTAAAAGGCGTTGACAGAATTCACACTACCCATCAGAAATATCTTCACATGTAAATCAAAATTTGTTCATGGTATTTGTATGTGTGTATTCTATTTCTCTTTGATAAGCCCTCTCAATGGCGATGACTTGTGTTTATTCTCTTATGTGCTAACAGAACATCCGGTTCAGTCTACTCTGAACCTCTGGAATCAGTCTTGTATTTTCTACTCCTGACGCCACTGGTCTAGATCATGGCTTTATTATTATTATTATTTTAATGGAACACATATTATTGTACTCACCTCTTAACTAACCTCAATACTGTTAATTTATTCAGTAGCCCTACTTATCTCCTATGTTGCTATTTGAGACCATTTAAGCAGTTGAGACCATGTCACTTCCAGGTCCCTCATACCCACTTTTCCCAATAATATTCAGAATCTTCTACAGTCTTGTCAGGTCCCAGGCAGGGTACACTAAGAATGAGTGAAGCTGCTTGGTAAAGACTGTGGGAGCTAAAGGTCACAGATCAAGATTGGAATCATTCAAATATTTTAGAAACACTTTCAAGTCACATTAAGCAACCATACAGATTAAGCATATAGTCCACGGATCTTAGGTATGCAAGACCTGAACCTAGAAAATCTGGTTATATTTTTTTCTTCCTAGATTCTGCTCTTATTACCTATCTCTCACCAAGCCAGACTGTTTCTTGGGTCCACACTCTATGTGATCTGAATTTTACTGCTTTTCATACATTAATTCAAAAATGATTTTCAAACTACAATGGCCTCTCCATCTCCTTATCTACAACAATATTCATTTCTGCTTAGTTTGAGCTCAAATGAAACTCTATCCCAGAAACAGCCCATAATTTCAAAATTAGAATCGATGTTACCTGATCAGAAGGCATATATATATATATATGTGGTATATGTATATATATATATATATATATATATATATATATAACTAACTCACACAGTTCTTTTCCTCTATATAGATGGAACTGGATTTCAGGAAATGTATTTGACGATCTTGTTTTACTCTCACTCTCTGATCTAGTAACTTGGATGTTCCAGATCTTCAGTAAATTTTTGTGAAAATAAATTTGTGAATGGAAAGCATTTGAGTGACTAGAATGCATGATTTATGGATCTACAGGAATTTGGATATTTATAAGATTTCACTTATTACCTGAATAAATCTTACCCATTATTAAAATTCCCTGAGTCTCAATTTGTTCAGCTCTAAAATTATGCTAACAAAGCAGACCTCACAGAGTTGATACAAGATTAATCATAATCTAGTATGTATAAGGTCTGTGACATGTAGTATGTACCTAGGAAACAGTAGCTTTTATTACTAATATTAACCTTTGCCCAATTAAAATAACTTTTTGTTTGGATTTTTCATTTTTCTCTCTTTAAAATTCCTCTCAGTGGGGTGGTTCATATCACACTCTTAATCATTTGACATAAATTAAACTGCTGCTGTGGGGCTTCCCAGGTGGCACTAGCCATAAAGAACCCACCTGCAGGTGCAGGAGACATTAGAGACAAGTGTTCAATCCGTGGGTTGGGAAGATCCCTTGGAAGAGGGCATGGCAACCCACTCCAGAATTCTTGTCTGGAGAATCCCATGAACAGAGGAGCCTGGCATTCCATTGGGTTGCAAAGAGCTTAACACAACTGACACAACTTAGCTTGCATGCAGGCACACAAACTACTGCTGTATCGAAAATAATTTTAAAACTAAAGCATTGTGGAACTGAAACACTGTATACAATTGAAGATTGTTTAATAGTGCCTGATAGAATGTATAAAATTTGATGGAAAGTGCCCAGTAAATTGAAAACAATTCCCAGTTGTTTGATAGCTACATATCTATATGATAAATCAGGGACCGTGTTATGACTTTTGACTCATTTTCTAATTTAAGATACTTTCACTAGCAAGTAACAGAAAATAAAATTAAACCTGGTTTAAAGGGACCAAGTCTAAAGGCTAAGCTCCAAGGATGTTTTGATCAGACTTCAGATTCACTTTTTTGGCAATTTCATTTATTCTGATCTTTTTTGTTTATCAGTTTCGTCCATAAGATGTGCTTCAAAGGAAGCAAAGTACTTGAGGCAGCTTTAATTCTATATATACATAATATGATTTTAAAGAGAAAGGAGATACTACTCACCACTACCAACATCATTTAATGACTTTTCTGAGCTTTATTCTGATTGGGCAGTCAAAGGTGATGATGACTCCTTCCCTGAACTAATCAGTGAAGCCACCTTAGCTGATAGCTGAAGAGCTTAAGTGAATCAGTACCAGTCTAACAACTGGGGATAGGTCAAAATAATCAAAATAAACAGCTATTACACAATGGTAAGATTAATACAAGGAATTCTGGGGAGATAATCCCTGTTGTAAATGTATATGTGTGTGTGTGTGTGTGAGGACTGTCACTTAATTTTTCAATAGTCATCTGAGTTCAGTTTAGTTGTAACCATTACAAGTGCTATCAATATATCATTTCAACTCTTCATCTAAAATCCTATATTTCCTTTTGATATAATATGGGCACAAAAACCAGTTCTCAGGAATTCTTTTTTTTTTTTTTTTTAGTATAAAATCATCCCTTTAAATTACTTATTCTAGTTTTTTTTTTTTTTTTACTTTTTAATCCTTTGTTAATCTGAATTTCCTTAACAAAGGATCTGAAGTGTTTCAGTGTTTTATTTAGTTAGTAGACATCATGGAATTTACAAACAATATTTATTTGGAGAAACAAGTAACTATGAGATACAAAACAAGAAATTCCAGAAAGTTTTCCTTTTCTTAATTTTAACATCCAAACAAAACAGATTTAAATTTCTTAAAGTCTTTTATTACAAATTGCTGATATTGTTAAAGTCAACTTAAAATATCTAAAGAAAAGTGATATTTTTTTCATCATGTGAATATGTTCAGACACTGAAAAATCTCTGACTCAGTGGCTTAACTGCTTAGTAAACTAGAATCTTAGGAACTAGAAATATTTCCCTGTGGACTTGGAGAATCTATGCCCTCTAAGTAAGTAAGTAGTTGATCTCAGCTTTTTTTTTTAACTCATGGTTTGATCATTTTTAACATGATGTGGCGGATCAACATTAGTTTGAAAACTACATTATGGACTCTAACACAGCACATCTTTCCACACTCACATCATAAGGAAGGATAAATGAGAGGTAAGGAATATGGTACCTCTGCTTGCCTACAACATTAGACCATGATCAATCTATGAGTGGGGCTTCCCAGGTGGCTCAGTGGTAAAGAATTCACCTGCCAATGCAGGAGATGTAAGAGAGGTGGGTTCAATCTCTGGGTCAGGAAGATCCCCTGCAGGACACCTCACTTCAGTGTTCTTGCCAGGGGAATCTCATGGACAGAGGAGCCTACCGCATGACAGTCCATGGGGTCACACAGAGTCAGACACAACTGAGTGGCTTAGAACATGAACCTGTGAGTGTTTTGACACAATGATATAGATGTCATTGATTATTGTCATTTATGAGGGGTGTGCTGGTTCTGTTCATGTATTATATAGGAATTATAAAGACTTCCTGGCCTTGTATATATGGATTTCAGAAAGTTAACCTCTGTTAGTATGTTTTCCAAAAAAGACTGTCATCACCAATTTCAAAGTAATATATATTTGTACAATGAAGATGGTTCCAACTGCAAAGAAGAGTGCCAAAATATAGAACACAGAGAAGGATGGGGAAATCCCCGAATCCTAATCAGATCATGAAAGATGGCCCACAGTCCCACAAGGGACCATGGTATCCTTCATAGGTAAATAAAGTATTACTGCTCAAATAACAACACATGTCTCCCATGCTGAACTGCATAAGAAAGTATTTTTTTTCCATATTATTCAAAGTTTTGTGCATGTTAATTAAATCAAAACTCTGCTGCGATAAGATTAAAGTCTTACATATTTCAGTAGTTACATAAATTAGAGTATATTTAAAAGTAATTTAAAGAAAAATGAATGTTTCTTTGAGATTCTGAATATGAAGAAATCTAACATCTCTAGCTTTGAAAGCCCCTCATAGTCTTTCAGATACAGGAAGGAGTTCCATATGCCTGATTATTGACATTATATCAATTCATTCAGGTATGTATTGGCAACTCTTCTCAATAGAAAAAGTTAGTAGGGTTAACTAAGCACACTGAAATTGAAGAGAGAGGATTTAAATCCACTGTGCTTATGTAAAAGCACTTTGCTTATTCAATTTTGGCAGATATCTTAGGAAGATACGTGTATGCATGCGTCTGTGTGTCAGTGCATCTATGCACAGAATACCAAAAGATTATTCTGGAATCTTTTGTCTAAGTTGGGCCTACTAAATAATCACCAATATACAACTTTGAACATTTTTTTAGTAAATGAAAAGCAAAATAATACAGTATATGACACTCAATGGGAGGCAAAGTAGGCCATTAACTCTTGTTCCAGCAATTTCTATTTAGCAAACTCCATTAGCAATAAGTTTCTGATTTCTCTCTGATAAGTAGAACAAACCACAGCATTTCTTTCTGTTTGTACTTGTCTTAGTAGAGTGAATCAGTAAACACAGTAAAAATTGGGGCTTCTGTAGTATTAGCAAGAGAGGCAAACACTTTTTTCAAATCAACTTATTGTCAGTCATTCATTCTACACAAACTTCTTGTGTAGTGTGGTTTACATGTGAAGGTAATAAACTGGCTTACAGCAAAATTCTTGGTTGTTAGTGGAGGTGAAGATTCTATGTTTTAAATACTGCAATAGGAAATGTCAGAGGCTCCAAAATTTATGCACAGTGGAAAAAAATTTTAAAAAAACAAACAGTTTTCAAGCAGTATTCAAACTGGACAGACTCTCCTTCTGAAAGCTGGAATCCCATACAGTGAAAACACGTTTTTATTCAGTGTACAAGCTGAAAATAGTTTGCTATCTCAGCTGAAGATTTGTGCAGTCTCACTTTATACCACCACCTTCACTTCCACCACAACAGACTTTTTTCTCTTCCTCTCCTCTCCCTCTTCTACTCCATCACGACTACTACAGGAGTATAGCTAATGAGGTATAGGTGAAAATCAGAGTCAAAGAGAACAGCCAGAGCTAAGCAAAGAATGAACACTGAGAGAAGGCATTTCCCATGTCTCAGGAAGCAGACATTTTTTGGAAAATGTATCATAGGAAAATGAAGCATCTTAAATCCCGAGATCACATGGATTGGAATCATTAGGGATGAGAAAAGCCAGGAACAAATGCAATGCTGAAGAATTTCCACTTAACTAAGTTCAGATGTTTGAATAATCACATGTCAAGAAACATTTTCTGCAATTTATAGAGAAGACAAAACAAGGAAACTGTCATTTGAAACAAACAGACATGGGGAATGGAAGAGTTTGAACAGTTTTATTGAATGACATTATCAGGAAAGAAGTCCTAATGAGGGTGGGGAGTTATTACAGAATCATGAAGGATATTTCCATTCCATTCCTTGGGTTCCCCCAATCACTGGAGAGAAAGAGGGAGAAAAATTAGTGAAGAAGAGAGAGCAAGGTAACCAATAAAATCAGAAATGAACCATAATGCTACGTCTCTGACAGAAGAGAGGACAGGATCAGGGCAGCATGTACCTCTTAGGACGGCAGGGGTCACTACTGGTTACTCATCCCTGACATGTAAATCCTGTGAATATTCACAAAGCAGACACATTCAGATACAGCTAGGACTCTGATATCTCTATCAGTCTTTCATAGTACTTTGAGTAATAAAACACTGTATTTCATTTTCACAAGGATTTAATTGTTTAGCACCTGCAAAATTTGTTTCTGAGAATTCACAAAAGAATAAATTGCCAAGAACAGTATATGCCCTTCTGAAGAACTCCTACCTGCTGCTAAAGCAGAAGGCATTGTACAACCATGTGACGATCATGAATTATCTTCATATAAACTATATGTTCCAGAATCAGCTTTTTACATACTATAGCTGTCAAAATAAAAAAAACATTGCATTGGTGGGCAAATAGTGATGTGAACCCAGATCCGATATATGATGTGTTCTCCTCATTGTCTTGAGCTAATTTTTAGATGTGCTGTAATAACAAGCTGAGTCTAGGCATCTGACGGACGGGACAGCTGGGCAGTTGAGTCAGTACTTCTGGCACTATCACATTGCAGGTGCAGAACTGAAACTCTCAAACACATGAGAACAGTTGCCTTTGGGGCAACTATGAACTTGACCTCATTTCCGATAGCAGCTTTTCTTTCTCATCAACAGCACAGCTGAAATTTAGAATACAATTCATTTAGCTCAACTTTCAAACAAGTTGATTTAAAGCCTACTTTCCAAACTTTCCTTTGAAGACAAAATGCCATGCATTTTTTCTTTGTTGTTTAAAAGATTTATGAAGAATTAATTACCCAAACTTTTAAAAAGTGAGAATAAATTCCATAAGTCTGTTTCTAGCATAGACTTTATTTAAGGTACACTAATGTGAAATTTTGAAAGCATTTTTCTGTGCATTGATTTTTATTTTGATAAGAAGTTATCCCTGATTAATGAATAATTTGATATATTTTTATTATACCACACAAATTTTAATATAAGTATGTGATGTCCTGCTCATTTTTTTCTTTTTTCTTTTTCTCCATTTATTTTTATTAGTTGGAGGCTAATTACTTTACAATATTGTAGTGGTTTTTGCCATACATTGACATGAATCACCCATGGATTTACATGTATTCCCCATCCAGATTCCCCCTCCCACCTCCCTCTCCACCCAGTCCCTCTGGGTCTTTCCAGTGCACCAGCCCTGAGCACTTGTCTCATGCATCCAACCTGGGCTGGTGATCTGTTTCACCCTTGATAATATACATGTTTTGATGCTGTTCTCTCAAAACATCCCACCCTCGCCTTCTCCCACAGAGTCCAAAACTCTGTTCTGTACATCTGTGTCTCTTTTTCAGTTTTGCCTATAGGGTTATCATTACCATCTTTCTAAATTCCATATATATGTGTTAGTATACTGTATTGGTCTTTATCTTTCTAGCTTACTTCACTCTGTATAATGGGCTCCAGTTTCATCCATCTCATTAGAACTGATTCAAATGAATTCTTTTTAATGGCTGAGTAATATTGCACAGTGTATATGTACCACAGCTTCCTTATCCATTTGTCTGCTGATAGGCATCTAGGTTGCTTCCATGTCCTGGCTATTATAAACGGTGCTGTGATGAACATTGGGGTGCATGTGTCTCTTTCAGATCTGGTTTCCTCGGTGTGTATACCCAGAACTGGGATTGCTGGGTCATATGGCAGTTCTATTTCCAGTTTTTAAAGAAATCTCCACACTGTTCTCCATAGCAGCTGTACTAGTTTGCATTCCCACCAACAGTGTAAGAGGGTTCCCTTTTCTCCACACCCTCTCCAGCATTTATTGCTTGTAGACTTTTGTATAGCAGCCATTCTGACTGGCATGTAATGGTACCTCACTGAGGTTTTGATTTGCATTTCTCTGATAATGAGTGATGTTGAGCATCTTTTCATGTGTGTGTTAGCCATCTGTCTGTCTTCTTTGGAGAAATGTCTGTTTAGTTCTTTGGCTCATTTTTTGATTGGGTCATTTATTTTTCTGGAATTGAGCTAAAGGAGCTGCTTGTATATTTTTGAGATTAATCCTTTGTCTGTTGCTTCGTTTGCTATTATTTTCTCCCATTCTGAGGGCTGTCTTTTCACCTTGCTTATAGTTTCCTTTGTTGTGCAAAAGCTTTTAAGTTTCATTAGGTCCCATTTGTTTATTTTTGCTTTTATTTCCAATATTCTGGGAGGTGGGTCATAGAGGATCCTGCTATGATTTATGTCAGAGAGTGTTTTGCCTATGTTCTCCTCTAGGAGTTTTATAGTTTCTGGTCTTACATTTAGATCTTTTTTTTTTTTAAAAAAAAGTGTTCTAGTTTCATTCTTTTGCAAGTGGTTGAGCTGTTTTCCCAGCACCACTGTGTTTTTCTATTCAAAGCATTATTATATTGAATTGCTGTGTCCAAAAATGCTGTTTTTTTTTCAGTCACTAAGTTGTGTCCAACTCTTTGTGGCTCCATTAACAGCAGCATGCTAGGCTCCCCTGTACTCCAATATCTCCTGGAGTTTGCTCAAATTCACATTCATTGAGTTAGTGATGCTATCTAACTTTCTCATCCTCTGCCATCCCATTCTCCTTTTGCCCGGAATCTTTCCCAACTTTTTTTCAATGAGCTGGGTTGTCACATCAGGTGGTCACAATATCGAAGCTTCACTTCAGCATCAGTCCTTCCAATGACTGTTTAGGGTTGATTTACTTTAGGATTGACTGGTTTGATCTCCTTACAGCCCAGGGGACTCTCAAGAATACTCTTTAGGACTACAATTTGAAAGCATCAATTATTTGGCACTCAGCCTTCTTTATGGTCCAACTGTCACATCTGTACAGGGCTGCTAGAAAAATCATAGCTTTGACCATATGGACCTTTGTTGGCAAAGTGATGTTTCTCCTTTTTAAGATGCTGTCTAGATTTGTCAAGACTTCCCTTCCAAGGAGCAAGCATCTTTCAATTTAATGTCTGCAATCACCATTCACAGTGATTTTGGAGCCCAAGAAAATAAAATCTGTCACTGCTTACACTGTTTTACCTGTCTACTTGCCATGAAGTAATGGGCCTGGATGCCATGATCTTAGTGTTTTAATGTTTAGTTTCAAACCAGATTTTCCACTCTCCTCTTTCACCATCATCAAGAGGCTCTTTAGTTTCTCTTCACCTTCTGCCATTATAGTTGTACCAGCTGCATATCTAAGGTTGTTGATATTTGGCCCAGCAATCTTGATTCCAGCTTGTCATTCATAAATTATGGCATATTGCACAATGTACTCTTCATATAAGTTAAATAAGCAGGGTGACAATATACAACCTTGATGTACTCCTTTCCTAATTTTGAACCAGCTGATTGTTCCATGTCTAGTTCTGTTGCTTCTTGACTTGCTTCCAGGTATCTCAGTAGACAGGTAGGCGATGTGGTATTTCCATCTCTTTAAGAATTTTTCAGTTTGTTGTGATCCATACAGTCAAAGGCTTTAGCATAGTCAATGAAGTAGATGTTTTTTTCTGGAATTTCCTTGCTTTCTCTATGATCCAATGGATGTTGGCAATTTGATCTCTGATTTTCTGCCTCTTGGAAATTCAGGTTGTATATCTGGAAGTTCTTGATTCACATACTATTAAAGCCTGGCTTGAAGAATTTTGAGCATTACTTTTATAACATGTGAAATGAGCACAACTGTCTAGTAGTTTAAACACTCTTTGAAATTGCCCTCCTTTTGGACTGGAATGAAAGTGATCTCTTCCAGTCTTGTGGCCACTGCTGTTTTCCAAATTAGCTGGCATATTAAGTGTAGCAATTTCACAGCATCACCTTTTATGATTTGAGATAGCTCAACTGGAATTCCATCACCTGGGATTCCATTACCAGCTTTTTTGTAGTAATGTTTCCTAAGGCACACTAGACTTCACACTCCATGATGTCTGGTTCTAGGTGAATAACCACTCCATTGTGCTTATCCAGGACATTAAGAGCTTTTTTTGTATAGTTCTTCTGTGTATTCTTGCCACCTCTTCTTAATCTCTTCTGCTTCTGTTAGGTCCTTACAGGTTCTGTTCTTTATCATGCCCATCCTTGCATGAAATGTTCCCTTGATATCTCCAATTTTCTTGAAGGGCTCTCTAGTCTTTCCCATTCTATTGTTTTCCTCTATATCTTGGCATTGTTCATTTAAGAAGGCCTTCCTATCTCTCCATGCTATTCTCTGGAACTCATGATTCAGTTGGGTATATCCTTCCCCTTCTCCCTTTCTTTTTGCTTCTCTTCTTTTTTCAGCTATTTGTAAAGCCTCATCAGACAACCAATTTGTCTTCATGCATTTCTTTTTCTTTGGGATAGTTTTGCTCACTGCCTTCTGTACAATGTTCTGAGCTTCTGTCCATAGTTACTTAGGCACCCTGTCTACCAGATCTAATGTTTTTGAAGCTATTCATCACCTCTACTGTATAATTATAAGGAATTTGATTTGGGTCATATCTGACTGGCCAAGTGTTTTTCTCTACTTTCTTCAATTTAAGTCTGACTTTTGTAATAAGGAGCTGATGATATAAGCCACAGTCAGCTCCACATTTTGCTTTTGCTGACTATATAGAGTATTTCTATCTTTGGCTGCAAAGAACATAATCAATCTGATTTTGGCATTGATCATCTGGTGATGTCCATGTGTAGAGTTGTCTCTTGTGTTGTTCAAAGAGGGTATTTACTATGACCAGTGGGTTCTCCTGGCAAAACTCTGTTAGCCTTTGCCCAGCTTCATTTAGTACCCCAAGGCCAAACTTGACTGTTACTCCAGGTATCTCTTTTTTTTTAAATTTATTTTTTAGTAAATGATAACTGCTTTATAGAATTTTGCTGTTTTCTGTCAAACCTTAACATGAATCAGTCATAAGTATGAATATATCCTCTCCCTTTTAGACTTTCACATATCTTTTGATTTCCTACTTTTGCATTTCAGTCCCCTATGATGAAAAAGACATCTCTTTTTGGTGTTAGTTCTAGAAGGTGTTGTAGGTCTTCCGAGAACAAGTCAAACTTAGCTTCTTCAGCATCAGTGGCTGGAGAACAGACTTAGATTATTGTGATACTGAATAGTTTGCCTTGGAAACATACTAAGATGATTCTGTCATTTTTGAGACTGCACCCAAGTACTGCATTTCTGACTCTTCTATTGACTGTGAAGGCTAATCCATTTCTTCTAAGGGATTCTTGCCCACAGTAGTAGATATAATGGTCATCTGAATTAAATTCACCCATTCCCATACATTTCAGTTCACTGATTCCTAAGATGTTGATGTTCATTCTTGCCATCTCCTGCTTGGCCACATTTAATTCATCTTGATTCATGGATCTGACATTCCAGATTACTATGCAGTACTGTTCTTACAGCATTGAACTTTACTTTCACCACCAGACACATCATGACTGAAATGATGACCGAGCATCATTTCTGCTTTGGCCCAGTCACTTCATTCTTTCTGGAGCTATTAGTACTTGACCTCGGCTCTTCCCTAGTAGTACAATGGCCACCTTCCAACCTTGGCGGTGGGGGATGGTGGGTTTATTTTCTGCTGTCATATCTTTTGCCTTTTCATATTGTTCATAGAGTTTTAGTGTACCATTCCCTCCTGCAGGAGACTAGGTCTTGTCAGAAGTCTTTACTATGACCTGTCCATCATGGATGGCCTGCATGGCAAGGCTCATACTTTCAATGAGTTATACAAGTCCCTTTGCCAAGACAAGGCTATGATCCATGAAGGGAAGTCCAAAAATGGGACCCCAGCAATTGCAAATTTTTAGCAAGAGGCATCTGGATATCTTTGCATAATTAGAAATAACATTATAAACTTTAGGTATCTGAGAGTTCTAAAAACTAGAAAGTGTCTTAATGCTGAAGAATAACAATTTGCTGAAAATATCTTTTACCCCATATTAAGGTAAAAAACATACTCAATGATGAGTAAACCAAAGATTTTCAACCATTTCAGATATCTAGTAGAAGTTATTGAGTTTAAATCTTAATGTCATTAAATAGGAATGACAATGGAAAACCTCTGAAAAGCATATTTGATGAAATGGCTACTGGGTTTGGATAAGACATTGACATGGTATCCATCACTCTATGGAGTAAAGAAGCAACTTTCCACTAAAAGTCTTTAGACCATCTTGTATCTTGTCCCTCCTAACACTTAGTATACAGAGAACACTGGATATTTCAGAGAAGAAAGACACTAATAGCTTACTCTATTTTTAATTGTTGTGACATTTTTCTTTGATTGCTAAAATCTATGTCCATAGACAGCCTTAGTGACTCCCTCCTTACTAGCCCCCCGCCCTCCAGTCATATCTTTTCCCACACATGCCTATCATATAATAGACCTGATTATGTTCTATGCTAAATGAGGGAAATGTATCCCAGTAAATACTTCTTTTCAGTACAAAAACTGTGAAAGGATTTGTCTGTGATATGAGGATAACTAAATATCATCCCTGCTTTCAGTGATATGGTCAGTCAAAGAGACTGTGATGTATTCACAGATAATACATTAATGAGAAACTGTTTAAAGAGGTAATAAGATAGGGTGAGGGAAAAGCATGATTCTGGGTTGTCATCATGAAGACCTCTCAAGTGAATTGGTTCAGAGTGACTGTATGGAACTGACAAGCTGGGGTTGAGGGATTGAAGTTGCAAAGACTTTCCCATAGAGGAAATAGTATGATCAAAGGCTCAAAAGTAGAAAAGAGCAGGAAATTCTGAGAGAGCATATAAAAGAAAGGAGACACTGTACTTACTAATCTCTGCTTATGATATATTTTTCTTAACCCTACTCATTCTTTAAAACTTTTTAAAATCATCTCAAGGAAGTCTTAGAAACAGATATCATCAGGCCAAATATATATTTCTATCAAACACTGTCAGCATATACCATGTTGTACTATAATCCATCTGCATACATAATTGACTTTGTAATTAAACTGTACATCTTGAAAGCATAGGATATGTGACTTAATCATCTCTATAAATATGTATCATGAAATCATAGTCCAGTGCCTGATACTTTGTAAATATTTATTGAACTGACGAATAGTTAAGTGCTCAAATACTTTATGTTAAGACACATATACACATATATCATCATTTTTAATACTTACTGTATATATCAAAGATAGAGCTATATATTCAATGTTTCTATAGTATGTGCTTGAAAGTGAAAGTGAAGTCTCTCAGTCATGTCTGACTCTTTGCGGCCCCACGGACTGTAGCCTGCCAGGCTCCTCCATCCATGAGATTTTCCAGGCAAGGATACTGGAGTGGGTTGCCATTTCCTTCTCCAGGGGATCTTCCCAACCCAAGGATCCAACCCAGGTCTTCCACATTGCAGGCAGACTCCTTACCATCTGAGCCACCAGGTATGTGCTTAGATATTACTTAAAAATGGCTATATTTTATCTGTCATATTCAGGCTTTTGGAAAATAATTTTGTTCAAAATGAAAGTCTGTACTCTCAAAGAGTTGTTCTATATGCACATCAAATGCATGATTCTAGACAAAAAATGCAAAGTAAGTCAATATTAAAACATTTAACTTTATATTGAAAATTTTATACCTATGACATAATGCTCTATATTGAAACTGCATTCAAGTTTCCCTTTGCATCTACTTCATCTGGGATTCGGAATGTTGCAACCCCTCTTTTACCCAATACTATCTGTAAGACTCTGGTAACAGTAACTGAAGTCAGCAATAATGCAACAAAACTGATTGGAACTGAATATGAGTGTGTTAACAGTTAATCTCTTCTTTGAATAGGTGTATACAAATCTTTCTTTTCAAGACTAAACAGAATATTACATTTTTTATAAAGTCAGTGTCTTCTTTGTATTATTAGTTGCAAGTATTAGGGACTTTATTGTTTCTCTTCAAGGTTAAAACAATTAAACCCCACTGATGATCCCTCCTCTAAATTTAACTCAGTTTTTGGCTATTTTTAAATTTATCCATGTTGCTTTACTTTTTAGTCATAAAATATCAATATTTATTAACACACTTTAAAATTAAAGTATTTAAACAATATACTAATCGTGAAAATTCCCCTATTTACCAGCTCATTCCAACTCAGTCCTTTCCCCTGTTATAAACACTGACATCAACTTGCTGTGTATCCTTCCAGAATTTTTAAAATGTTTTACATACCTCTATTGTACTCATTGGAATGCAAAAGTAGGAAGTCATGAAACAGCTGGAGTAACAGGCAAATTTGGCCTTGGAGTACAGAATGAAGCAGGGCAAAGGCTAATAGAGTGTTGCCAAGAGAACACACTGGTCATAACAAACACCCTCTTCCAACAACACGAGAAGACTCTATACATGGACATCTCCAGATGGTCAACCGAAATCAGACTGATTATATTCTTTGCAGCCAAAGATGGAGAAGCTCTACACAGGCAGCAAAAACAAGACCAGGAGCTGACTGTGGCTCAGATAATGAACTCCTTATTGCCAAATTCAGACTTAAATTGAAGAAAGAGGGAAAACTACTAGACCATTCAGTATGACCTAAAACAAATCCCTTATGACTATACAGTGGTAGTGAGAAATTGATTTAAGGGGTTAGATCTGATAGACAGAGTGCCTGATGAACTATGGACAGAGGTTCGTGACATTGTACAGGAGACAGGGATCAAGACCATCCCCACGGAAAAGAAATGCAAAATGGCAAAATAATTGTCTGAGGAGGCCTTACAAATAGCTGTGAAAAGAAGAGAAGCAAAAAGGAAAGGAGAGAGGGAAAGATATTCCCATTCAAATGCAGAGTTCCAAAGAATAGCAAGGAGAGATGAGAAAGCCTTCCTCAGTGATCAATGCAAAGAAATAGAGGAAAACAACAGAATGGGAAAGACTAGAGATCTTTTCAAGAAAATTGGAGATACCAAGGGAACATTTCATGCAAAGATGGGTTCGATAAAGGACAGAAATGGTATGGACCTAACAGGAGCAGAAGATATTAAGAAGAGGTGGCAAGAATACACAGAAGAACTGTACAAAAAAGATCTTCACGACCCATATAATCACGAGCCAGACATCCTGGAATGTGAAGTCAAGTGGGCCTTAGAAAGCATCACTATGAACAAAGCTAGCAGAGGTGATAGAATTCCAGTACAGCTATTTCAAATCCTGAAAGATGATGCTGTGAAAGTGCTGCACTCAATATGCCAGAAAATATGGAAAACTTAGCAGTGGTCACAGGACTGGAAAAGGTCAGTTTTCATTCCAATCCCAAAGAAAGGCAATCCCAAGGAAGGCTTAAACTACTGCATAATTGCACTCATCTCACACACTAGTAAAGTAATTCCCAAAATTCTCCAAGCCAGGCTCAGCAATATGTGAACCGAGAACTTCCAGATGTTTAGGCTGGATTTAGAAAAGGCAGAGGAACCAGAGATCAAACTGCCAACATCCGCTGGATCATTGAAAAAGCAAAAGAGTTCCAGAAAAACATCTATTTCTGCTTTATTGACTATGCCAAAGCTTTTCACTGTGTGGATCACAATAAACTGTGGGAAATTCTGAAAGAGATGGAAATACCAGACAGCCTGACCTGCCTCTTGAGAAACCTGTATACAGGTCAGGAAGCAACAGTTAGAACTGGACATGGAACAACAGACTGTTCCAAATAGGAAAAAGAGTATGTCAAGGCTGTATATTGTCACCCTGCTTATTTAACTTATATGCAGAATACATCATGAGAAATGCTGGGCTGGAGGAAGAACAAGCTGGAATCAAGATTGCTGGGAGAAATATCAATAACCTCAAATAAGCAGGTGATACCACCCTTATGGCAGAGAGTGAAGAGGAACTAAAAAGCCTCTTGATGGAAGTGAAAGAGAAGAGTGAAAATGTTGGCTTAAAGCTCAACATTCAGAAAACTAAGATCATGGCATCTGGTCCCATCACTTCTGGGAAATAGATGGGGAAACAGTGGAAACAGTGTCAGAATTTATTTTGGGGGGCTCCAAAATCACTGCAGATGGTGATTGCAGCCATGAAATTAGAAGACACTTACTCCATGGAAGTAAAGTTATGACTAACCTAGACAGCATATTAAAAAGCAGAGACACTACTTTGCCAACAAAAAGGCTACAGTTTTTCCAGTGGTCGTGTATGGATGTGAGAGTTGGACTGTGAAGAAAGTTCAGTGCCAAAGAATCGATGCTTTTGAACTGTGGTGTTGGAGAAGACTCTTGAGAGTCCCTTGGACTGCAAGGAGATCCAACCAGTTCATCCTAAAGGAGATCAGTCCTGGGTGTTCATTGGAGGGACTGATGTGGAAGCTGAACCTTCAATACTTTGGCCACCTGATGCAGAGAGATGACTTTGAAAAGACCCTGATGTTGGGAGGGATTGGGGGCAGGAGGAGAAGGGGATGACAGAGGATGAGATAGTTGGATGGCATCACCGACACAATGGACATGGGTTTGGGTGGACTCTGGGAGTTGGTGATGGACAGGGAGGCCTGGTGTGCTGACATTCATGGGGTCACAAAGAGTCGGACACTACTGAGTGACTGAACTGAACTGAAATCATTTTAAAACCTTCAATCAGAAGTCATTAACTAGCTTATCATTTTAAACCTTCTCTCAGAAGTCATTAATAGTTTAAGTTACTCTTACCTTTTGTGACTGTCCACCTGCTTAGACTTACCCTTTCCATTTTATTGTGTTTGTATATTAAGCTTTACAAAATTTTAGCACAACTCAAAGTTACATTTTCTCTCCATCCTAGAGTTCCCTTCCCAAATAAGATGAGAAATATTAGTGTTCTTTTACCAGTCTTCTCCTTTCTAAATGTTTTAAACCCTACAGAGCAACCTCATCATTGAGATCTTCT
Organism: Odocoileus virginianus; assembly: GCF_023699985.2. Lineage (NCBI taxonomy): Eukaryota > Metazoa > Chordata > Mammalia > Artiodactyla > Cervidae > Odocoileus > Odocoileus virginianus. Next base: position 62,500,080 of record NC_069677.1, read on the forward strand.
AATATTTTATTTCCAAATTGCTATTAAGTTTAATATTTTTAAATAATAAATTAAGATACATGTTAAATTGTTTTGTATATCACATTCTTGAGCTTTTTCTTTTTTTTAAGTGTACTAGTGTGTATACTCTAGAAACTGGGCAGCAAGGTTTTCCCTCAGAACTGTCACTGTGTTTCTCTGCTTTCCTCAAACATCTGGAAATACCAATAAGATGTCTGATGATAATCTAGTTTTCAATATTTAAAGTAAATCTATTCATTCCCACTGGAAGGGGTTAAGGAGTTCACCTTCAAAGCTCAATACTATGGCATTTGCTCCTCCCTATGTCTAGAGATGAATCTCTTAAATTCATCCTATTCAGTGCTGAGTAGATTCTGTCAGTCTAAGGATGCTGGCTTTATCTCAAGTTGTGAGAGGTTTTTCCATTATATTTTTAATGTTTCCTCCCCTCCATTCTTGTGATTATTTTAAAAAATTTTCTCTTTGATGAATACTAGTTCATCTGAATTATTCTGTGCCTCTAAATGTCCATTCACTTTTCTCGTCTGAGCTCACTACTTCAGTTCACTGATTTGTTCCTCAGCCCTTTCTCCTCTCATTTCCTTGGGCCTTTCTCAGGCCACCCAGTGTCTCCTCACTCTGTGTTCATCCCATTCCAGAAAGTCAGTGTATATTTCAGTAACTAACCATTCCCAGTCTCTCCAGCCTCTCTTGGAGATTAGTCAATAACTAATTATTCCTTACAACAGTGAACCTTGATGATCACACTGGAATGTTTGCAATTCCATTACCCTGCTTTCCTGTGTGAACAGAATGTAGAGGCAGAGTGAAAAAGGAAAGCGTGAGGTAATCATGCTCCCATTACCTAAGTCATAACTTTTATTCTAAGTTTAATCTTATTCAGCTTGACAGTGACCATTTGATGATTCTAGCTGGTAGTGTGAATTTTGCAGAAATGTGACAAAAGAAAGTGTGTGAAAGAAGTGTCGTGAAATTGCAAATGGAAGTGACAGCAAGTGACAGAATTGGAAAGAATATCTGATTGTACTTGAGCTAATGGTGATACTGGTTTTGTGCTCTGACAGACCCTAAAGGACAAGGCAGCATAATGGCATTTCATTTCCACTTAACATTTGGGTGTAATACAAGTCAAGGCACTTTCTCTTTTAGATGTCTTCTTTCAAAGTAAGGTGAATTGAACACATAGAAAAGAATTACATATAAATCATATCTACTTGATGTGCATGAGAGTTTCTCCAAAGAAGCGCCATATAAACTATCATTATTATTAAAACATACTTCACAAAATAACTTCTCAATAAACTTGATGTAAATTTAGAAAGTGGATGGGAACAAAAGAAAATAGATGCACAGGCCTGAAATAACAGTATTATCATAAGCCTAGATGCTGTAGTGCTCTTTACCATTAGCAACAGTGTGACCAAAGCATTTATTTAATTAATCTCCCAATTCACCCACCTTCCCCTTTCCATCTCTATTTTCACATGTATGTTCTCTACAGCTCTATTCCTGTCATGCAAACAGATTCATCTGTACCCTTTTTCTAGATTCTACATATATGTGTTAATATATGGTGTTTGTTTTCCTCTGACTTACTTCACTCTATATGACAGACTGTAGGTCCATTCATATCATTAGAAATGACTCACTTTTGTTCCTTTTTATGGCTGAGTAATAATTTATATTCACCTATAGCCAGACATCCTGGAATGTGAAGTCAAGTGGGCCTTAGGAAGCATCACTATGAACAAAGCTAGTGGAAGTGATGGAATTCCAGTTGAGCTATTTCAAATCCTAAAAGATGATGCTATATCCTGTCACCCTGATTATTTATCTTATATGCAGAGTACATCATGAGAAACACTGGGATGGATGAAGCTGGAATCGCCATTGCCAGGAGAAATATCAATAACCTCAGATATGCAGATGACACCACCCTTATGGCAGAAAGTAAAGAAGAACTAAAGAGGCTCTTCATAAAGTGAAAGGGGAGAGTGAAAAAGTTGGCTTAAAGCTCAACATTCAGAAAACTAAGACCATGACATCTGGCCCCATCACCTCATGGCAAATAGATGGGGAAACAGTGGGAAAAGTGAGAGTCTTTATTTTGGGGGCTCCAAAATCACTGTAGATGTTGACTGCAGCCATGAAATTATTTCTTCTGGCAATGGTGATGCCAGCTTCATCCATCCCAGTGTTTCTCATGTATAACCAGGGAGCTCAGCTTGGTGATCTGTGATGATCTAGATGGCTAGGATGGAGGTGTTGTAGGGAGTGTCAAAATGGGAAGGATATATGTATGCATACACCTGATTCGCTCGGTTGTACAGCAGAAACTAACACAACATTGTAAAGCAATTATATCTCCATAATACAACATTTTAAAAAATTAAAAAAATAAAATTATGGGGAATAATATAAAAAAATACTATTTAGGCTATCATGTTCTGAGTACTGCAGTGAGAATAGAAATGGTTACTCTTCTCAAGGAGCTTACGTTCCACATATAGTTCACTTCAGTCATTCGGTCATTTCCAACTCTTTGCGACCCCATAGACTGCAGCACTCCAGGCTTTCCTGTCCATCACCAACTCCGAGAACTTACTCAAATTCATGTCCATTGAGTCGGTGATGCCATCCAACCATCTCATCCTCTGTCATCTCATTCTCCTCCTGCCTTCAATCTTTCCCAGCATCAGGGTCTTTTCTAATGAGTCAGTACTTTACATCCAGTGGCCAAATTGTACTGGAGTTTCAGCTTCAGCATCAGCATCAGTCCTTCCAATGAATATTCAGGACTGATTTCCTTTAGGATTGACTGGCTGGATCTTCTTGCACATATAGAGACAAACGTTATTCAAATAATCATATGAAATGGACACAATTACAAACTGAGACCGAGCAGAGTGTCCAGAGGGAAGGGAATATATATATGATGAAAGTGAAAGTTAGTTGTTCAGTCATGTCCAACTCTTGGAGACCCCATGGACTGTAGCCCATAAGTTTCCTCCATCCATGAGATTTCCCAGGCAAGAATACTGGAGTGAGTAGCTATCTCCACGTACAAGGAATCTTCCTGACCCAAGGATCAAACCCAGGTCTCTGGCATTGCAGGCAGATTCTTTACCACCTGAGCCAATGATAGTTTTCAGTTAAAGAGACAGAAGAGACAGGAGTATTAGGGCGAGATTTTCTTGGAGAAAAAAAAAGGTAGTTAAAGGCTGTTCCAAAGGGATGGATATGGTATAAGTAGGAGAGGGAGAGATTAGTGAGAATTCTAAATACATTATGTGTACAGGCCTTATGGCAAGAGAAAATGAAAGAAAACTTTAAGACTAGAGAGCAGTGAGAGAGCAAGAGGGAGTAACACAAAAGGAGAGTGACAGCTGGGAAAGAATTCTGCAACACCAAGTATTTTAGACTTTTTTCTAAGAACAGTGGGGAAGCAATAAAGGGATTTCAATTAACTCATTAAGAAACATGGCATTATTAGATTTTTGTGTTGAGAACAGAACAGCAGGTACAGTCTGAAGAAGAGATTGGACACCAGGTGATCTGGTCAGGGGATATTGCTGTAGACTAGATGGGTGAAAATAGAAGTCTGAACTAGGTAAGTGGTGATGGAAAAGGAGAAGAATAGGAAATGTGTGAAGATGTAAAATTGTTACAGCTGGATAATGGAATAACTAAGTGAACTGAGAAAAGTCAGTGTTGATAAGCTTTAGACTTTGGACTTTTGTACCTATGTCGAATGTGGTAAAACTCACCAAGACAGGAAATGTTAGATTAGAAACAAGAAATCATACTTGATTATTGCCTTGTTCTTTTATTTTGGGAGAGAGTATTTATAAGAGCAGAAGTATAGTTTTGGGATATACTGAACTTGAGATGAAACTGAAACATCCCAGAAGAGTGAGAATTTTGACTGGGTAGTTCGATGTATATGTCTGGTGCTCAAAGGAGATATTGGGTCTGGTGATATATATTGAAAAGTTATTATTACATGGCTGATACATGATAACAAGGAAAAGGATAAAACTGTCTCACAAGAGGCAATAGAGAGAGAAGAAAGACCCTGGAAGGTCTGGTCCTTCTCTGGATTCATTATCATGACTCCTGAGAATGTGAAAGGTCTGGAACTGGAAAAGGTCAGTTTTCATTTCAATCCCAAAGAAAGGTAATGCCAAAGAATGCTCAAACTACCACACAATTGCACTCATCTCACAGGCTAGTAAAGTAATGCTCAAAATTCTCCAAGCCAGGCTTCAGCAATATGTGAACCATGAACTTCCATGTTCAAGCTGGTTTTAGAAAAGGCAAAGGAACCAGAGATCAAATTGCCAACATCCACTGGATCATCGAAAAAGCAAGAGAGTTCCAGAAAAACATCTATTTCTGCTTTATTGACTATGCCAAAGCTTTTGACCGTGTGGATCACAATAAACTGTGGAAAATTCTGAAAGAGATGGGATTACCAGGCCACCTGACCTGCCTCTTGAGAAACCTGTATACAGGTCAGGAAGCAACAGTTAGAACTGGACATGGAACAACAGACTGTTCCAAATAGGAAAAGGAGTATGTCAAGGCTGTATATTGTCACCCTGCTTATTTAACTTATATGCAGAGTACATCATGAGAAACACTGGGCTGGAGGAAGCACAAGCTGGAATCAAGATTTCTGGGAGAAATATCAGTAACCTCAGATATGCAGATGCCACCACCCTTATGGCAGAGAGTCAAGAGGAACTAAAAAGCCTCTTGATGAAAGTGAAAGAGAAGAGTGAAAATGTTGGCTTAAAGCTCAACATTCAGAAAACTAAGATCATGGCATCTGGTCCCATCACTTCATGGGAGGCCTGGTGTGCTGAGATTCATGGGGTCGCAAAGAGTCAGACATGACTGAGCGACTGAACTGAACTGAGAATGTGATGTGTGGTGGGTGACTTAAGATGTAGGGGGAAAATAGGAAATGCATTGTGTCATAATGCTAATGGAAGAGAATGTTTTTTGAAGAAAGGAAGGATTAGTTCAAACACTGAAGAGAGGTCAAATTTCAGAATAAGACTAGAGACCATCCTTTAGCTATAGAGACATAAAGATTATTAGTGCCCTTGGCATAAGACATTTTGGCAGAATGGTGGGGAATATTTGTTTAAAAAAATGACTGAAACATCTCAATGAATACTCAAAATAAAACTTACAACAAATATTATTTCCTCCCATTTAACTACTGTAGAACAAAGATTCAAAGTAGCTACTTCTTGCTCATGTTTCCAGTGTCTGAATCAGTTGTTTTCATTGTTTAGTCTCTAAATCGTATCTGACTCTTATTTGACCTCAATACCGTAACCCACCAGTCTCCTCTGTCCATGGGATTTTGCAGGCAAGAATACTGGAGTGGGCTGCCACTTCCTTCTCCAGCATATCTTCCTGACCCAGGGATCGAATCCACGTCTCCTGCAATGGCAGGTGGATTGTTTACCACTCAGTCACCAGGGAAGCCCATCTGAATCAGTATTTGTATCCACAGTCTTTCTCACTCAGTATACACCACATACACACCTCCTAGAATTATGCATATTCTTATGTTAACCATGAATCATTCAGAAAATGACAACCACTCATTAATATTTCTCTTGCCCCTTTCCCCGTACATTATCTTATACATCATCTCTCCATCTAGTTAGTTCCAGCTAACTTCTACCATTTCTCTACTAACAATGAGGTCAAAAGAAATAAACTTCTTCAACCTGAAACCAGTTGAAACTTGACAATAGCAAATGAGAGGTGTGCATGCTACAAGAATTAGTAGTAAAAACAACCAGATGGAAACAAGCTAATAACCGTTAAGGAAGAGAAAGTAATCACCTGAAAAAGAAATAAAAAGAATTAACTGCTATTTAGAAGAGCTCATCATTTTTCATGTTTTGTAACTGGCAAAAATTCTGGCCAAGTTTCCCTGCCATAAACAGCACCCATACAGACCTCACCTATGTCTATTATATTCTTAGTATCACAGTTAATAAGAATAATAAATAAGAGGTGGAAACATCTAAGAATTACTAGCACCTTTTTACGATGCCAAGACAAATGTCTTTTGAGGATTATTTGATGAATATGTAAGCTTACAACATATATTCCAATTTGTAAGCTTATAATACATATTCCAAAATTGTAATACAATTACATATTCTAGAAAAAAATCTGTATGCTGCAATTCAATTATAATATGGTGGTTCATATTTGACCAAGTACTTTTACATACATTTTAGTAAAGAATAGCATTTGTCCAGCAATTTGCAATGGGATTTCATATTGTCTAATTTAAGCCTTGTAAGAACCATGTGAAGTGGCTATTAATATCCTTATTTTGTTGATAAATAAATTGTCATAGAGGTAAATAATATAAATAAATAAATTGTCAGAGATTTGCTACTTTAACTTCCTAGTGGCTCAGATGATAAAGAATCTGCTTGCAGTGCAGGAGACTTGGGTTCAATCTTTGGGTTGGGAAGATCCCCTGGAGGAGGGCATGGCAACCCATTCCAGTATCCTTGCCTGGACAATCCCCACGGACAGAGGAGCCTCGCAGGCTGCAGTCTATGGGGCTGCAAAGAGTCGGACTCAACTGAGTGACTAAGCACAGCAAAGCACAGCAAGTAGAAAATCATGGATTCAGCACATGAGTACTGACTACAGATTTAGTTCAATTTCCACATGCAATAGCTACATAAGAAAATTCTTGTTTATCTTATTTCTTCAGGTATGGCTTTATTTTTTTCCCAACATTTTTCAAGATTTAGTTAAATGAGAGTAGATCTCTCATGTTTTTTATGTCGTTCTACAAATACCAAAACAATTCACATATTTATTAATTACCATATGCACCTACAATTTATTACCATATGCATCTACAGTATACAACAGATACTGTTAATTTTACAAGCACCATATACTTAGCATAGCTCTTTCATAGTTTGGAATCCTGGTGATAATTCATCCTCAAGTATATACATATATATTAGAAAATAAACATACTAGAAAGCATCTCCAATTTTATTTTTATTTCCAAACAGATACATTTTTGGTTATTACTGATATTTGTAGTTAATAGATAATGCATAATCTAAAATTCAATAATTATATCATCCCTGTTACAGGTAAATTAGGATAGGAATAATTTAATTGCACTACAAAATGGTCTTAAAATCACATACTAGATAATATGTGAAGACCAGAAAGATAAGAATAAATGTACATCACTGAATGAGTTTTCAAAGTCTAATATGCTAATGAAATTTTACAATGGACAGAAACAGCTTTTAAGAGCAGATTTAATCAAATTCTGGTTTCTATAAAATTTCTGAGATTCATTTTTAGCAATTGAATAAGGCCATGCAAAGTGTCTTTTAAAATAACAATTCAAATATTTCTAATAAAAATACCTTAAAATGTTCTTAGAAGAATTTTGAAAGTAGAAAGTCACCTAATATTCAAGTTGCAAGTGTTATCATTCATAGGTTAATGGGCTTTTATATAAAATTTAATTTCAAACATTCTTCCCACAAAGAACATCATCTCATATTTTCATCTATAAGCAAGCTTTACTATAATAAGAGTAAAGTAAACTGTGACTTTCCCAAGGAAAAAGTGCATTATGAGGACAAAGTTTTACTTTATGTAATTAAAAGAATTTCTACACAGAAATTTTTATTGAATTTCAGTAATAGACTCTGCATAGTTAAGGGAATTTATATTTATTGGGGGCCTTTGTTCAGTCACTAAGTCACTTCTGACTTTTTGCGACCCCATAGACTGCAGCATGCAAGGCTTCCCTGTCCTTCAGTATCTCTCAGAATTTGCTCAGACTCATACCCATTGAGTCAGTGATGCCATTCAACCATCTCATCCTCTCTCATCTCCTTCTCCTCTTGCCCTCAATCCTTCCCAGAATCAGGCTCATTTCCAATGAGTTTGCTCTTCGCATCAGGTGGCCAAAGTATTGTAGCTTCAGCATCAGTCTATCCAATGAAAATCAGGGTTGATTTTCTTTAGGATTGACTGGTTTTATCAACTTGCTGTTCAAGAGACTCTTAAGAGTCTTCTTACTATGAGCCAATAAATGTTCTGGGTTCTTCAAATATAATATCTAATTGACAGAATCTTTCTGGTCTTTTATCAGCTTTAGGGATACAGGATATTGAACTTCAATATAAATAAGAAAATAAGCTTTAAGTATGTTATTGCATATAATTGTAGAAGCGATACTCAGGGATGATTTTCTATTTACCATCCATACATATTCAAAATACACACACACATATACATAAGAGCACACGCTATTAGTTATCTCTTTTAGCTTTACAATTATACATTGTTTGTGGAACTGGTTTGATATTTTATGAATGCTGTATCTGAATACTCAACAACACCCCTGAGAGATATTAATTTTAATTTAAATTTATGGTTGAAGAAATTGAGGCTCAAATATAATAAATGATACTGCCATGGTCAATGAGCAAGTAAATCTATAGTGAAAATTTGAACTCGGTGTTTCACAAAATGTGCCCTTGTAAACACTAATATAGTGCCTCCTGCCAGATCTTAGCAGATTATAGCAGTAAAGTTTATGGACCGATCAGCTCCCTCCCTCATCATAGCAAGGAATGAAGTCTTAAGGCTCCAGTATATTTAGCTGCCTTCCTTATTTAGCCGCCTTCTTTATCACTCTCAAAACTGAATTGCAAGGCTATTTGTACCCTGCCAATTTTTTTCTCATGCATCCCTAATCCTTTCTTTTTCTAATCATCACCAGTTTTCTAAAGGGGGTAACAGTTGTATAAATTTAAAATGTGCCAAGGAATATTCAGAAACCAGGGTTCAAAATCTGAGAACCATGCTAGAAAATGCATATTTATTCATTTATATAATATTTCAAGTCTTGATTTAAATGTTTAGTGTTCATCCAGGAACAAAAATAAACTTCCATTTGACTATTATTAAGTCTATACTTGTCACTTTGGTTGCAAAGTATTTGCTTTTCATATATTTTGTATTCAATTCCACTGTAGAACAGTAAAGCAGGAAAGTGTGTATATTATTTTTTTCACACATCACATTATGCACATTTACTATTTGTCTTAAAATGGATACAATCAATTTAAGTGGGATTTTCTCTTTTCCTTGAGCCAATTCATCAGTAAATGACAGATACATATACTCAGATAAGAATTACTTAATATCAGTGATGGTTTGGCTGAAGGAATTGAAAAGAATAATTTATATTTTGCAGATTGTTTCAAAGTCAGGGGAAGTTGGGTGATTCCTTGAGAAAGAACATGATTCACAGAAATTATTGAAAAATAAGATTCTAACAAAGAACTTAGGTTAAGTAAAAACATGCCATGAATAATTTTTTAAAGTGTTTCAGAGAACTGTGGCATACAGACTCTGACATGACCTCCATTTATCTCTGCCTCCTAGTATTCACATCTTTGTGTGATCCCCTCCTGTTTTGTGTGGGTGGAACCTGTGGCTCACTTCTAACCAAAGCTGTGACAGGATGTTGCTTAAGTGATTATGCTGCAGAAGATTTCAACATCTGTCTTACTAGATATACTGTCTCTTGTTGGCTATGATAAAGTAAATGTCCATCTTAGGAAGGTTCATATCCTTGGGCAACAACCAGTCGTGAAATGAAGGAAGCCCTTGCTGGCAACTAGCAGAGAACTAAGCCCTCACTCAGCCTGGAAGCATTCCCTCCTCATTCCCATTAACTTTAAGGTGAGACTGCAGCCATGGCCAGCACCTTGACTGCAGCTTTCAAAGGAGATACTGAAGCAGAGAACTGAGCAAAGCCATGCCCAGCTCCTGACCTATAGAAACTGTGAACTAATAACATGTGTGTTATTAATCTACTAATTTGTGGCCTTTTGTTAAAAACTAATAAATAATTAAAACAAAGAAAACAAAGTGAAAGAAAAATATTGGTTTTGTTGGGATCACCCATCAGACCTGCCATCCTATGCAACAGACAGGTCTTACGTGTACTTTAGGATTTACAGCTGAGAAACTCACAGACATTCCATAGAATATGAACGGTATAATTGTTGATCTGGTTTCTGGGTATAGTTTGAATACTTGGGATAAGTATCAATATGTTGTACTTAGGATTAGATTTGTTTGTATGCATAAAACAGATTAAATAAATTGGCTCAAACACAAAGGATTATTCTTTCTTATAAATACAAATCCAGATATAGACAGTTAGGGCAGGTTTATGGACTCCATCATTGGCAAGCTTATAAGCACATTAAACATCCCCTCAGGATCAAAGGGGATTGTTTAAGCTCAAGGCAACACCTGGTAAAAATGAAAGGAAAGGGAGAAATATCAGGGGTCATATACAGTGCTTTTCTTTACACTTTATAGGACAAAATTTAAATAGTTATACCTAGGTTCCAGAAAGCTACAGAAATCTAGTTTTTTAGTAGGACTCATTCTCATCCCAAATAACTGTTGTTTGTTTAGTTACTAAGTCATGTCCAACTCTTTTGCAACTCCATGAATTGTAGCCCATCAGGCTCCTCTGTCCATGGAATATTCCAGGCAAGAATATTGGAGTGGTTTGCCATTTCCCTCTCCAGGGGACCTTCCTGACCCAGGAATCGAATCTGCTCTCCTGTGTCTCCTGCATTAGCAGGCAGATTCTTTACCACTGAGCCACCAGAGAATATTACAGAGAAGATAATCCCAAATAATATTACAGTTTTAACACTAAAGAGGAAAAGAATGTTGGAATTCTTAGAATCAATTAGCAATCTATACCAGGTTAGGAAGATCTGCTGGAGTAAGAAATGTTTTTCCACTCCAGTATTCTTGCCTGGAAAATCCCATGGACAGAGGAGCCTGGTTGGCTAAAGTCCACAGGATTGGAATCAGACATGACTGAGTGACTGAGCACACACACACACACCATATTACATTTCTAAAACTATTAAATCCTGAAGAATGCTCTAGGTATAAAATTAGGTGGTATAGATGATTATACCTGAATTATATTTATAGCCATACAACCATAGCATGAGTTAATGATAAAGTAACATAGCTAGTAAGTGATACTGTTTAATTTATGATGATTGAATTATAGTATCATAACTGTACTCAAAACCTCTGCATTTAAGTTATTACACATGCAAAAACACTATCCTAATACCAAATAAAATCAAAACCAGACACTCAAGATTTATAGATGGGCTCTGAATAACGTTGTATAAGCAAGTTAGGTTATACTTTCAAAACATAAGGGTGGCCCTAATATGTCATGTTTTAAATAAATCATCATTAATAATTGAGACTATTTCTTTACCACTCTTTCCACTTTTGAACTAGCTGACTTTGGATAATTTATGTACATTTGACCAAGAAGGACATCAACAACAAAAATAGAAAAAGACAAAAAAAAAAAAAAAAAAAACCAGGAAAAAGTAACTGAAAAAAAAATACAGTTAAAGTGAGTGCTTTTTCAGGAGACCAAACAAATTCACACCATTGAATAAATGGCCTAGCTTGAATGTTATATTGATCTCTGGGAGTTTTTCCATGCTGTTCTGTTAATGTTTTATTTGTAAATAGTCCTATAAGTGTGGATTTTTAAATATATATACCAATTCTATATCTAAGCATTTATTTGGGGATAAGAAGTATGGCACTTTTAGTAATACAGCATGAGTGAAAATGTAAAATATAAATAAGACAACTGTTAAACCATAAGGGATTAGTAAATAATTTACAGTTTAGGCATAATATAAATACTTTTCAGACCTTTAAAAAGATGAGGTTGGAAAAATAATTAAATTATATTTATACTGTATCATTAGTTCAACAAATATTTATCAAATGGTTCTTTACAGATTATCTACAGGAAAATCTGCCATCATTAAACTTAAAACACTCATTGTGCAGAGGCTCTTTATATGTGATCATTTTTCCAACACATCACTATGACATATTATGAAAGAAATATTCATTAAGACAGAGTTAGTAGTAAATGCAAAATGTCTGCTTAAATGTTTATCTCTAATTATAACATAATAAATACAAAGATGAAAAATATTGGCTCTAGTATAAATGAACTTAGAGTAATTTATTCTGAGACTAAGAAACATAGCATCAAAGTAACAGGAATTTGACAGGTGAAGTTTAAAAGAAGTGTGTGCTCTGTGATCCCAGTTTTCTAAATTTATTTTGATAAAGGTCTGAAAGGACAGCACTATCGTAAGTGAAAGATGTATAAATGTTTTGTCTGTTTTAAATTTGTCTTCAGTTTATCTATATGGGTATGTGGGTTACATTTCACTGAATCTAGATTCCTTTTGTAAAGGGTATTTAAAAATATCCATCAATAGCCTCTAAAAAGGCAGGCAGTACTATTAGTACTATTGCTGCTATTTCTCCTAATACTAAGCCACCGAGATTTATGAGTATCAGTTTCCTAGATATCTACATTTGTTTTCTAAGAGGAACACATATTACCCACAAAGGGATTTCAAAGCAAGTATATACCATAGGCATACCAGAACTTTTATAGCATGGAGAAGATTTAACATGAAAAGAAACAGCAATGAAGAAAATAAGAGTAATATGTAGAAAAAAATAACACAGTCTATATACCAAATTCTGTATTAACTGTCTGAGGTCTTACCTACTTTAAAATTAAAACACTATCCATGTTAACTTTGGAAAAGAAAAAAAAAAACACTATATATATATATATATATATATATATGAAGAAAAAATTCACATTATCTGTATTTGTGCCATCATGTTTCCAGCAATGTTTTAACACACCCACTTTCAATCTTTTGCTATACAATAGTAATGACAGTGTAATTGAAAGAGGGAGCAGGAAAAATTTGGTGGCAGTTTTATGGATTCACAACCTCTCTCCAGAATCCTTGTCCTGTCATAAAGAGAAAAATTAGGAATGATACTGAATATAAAAACTAATTATTAATTAAGACTTAAAGAACTTTCAACCTCAAAATGCTTCCTAAGGCCCACTTGACTGCACACCCCAGGATGTCTGGCTCTAGGTGAGTGGCCACACTATTGTGACTCTGTGGGCCACATTAAAACTTTTTTGTATAGTTCTTCTATACATAGTTCTATAGTTCTTCTATGTATTCTTGCCACCTCTTCTTAATCTCTTCTGCTTCTGTTAGATTCTTATCACTTCTGTCCTTTATTTTGTTGCTCATGGGCAGCAGATCAGCCCCATGGCAGACAGCAGCAGCAGTAAGGCTGGGTGCCCTCCACTCCTGAGATTCCTTCAACAGCCTTCCCTGTGCCCTCTTCCCGGTGACTCTAGCAGGGTCTTTGCCTTGGCCCCTGAGCGGCACATTTACCAACACCCAAAGGTCACTGAAGGTACCAGCAGTGGGATAACCAGGGTGCTGGGCATGTCCTCAAGTTACATGGAATGGCTGAAAGGCATGTCTCTGCTAGTTAGGGCCTGACAAAACATGGTCCACTGGAGAAGGAAATGGCAAACCACTTCAGTATTCTTTCCTTGAGAACTTCATGAACAGTGTGAAAAGGCAAAAAGATGTGACATTGAAAGATGAGTCCCCCAGGTCGGTAGGTATCCAATATGCTACTGGGGAAGATAGGAGAAATAGCGCCAGAAAGAATGAAGAGGCTGAGCCAAAGCGAAATAACATGCAATTGTGGATGTGTCTGGTGGTGAAAGTAAATTCAGATGCTGTAAACAATACTGCATAGGAACCTGGATTGTGAGGTCCATGAATCAAGATGAATGGGATGTGGTCAAACAGGAGATGGCAAGAGTGAACATCAATGTTTTTGGAATCAGTGAACTAAAATGGATGGGAATAGGTAAATTTAATTTAGATGACCATTATATCTACTACTGTGGGCAAAAATCCCTTAGAAGGAATAGAGTAGCCATTATATTCAACAAGAGTCCAAAATGTGGTTCTGTTCAGTTCAGTCTCTCAGTTGTGTCCGACTCTTTGTGACCCCATGGACTGCAGCACGCCAGGCCTCCCTGTCCATCACCAACTCCTGGAGTCTACTCAAACTCATTATCATTGAGCTGGTGATGCCATCCAACCATATTATCCTCTGTCATCCCATTTGCCTCCTGCCTTCAATCTTTCCCAGCATCAGGGTCTTTTCAAATGAGTAGGTTCTTCACATCAGGTATTAGAGCCAAAGTATTAGAGTTTCAGATTCAACATACTCTGGTTTCTCTTCAAAATGCAGTACTTGGATGTAATCTCAAAAACAACAGAATGATCTTGGTTCATTTCCAAGGCAAACCAATCAATATTACAGTAATTCAATTCTATGCCACAACCACTAATGCTAAAGAAGCTGAACAATTCTATGAAGACCTACAAGACCTCCTAGAACTAACACCAAAAATAAATAAATAAATAAAACTCCTTTTCATCATAGGAGACTGGAATGCAAAAGTAGGAAGTCAAGAGTTACCTGGAATAAAGGGAAGTTTGACTTTGGAGTACAAAATGAAGTAGGGCAAAGGCTAACAGAGTCTTGCCAAGAGAACATACTGGTCATACAAACAACCTCTTCCAACAACACAAGATGACTCTACACATGGACATCATCATGTGTACCATCATCAGATGGTATATACTGAAATCAGGTTGATTATATTCTTTGCAGCTGAAAATAGAGAAACTCTATACAGTTAGCAAAAACAAGACTGGGAGGTGACTACAGCTCTGATCTATAGCTCCTTATTGCTAATTTCAGGCTCAAATTGAAGAAAGTAGGGAAATCCACTGGGGCTTCCCTGGTAGCTCAGCTGGTGAAGAATCCGCCTGCAATGCCAGAGACTCAGGTTTGATTTCTGGGTTGGGAAAGTTCTCTGAAGAAGGGAAATGCTACCCATTCCAGTATTCATGGGCTTTCCTGGTAGCTCAGAAGCTAAATAATCTGCATGCAATGTGGGAGACCTGGGTTCAATCCCTGGGTTTAGAAGATCCCCTGGAGGAGGGCATGGTAACCCACTTCAGTATTCATTCCTGGAGAATCCCCATAGACATAGGAGCCTGGTGAGCTACAGTCCATGGGGTTGAAAAGAGTCAGACATGACTAAGTGACTAAGCACAGGACACCACAGGGAAAACCACTGGACCACTCAAATATGACTGAAATAAAATCCCTTATGATTATATAGTGGAGGTGATGAATAGATTCAAGAGAGTAGATCTGGGAGACAGAGTGCCTGAAAAACTATGGATGGAGGTTTGTAACATTATATAAGAGGTAGTGACCAAAATCATCCCCAAGAAAAAGAAACACAAGAAGGCAAAGTGGTTGTCTGAAAAGGCCTTACAAGTAACTGAGGAAAGAAGAGGAATGAAAAGCAAAGGAGAAAGGGAAAGATATACCCAATTATATGCATAATATGTTTAACCACATATCATACATAATATATTTACATACTATTACAAGTAATTTATATGATATATATAATATGATTTGGAAAATCACATTAGATTACAAGTCAGTGAAATATTGGTGAATGCACTTATGTAACCACTGCTCAGCTAAAGAGATAATGCATTACAAATCTTCCAGAATCCCCTCATTATCCTTTCCAATTACTAGCCTTTATTTCTTCCCAAGTTTAAATACTATCCTGACTTCTAAAATTAAAATAGTTCACCACAGATGGTCACTAGAGCTGAAGTTTAAATCTAGTTTTGTCTGATGCTGTTCGTGTTCCTTCCATTGTGTCATCCTAGTTTTGCATGTTGGGGGGTGTGTAATTGTAAAGCTGTACACTATAGAACATATGGGGCTTTCCTGGTGGCTCAGACAGTAAATAATCTGCCTGCAATGTGGGAGCTCTAGGTTTGATCCCTGGGTCTGAAACATCTCCTGGAAAAGGAAATGGCAACCCACTTCAGCATTCTTGCCTGGAAAATCCCATGGACAGAGGGGCCTGGTGGGTTACAGTCCATGGGGTCACAAAGAGTCAAACATGACTGAGTGATCAGCACTTTCACTTTACTTTCAGAAATCATTTAAAACATACTGGACACTATAAAGTGGACATTTGGTACCTGGACTTGGGTTTTTCATACAGCTAGTGAATGACTACATGGACCAACAAAACAAGTCACTAAATGATATTGATCATCTCCTGGTCATGGAGCACTCTGGATGCAATGGACACAGAGGTGAAAAAAGAAAGGTAGGGAATTACCCTTGGAAATTTGCACTTAACTGGGTATAGGAAGAAAATAATCACAAAGTAAATAAATTTTAAACATCAGTTCAGTGTTTGCTGAATGCTGTAAAGAGTGTAAACACAGTTATGTGAAGGGAAGTAATGAGGAGAAGCAGTGGAGGTAGGATGAGGGCAGAAATTAAGCCTACAAAGAAGCCCAGTCATGTGCCATGCCTGAAGAATCAGACTCACAGAAGGTCAAAGGCACTAACACAAGCAAAGCTTCCACGTTTTCTCAGAGAAAATAGAGCAACATAGCTGAGCTCAATAAATAAAGAGAAGCTACAGAATGCATGAAAGAAATAGGCAAGAACTGGCTGTGCAAAGACTTAGCAGATGTGAGGGGATGTCTGGGTTTAATTCTGTGATTTTATTTAGCAATGTCTGATCTGGTATTAGTCTTTAAAAGAGCTCTCTTATTTCTGTGTGAAGACTGAGTTATTGCAGAGTGAGAATGGAAGTGAGAACCCCCTGAGGAGGCTAATGCAGTGATCTAGACAAGAAATATGGTGGCAAGGACTAGGGTGGTGACTTGGAGGTGGAAAACTAAATAATGAAGGGATTTTAAGGGCATGGCTGCTGGAGTTGAGGCAGGTAAGGCAGGATGAATTAAAGATACTTTCAGGGCTTCAGGCTAGAGTGGCTGGATGCATTGCTCTGGGGAGTCACATTGTTACCTAGTGAAGAAGTTAACAGGATTCAGGAGACATATTACAGTAGCTACAGTTTTCAAATACTTTGCTCTTCACAAATCAGACAGTCACTGCAGTTTTCCTGTTGACATCGTCACTCATTTATATTAATGCTGATGTGCTTTCTTAAGTGAGAAAATGAGGAATAGACCTAAAAATAGCACAAGAGAGTGTCTCACACATGTGAATGGCACAAGTGATGGTGTGTGTGTGAGAGAGAGATAGAGAGGATGGAAAGAAGGAAAGAAAGAAGGAAGGAAGGGAGAAAGAGAGAGGGAGGGAAAACAGAGAAAGAAGACTGACTTTGAGGACAGTGTGTTTGCTGGGGTGAGGTGAAATTGCTAGCAAACAGCTGGCCTAGAGATATCAAAGAAAGTGATTTTAGAGGATTGGACATCCTGGGCCTAATTTGGATACAGTTATATTAGATGAAGTTTTTATGCCTTTGATTTTTTTTTTTATTAGTTGGAGGCTAATTACTTTACATCATTACAGTAGTTTTTGTCATACATTGAAATGAATTAGCCATGGATTTACATGTATTCCCCATCCCAGTCCCCCCTCCCACCTCCCTCTCCACCCGATCCCTCTGGGTCTTCCCAGTGCACCAGGCCCGAGCATTTGTCTCATGTACCCAACCTGGGCTGGTGATCTGTTTCACCCTAGATAATATACATGTTTCAATGCCCATTATGCCTTTGATTTTAAAGATGGTTTGTAAAGGTCAAAAACATAACACAGTCTCAAAAATAAATAAATAAATAAAAATAAATAAAAACATAATGTAGTCTCACCTAAGTATTATGACTGATGCTTGATGTCTTACTCTAAAGTTAAGAATGATAGTTTGTGATTTCAAATCTAAAGGCTAGGTTCATGATAACTACTATTTACACAGGAATTGAGGATTGAGATAGGAGACAGCCCTGTGCAAAAGAAATTGCAATTATTCTAAGGTTTGTCAGGATACTGTCATCTCAGGAATTTATGAGGCTGCCTGGTCAGAAGAGCTTGAGAACAATGCTATCTGAGACTGTCAAAGCTTGAGATATTATGAAAATTGAATAAACTTAGGCAGATTGTTAAAGAGAAGATTCATCCTCAGTTGTATTTCAGCCTCATCCAAAATAGTTACATTTGCCAGAAATTAATTTAAACCAAAGATTTCTTTGGAAACTACATCATAACAATTCAACTTAACTTTAAATTGATATACAAACATAAAGCCTTAGAAACTACCTTAGGCATGGTTAACCTCTTAGATTATGTGAGTCCCTGTTTACCTTCTCCAAGATATCAAAAGTACAGCTTGATTTCATCAATTCAGCAAAACATTTTTTTTTTTTAAGTTTAACTCTTCACTAAGTGAAACTGACCATTGGTTAAATCGAAGCATCCACTTGTACTTACCCTAAGAAACCCACAGATGCAACACCAACCAAAGTCAGCTGAGGTGAGTATCACAAATAACAGTCTATTTCCTTCCTCACTTCCTAAGCCCAGTGGCATTAACAGAGAAAAAGAAACAAAGAAAGAAAAGCAGAAAGAAAGAGAGGAAGAAAGAAAAAATGGCAACTAAATGACAGATGCCAACTTACCAAATAAAACTTGAGTATTCTGCAAGAGGACAAATAGAAGTCCTTTGAAAGCAACTAATCAAAAAACAACAACAACAACAACAAAGAATAAAAGAGAACCTGCAGTAAACTTCTAAGAATGTTGATTTTCCTCTGATGCTCTTAAGGTTAAGTTGATGTGACAGAGAGTAGTCCACAGTTATTTCAAACTTCACAGTGCTGGAGCTAAAAGCCAATTTAATTAGCACTTTTATCTGGCCACTTGGCTTTTATTACTCTAGAACAAGGTTTTAAAATAGCAATGAATTCTTCTATAAGTTTAAAATTGAGTATTTTTATTCTTTCTGTATATCAGTAATTTTTTTTAACTATTTAGTTTTCTAAATGTAACCTCTATTTCCTACACTGTCATTTTTTTCGAGATAAATGGTTATTTCTTTTCATAACATAGAAACAAGGGAATATAAACTATATGAAAACAGAATTTACCCTAGAATCACTATAGGCATGTTTTAGGTGAATTTCAAAAATTGCCTTAATATAGAAAAAGAGTCAACTTTGTACCACAGGCCACAGTCTCTAACAGGCCCTTTGTGATGTTATTTCAGGTGAATCCAGGGAGGAATTATTCAGTTCTTTCCCAGGTACCATATACAATTCCATCATTGGCTATCCTTAATCAGCAACAAGGCATTGTTTCTCAACATTCTTCTCAAATGAATCAGCTTCTGTCAGTTTTCTCTACAATATCCTCTCTCTGATCTTACTCTTTCTTCAGCCTACCTTTAGTCGATGCAGAGCTGGAATGTCATTCTTCTGAGCTCAAATATTTTGGTAGCTTTACTTTCACATGAAAATGTTTGCTTTGGGGGTGGGAGCACTTATAGATTACAGAATGGAGTTAGCTGTGTTTGTGCTTAAAAGAGGTGATCACACTGATATATATGAAATCTCCAATGAACTGCTTACAGAAGTCAGGGGACTACGGATAAGGTACTACTTGCCAGCCAAGTGCCTCCTCTGGTGCCCTCAGTGGTCAAGCTGACAAGGACAAATTGAGGGCACTGAGATGCTGCCTCTAAAAATATTCTCACTCATGTGTTAAACAATCATGCTTGAATGCATAGTATCTGCTAGACACAGACAAAATATAAAAGCAGCAAACTCTGTACCACATTTTTTTGGTCTTTATAGGAAGGACGTGTTTTAAAATTTTGGTGCCTTTTAACTTTCAGTTTGCACACTTTATAAGGATTCATTTACTGCAAAATGCCCCCAGTGTTGATAATGCCAGCTACTGCTTGCAAAATTCCTTTTTCCTTTGCACTAAAGAAAAACAGCATGGAAGGTTATCAACTCTAAACCATTTCATGGTTAGTAAGGTCAAAAAAGCAATATAATTTTAATAGATTTTAAATATTTATATAGTGGAGAGATTTTTTTTTTAAAGCTATTCATAGTATCTCTAACTACATAGCATTTTACAAGTATCTAGGGGTTGAATCTGTAATTTAAAAAAAGACAGAGATTTTTGATTTCTCATTAATATTGAGCATCCAAACTACATTGAAAATATATACACATCCACAAAGATTACACCATTTAGATTAGTTTTCTTCCCGGAATTCTATTCAGATATTTTAAAACACTCACACATACAGCCATAATGTCTTAATTTGATGTCTTTTACTGAAATTAAATTGCTGTTGGATCAAGTTCTAATTCTCATATTTGTTTAAATATGTACATTGTGGAAATAAATTAAAAACATTGAAATGAAAACAGAGGCAATTCAGAATTTGCTATCACAAGGGAGTCTGTCCATCACTTGTATCTGGCAGAGACTCAAGTAGTTGGGAGAGTAGGAAAGTTTAATAGCTTTTTTTTTTTTTAAATAAAGACTTCAGGTGTGACTGATTGGAGGTTGTTGGCTGGGAAGGTTGGAAGAAGGTTAAACTAGAATCAGGGCTTCTTGTGTGATAAGTCTGGGGAACAAACTTGTCTTTCTCTACCTGGTCCTGAGCTGGAAGCAGGAAGCCATACGGGAAAGCTAGGAGTCATAGGCTAAGTTCTGTCCATTTGGGGCTGAATTATACAGAGGTTGTGATTTGGCTCTGAGTGCTATTTTTATATATGACCTCACCATTGTTCAGTTGTATGTTCAGAATCTCAGGGTTATATCTAAAATAAAACAATCTTTTGCTGATTAGGTACCACAAAAATATAACTCAACATTGACCATTATTAGAGAAATGCAAATAAAAACTACAATGAGGTATCACCTCACACCAGTCAGAATGGCCATCATCAAAAAATCTACAAACAATAAATGCTGGAAAGAATATAGAGCATTTGTACTTTTGGTGAGAATGTAAATTAATACAACCACTATGGAGAACAGCAAAGAGATTCCTTAAAAAACTAGGAATAAAACTATTATATTTTTTGCAAAATTAATTGCAATTATCATAGCAATGCATTACTGGGCATATACACTGATAAAATCATAATTCAAAAAAGACCCATGTAACCCAATGTTCTTTGTAGCACTATTTATAATATTTATATTATAATTATAATTATATAATTATATACTATTTATAATAGCCAGGGCATGGAAGCAACCACAATGTCCAATGACAGATGAATGGATAAAGAGGTCGTGGTACATATATACAATGGAATATTACTTAGCCACAAAAGAAACAAATTTGAGTCAGTTGCAGATGGATGAACATAGAAGCTGTTATACAGAGTGAAGTAAGTCAGAAAGAGAAAAACACGTATCATACATAAACGCATATATATGGAATCTAAAAAATGGTACTGATAAACCTATTTGCAGAGCAGGAGTAGAGATGTAGATGTAGAGAACAGGCTTGGGGATGGATACAAGGCAGGGAAGAAGAGGGTGGGACGAATTGAGAAAGGAGCATTGACTTATGTACACCCCATGGACTGTAGTCCTCCAGGCTCCTCTGTCCATAGGATTTTCCAGGCAAGAATACTGGAGTGGGTTGCCATTTCCTTCTCCAGCAGATCTTCTGACCCAGGGATTGAACCTATATCTCTTAAATGCCCCGAATGCAAGCAGGTTCTTTACCACTAGTGCACATGAGAAGCTATATATACACTACCATGTGTATATATATATATATCAGTATATATAGATAGATAGTGGGAAGTTGCTATATAACACAGGGAGCTCAGCCCAGGGCTCTGCTCTGTGATGACCTAGAAAGGTGGGATGGGGTGGTGAGAAGGAGGCTCAAGAGGAAGGTAATGTGTATATATGTGTGTGTGTGTGTGTGTGTGTGTGTGTGTGTGTGTCTGTGTGTATGTGTTGATTCATGTTGTTGTACAGAAGAAACAAACACAGCATTGTAAAATAATTATCTGGCAATTAAAAAATTAAAAGGGAAAAATAACTATCTTTATAAGGTATGGTTGGGATGCATTTCTCCATGAGTTTCTTTGTTTTTCTGCAAATCTTGCAAGCAGAGGCATGGACATCTTTTTTTTTTTCTCCCAGATTATTTTTCAAGGATGTTTGTGTAAGAATTTTAGAAGATATAGAGAGTAGCTCCCTCCACAGGGGAATATAGGTATGTTTACAACCAACTGCATCAAAGCTAATGTAAGCCTCCAGGAAAAAGTTTGGAGAAGTTTGCTTTAAAAATCATTTTATGTATAATGGGCTCCAGTTTCATCCATCTCATTAGAACTGATTCAAATGAATTCTTTTTAATGGCTGAGTAATATTCCATGGTGTATATGTACCACAACTTCCTCATCCATTCGTCTGCTGATGGGCATCTGGGTTGCTTCCATGTCCTGTCTATGATAAACAGTGCTGCGATGAACATTGGGGTGCAGGTGTCTCTTTCAGATCTGGTTTCCTTGGTGTGTATGCCCAGAAGTGGGATTGTTGGGTGCATGAGACAAGTGCTCGGGCCTGGTGCACTGGGAAGACCCACAGGGACCGGGTGGAGAGGGAGGTGGGAGGGGGGACCGGGATGGGGAATACATGTAAATCCATGGCTAATTCATTTCAATGTATGACAAAAACTACTGTAATGATGTAAAGTAATTAGCCTCCAACTAATAAAAATAAATGGAAAAAAAAAGAAAAAAAAATCATTTTATGGAGCCTAAGCTTAATCCTCCTCAGCTGCACTGCAAAATTACTGTGTGTGTGACATCCAGTGGGAGGCTTTTCATGTGCAGTTGTGGTGTTCGGGGACAAGGGAGACTAAAGTTAACAGGACATTTAAGCTGCTTGCTGTGTTGTCAGAGTTAA
Organism: Odocoileus virginianus; assembly: GCF_023699985.2. Classification (NCBI taxonomy): domain Eukaryota; kingdom Metazoa; phylum Chordata; class Mammalia; order Artiodactyla; family Cervidae; genus Odocoileus; species Odocoileus virginianus. The sequence continues at coordinate 62,522,958 of NC_069677.1, forward strand.
AGACCTTTGTCTCTGATTCAGGAGTCTCATGTCTTCTACAATATCCAAAAAACTGTTTCAGGATAACTTGTAAGCTTAAAAGTAAGGCAAAATGTCAAACTCTTCTGCTCTTGACAAGAATTAGGTATTAACACTCGAATAATAAAATTTATGAGTTTGTTTGTTTGTGTGTGCTCATTCATGTCTGACTCTGTGACCCTATGGACTATACATAGTCCACTAGCCTCCCCTGTCCATGAGATTTTCCCAGCAAGAATGGAGTGGGTTGCCATTTCCTCCTCCAGGGGATCTTCCCAATGTTATTATCTATTTCTTCATCTGATTTAGAATATAACCAGGATTACAAAATAATGCACACAAATGTAAAAAGCACCTTAGAAAAAACTCATATAAATTAATTCAGACTGTCTTTGGTAAATGGAAAGCAATTTAGTGCTTAAAGACAGGTGGGGATAGTGAAATAAGGCTTCGGACTGTGTTTGTCAAGATAAATGTGAATGACTCTTCCCCAGGTGGTTGGTATTAAAATAAGGCCAATCATCAAAACTGTGTAAGAATGCAAAAGGTTACAGAAAAGGCTCAGATTTAATTTATGTCTAATACCTACTACTTCATCTTTCTCTAAAGCTCATAAAAAATAATCGCAGCAAAGGTACCAAACATCTCTGCTTCATGATAAACTATCAGTGCACCTGGCATATCTAAATTGTTTACTTACAAGGTGCCAACATTTTTATCTCAATAAATGTAACCTAACCAGAAAAATTCATATGCTTAAAATACATCTGAATAGTCATTCATGGTTTGGAAAAATAAATGATATTTTAAAATATGTATTTATGTAAGATAGCTTTTAAGTCTCTGCAATACTTGGAGCACACACTATCCCACAGCATTTTGCAAAGTCATATTCTGTTCAATAATGGGTCCTTCTCTAACTCAGGTTATTATTAATCAAGTTTGTCAGTCTAACACTTTTTTTGTCTGAGAATTTTAAATCAATTCTAATTTATCCAATAATAAAGTTTGAGATTATGTACATAGACTGTGTACTTTTGAAAGAATGGCCCAGAGCTTGGATTAAAATATTCAGATACAGTTTTCCATGCGTTAAGCCACAGAGGCAAGGACATTCTTAAATTTGCCAGGACACTGCATTTTCTTGTTGAGAAGGAAGGCCAGTACACTTTAAACTTCAAGACAAACTACTTTTTAAAATAAGAATTAAATATATGAGCAATGGATAGATGACCTTGAAAGTGGCCACCACATAAAGTTTCTCATTCTTTTGAAAGTCTAATATGTAATCTATGTGATAAGGATTATAATGTTAATTTTAAGGAATTGAAGACAACTTCAGACAAATGTCCTGAAAGTAAAATAAACAGTAATCACATATGCAAAGAGAATACTTATGAATGTGGTGGTGGTTTAGTCACTAAGTCTAACTCTTAGTCCAACTCATGCAACCCCATGGACTGAAGCCTGCCAGACTCCTCTGTCCATGGGATTCTCCAGGCAAGAATATTGAAGTGGGTTGCCATTTCCTTCTCCAGGGAATCTTCCCAACCCAGGAATTAAACTTGGGTCTCCTGCATTGCAGGCAGATTCTTTACTGACTGAGCTATGAAGGAAGCCCCACTTAAAATGTATGCGGACACAAATATCCCCTGGGTCTAACTAGGAAGACATAGAAATCACCCTAAAAACTCTACCATATTCAAATACATGAGTTAAGAGGTGTGCTTCCATAAACATTTCCAATATAAATCAAACTGAATGTAAAATGAGAGTTAAAAGATAGAAAATTAAATTGTTTTCCTATTGTTCTACAGACAATTTTAATGTTTAATTCCAAAAAACCAACTTTATTTCATCATGAACATTTTTAATATAAATCAGGGTAAGTCACTGATGTCCCATAACTTGATAAAAATAACTTGAGTTCACCCAGCATCCTTTTTCCTGTTCCAAGCTTCTAAAGCTATCTTCAGATTTGTAGTTTAGTCTCCTGAGTGGCAGAGGAAAGAGCTCTTTGCGGTGGAACAGCACTAGTTCTTAAACCAAATGACCTAATGACATGTCATTTTGGTCTTTTACATTGCTATGAGCTTATCTCCCACAGACTGAGAAACTATAAAATAATACCATTATTTTTCTCACCCTGAAATATTAAGGACCAAATCTGGGACCATGGTGATCCCACATAGTTACCGGTGGAAGAGTTTAGCTGAACCAGCTCATCTGTTCCTCTTCATTGACACAATGAGCTATTAGAATAGTTTTCCTATAAAACTTAGTTGGTGCTTAATGTGAAACTCAAAAGAGGAAGTGGGGGCTCCAGAGAAAATGCCAGATACAAATATAGTCTATCTAAGTAGAAGTGACTGTAAGCCCCCCCCACAAATGTTTAGAGATAAATAACTTTTCAAATTGAATATTACTTGAAAAATTTTGAAACTAGTTCCAGAGTTGAGATGGTTGTTAAAAAAAACAAGAAAAGGGTCGATCTGGATGCAACTTTAAAATCCAAGAGTGTCTGATGCAGATACAGGTTATATTTTGGGAAAAACCACCTAAGAAGAGGTGTAAAGTTCTAGATTTGCTCAACTTCAAAGGTTGGAGAAAAGGTTCTGCCACATAGCTGAACAACAGAAATGTTGAATCACTGCTCTGTGTACACAGAAACCTAGTAATATGGTAGACTCCCCATCTCTTTACCAAACCAAATGGTCACCTTGAGGTGGGACCCTAAGTCCTGATCCTTTTGATTCATGTAACCTTACATTTGGGCTTTCCAGGTGGTGCTAGTGGTAAAGAACCCTCCCGCCAATGAAAGAGACATAAAGATGCAGTTTCGATTCATGGGTTGGGAAGATCTCCTGAAGGAGGACATGGCAACCCAATTCGGTATGCCTGGAAGCAGGGCTTCCTTCACTAGCTCAGTCACTAAAGAATCTGCCTGCAATGCAGGAGACCCAAGTTTAATTCCTGGGTTGGGAAGATTCCCCGGAGAAGGAAATGGCAACCCACTTCAATATTCTTGCCTGGAGAATCCCATGGACAGAAGAGCCTGGCAGGCTACAGTTCATAAAGTTGCAAAGAGTTGGACACAACTAAAGCAAATTAATATGCACACAACCTTACATTTTAGTTTTGGTTTGCAGTCCTTTAAGCTAAGATATCAAGTTTATTTTAAATAATTTTTCTTCTTTGGAACAAAGCTTCTATTATGGCTAAGGCTTCATGTCCAGGGCTAGTAAATTAATCTGTGAGTGTTTACATCATTCTAACAGGCAGTAAGAATCAATCTGGATGAGAATGTTCTCTCAACAGTGGTTCTCAGTTGACCAGTTAAGAAGTGGTAAGAAGTGGGGCATAGAACCTATAGGTTACTACAGAGGAATAGGTACTTAAAGGCAGATCCAGCATCTGTGAACAACAGGTTGGCAGGGAGAGCATAATCTGGGCTTCCTAGGTGGCTCAGTATTCTTGTCTGAATAGGTGGCTCAGTATTCTTGTCTGAAGAATCCCATGGTTAGGGGACCCTGCTGGGTTACAATCCCATGCAAAGAGTTGGATATGACTGAAGCGACTTTGCACACACACATGCACAGGGTATAAGCTAAAGTATAGTATTAATATTAGGAAGAGACTCAGGCAAGCCTTGTTTATCTTCAGAGACTTTCAGCAAGGGTTGTATGAGGATACTTTTAGGTGCACAAAAGAAACCAAAGCAGCATCCGAAAGAAGTAAATATCAGACAGGTGAGAAATGGTTATCATTAAATAAGGAAATCCATGGCAATTAATTATTAGGGTAACTGGGACTGGGGTCAAAGTTAAAGAACTGCAGCATCCTGAAGAGACAGCAGTAGTCACATAGGGTCCCCAGGTGAAAAGAAGCAAGATTCTAAGTATCTGGATATATTCAAGGCTCCTGCTCACATGGTGTTTACAAATCCAGTCAGGCCTTTAGTCTTTGTTCTACTATGATCTGAGGAACTCTACAATGCAGCACCATATCTGTATATTACCTGCCGTCCTAAACTGATTACTTCATTTTCCTTATTTGTTTACCACATTGCCTGTCTCGCAACCTCCTGCTTTCAACAAAAGGTGCAGTTTCTCTTGTCCACAGTTCTTGAATTTGTGAACTCAGTGTTGATTTCCTGATTGTTTTAGCTTATTGGTTGACCACATTGGATTTGGCAGCCTTTTCTTTACACATTTCCTAACTCACACTCTGGATCCCATCTGTTCTACATTGTGGTATCGAGTCTTGGATCCCAACACATCACTGCTGCCCCTCAGGGAACCTTACTCCACTTGCTCTTATAGAGTACAAATAATCATGATTTTCCTCCATTCGGCTTCTGCCCCCTAACAAACAAGATCATACATAGTGAATAAGTCAGAGAACAGACTGTCAGACTCAGAAGACAAGCTTCAGCATAAATGAGTTAGTTATTGTAGCATATAAGCAAATTTTGTTGACTCATGCCTCCATTTGCTTAGCTTTAGGATTCTTGATCCTTTGTATTGCCTGTCTTCTATATGTAGTGATATTTCTGGGAGAAGGATGACTTACAGGTACTCTATTCCCCATGTATCCACACATGGACATCAGGAACTAAAATACCTCCCAAAGAGTCCAGGAGCCATGTCTGCTTAGCTGGGCATGGGGGACATCTTCTGTACTCCACTGTTCTGTTATAGGGGGTAGCCGCCTGCTTTGCTCGGCTATACCATTTTTATGGTGAATATCACAGATATTTCACTTCAGATTCCAAGCATTCAAGTCAGAATTTGAGAGGCAAAAGATGCAACCAGAGTTTACAGCAAAAACTAAGAAAGTGTTTTCTTCCCAATGCGTTACAGTATTTTCAACAGATTCCAAAGCAGTCATTTCTGTGTTCCAAGATGTAGCAACATCTTGTTTTTTGCTTGACTTTGTTTTTATTTTTGTTTTTTATTTTTCCTCTTAGCCTGCTCTTTTCTAGGACTTAAAGGGCTGGCCTGAGGACAAAAAAAAAAAAAAAAAAAAGACAATGCACTGTGTACAGACTGCCTGTCTGCCTCAGGACAAGAATTAGTTATAAAAACTCAATGTGCTGACTCCGTTCCATAGAATGTGCTCAGTCATGCAGTTCTACACATTTGCTACTCATGTTCCATCTCTGAACAGGTGGCTTGAGGAAGCAAGAACTCTGTTCTTGGAATTTGGTTTATCTTATGTTAATCAAGGAAGGCTGATGTCAGTAGATCGATAATTAGAGAATAGACAGATATTCTAGACTGCTGTACTACAGAGGTTCTCAGGCCTAGCTATGTACCAGAATCACAATTTTACAATTAAAGATGAGAATCAAGGACTTCATACAACCAGTGCAAAGTCAAATAGCAAGTGAATTATGGTCTGACATGGGATTGAAACAGATATATTCAAGTACAAATTCTATGTTCATTTTGCAGTGCTACACTCCCTATAACCTATTTTTTTTCCTACTAATGAATTAATTGACTTTAGATCTAAGAAAAATATAGAAGCAACCTTAAACTTGACTTGTCAGAATTTTCCTCTATGTAAAAATTGCATCATTTGAAATGTTTCTCAGGAAGTATAATATCTGAATATCATTAGGGCATGTGAATGTCATATATTATGTATTTATGAATGACATAAAAATATAGTCATGATTCTGATGATTTATCATGAAAATGGCTTCTAGAATGATGGAAAGTGGCTTAGAATACAGTTGCATACATAATACAGTTTGATCTTGTACTGCTGATTAAGTTAATTCCTTCTGATGGGCTGAGAGAAAATGCAAGCAGACAGACAGCTTTGTGACACAGAGCACATCATAAGAGTTTAACTGAATTTTTCACCTGATTTGAGCTGCATAAATTACCTGATCGCTCAGTTTTCCCTTTGAAATTCTCCCAATGGGTATTCCACAAACTCCCAATTAACCTTAACAAGAGAGCCAAGCTACCCAAATTGCTTGGGTAATGCACGTTTCGAATATGTTCATTGTTTTGCTCCGTTAGAGCTTGGGTACCAGGCAGCTACTCAATACCTTGTTCTTTAGTAACAAAACCCAAGTATTATTCTAGGTAACAATTTTCCTAGCCAAGAATCTACATTTCCTAGTCTTCCGTGAAGCTAGAGATGACTAATGAGAAAAAACTGGAGGTTGGTAGATAAAATTAAGGGAAAGCTCTTTTAGAAGCAGACAGAGCTAGCATACACCCTCTCCTTTATTCCTGCTGCTTCTCTGAAATGCAGGTTATGATGGAGAGAATTAACTCAATCAGCCATTTTTGGAGAGTTCACTCCATCACCTCCATATCTGGAGGTGATTCTAAAGGTGGAAGACTTATGCAAAGAATGCTGAAATGGAAAAAGAGATAAAAGGTGATTGAATCACCACATAGCAGTTAAATAGCTCTGGACTATATTTCTATTTTTCCTGTATGAGACAGAAATAAACCTCTCTTGTTGAAGCCACAGTTATTTCTGTTGTCACCTGTAGCCAAACTCAATGCCAAGCTGATATTATACATAGTCTTTTCTGTCTAGGGCTACCTAGTGCTCAAGGAACAAAAAGGTCATCAAAGCAGTGTTGTAATGATATGTCTAGGATGTTGACCTCTTTATCCTTAAGTTCGCATCATTTGTCTCTTTTGTTATTACCTGAAGGTTGTATTGTTATTTGCCAAATGAAAGTACATTGAATAGGGACAACAGAATTTAAAGTGATATTGGCAGTCATTATGATTTAATGAAAATAGGCTTGGGATTTAGAATCAGTGAGTCCTGAATTCATATTCCACTTCTAACAATTCTCAGCTGTGTGCCTCCTGTACAAATTATTTGGTTTTTCTAGGGGTAAAATAGGAATAATAAGAGCTACCTCATAGGGTAGATATTTAACATAAGACTATAAAGTATCATGATACTCAGTAATAGCATGTATTTTTTTTATTGTTTGATTTCTATAACAAATCCTATCCAAAGCTTAGGAAGAGATTGTTAGGGTCACAGTAAAATTCTCTATCATTATTGATTTAAGAGAACCACTATTTCTACCAATCCTGAGCTCTTTCTATCACCTATATTTTATAAGTGCTTGATTTTCCCTATAGATTCTAAATTTTTTCCATTTCAGCTCACTACCAGAGGCTGTTCTAGACAGTGGCTAGTCAAAAAATATTTGAGATTGCTGCTCTAACTGTATCTGTTCTCACAAATAGAAAACATATAAAGTTGGGAGGAGGGATGATTTCATCAATTGGAATTCAGTTATTTCTTTGGCACTGAAGCTCTGTGTACTATAAGGCCTGATCTAAGAAAGGCCATTTTGACTACTTCTATGAATAGGCTTTCATTATTGTAGTTATACATTATGTCTTATTCCATTCTAATTCATTTTAGCTGCACATTTTGCACTAATTTTAGGACAACTTAGCAAATGTACAGAGATTGCATCTATGCATACGCTTGTAGATACTGAATCCTTTATCACCAGTATCATAGTGTTTTTTATGGGTATTTTAAGATTGCTTTCGGTACTGTGTTAGAAAATGAAAAAACACAATTTTATATTGGTTATGAGTGTCAGATTAAATTCAAGCTGCATTGTAAGCTACTAAACCAATTAAAAACTTCTCCTGATCTTCTTATTTAGTAATATGTGAAAGTGGCCCAGTAAGCCATTTCTAGTTAGTGTCATTACAATTTTAGCATGACTTCAGCATTTGGAAACATAATTATATAATTAATTTCATATTTATTACTACATATTAATCATCAACATGAGGTATTTAAAAAATGACATTCAAGTCAGTCTTTGAAATTAGAGATAACTCAAAAAAGTTATAAATAGTAGTTAGTACTATTAATGTCTGACTATAAAACAAGTGTCAGATATATAAAATGATTATACTTAAGTAATAGTATATAAACATTAGAAATTTCCAAAAATATACTAATATTAAATAATAATTCACTGATGCACATTATCAAAATCTAGTTCCAAAGTATACTGAAAAGTGATAAATTCACAGTATATCTCACATTTATGTCCTGTCACTGATGACAGTCACATTAAATGATTAAGAAAAAACATGGACAATTATATAAATAGAAACTAAATCTAGAATAGTGAATAAGTGGCAGTACTTCATACCAATAACAAATACCCATATTTATATGTATAAAAGACACCATGGTTATTTCAACTAATACACATTGAAATTATTCTATATTCAGGTATTAAATCAGGTCTTGGGGATTTTAATATTACCAACACATATTCCCTGCCTCCAGAGTGTTTGCAGTCCAATAAGGGAGAATTCTAAGGCAACATAGTAAATTATTCACATATATATATATATATATATATATATATACACACACACACATATATATGCACATAAGTATACAAATACAAACATATTCACACACCATATTGTGTGCAAAGATACAAAATGTACTTAATTCAGCTGCAAACTTTATAGAAGGCTTTCTAAAGATATAATAATAAAAGTTAAACTGACTTTATCAACACCACACTAATTTGCCTTTTGCATTTCGCCGGCTCTTCAAATTTTATAAAATACTCTCCATGAGGACATAACCAAGAATCTTCAAGGAAAGAGGAGCAATGTGAGCATACGCATTCTTCCTGTACTCTGCCAGCCTATCCCCAGTCACCATCAACTGAAAGCTAAAGGAAAGGACTAACAGAAAACATCATTAAGAAAGAAACCTGTGAATAAAAAGTAGAAACAAACAAAAAAGATGTCACACATTTGCCACAAAAATTGAAGAATTTTTCTAGGTAGGTTAAATGTATATGGAACTAAATAATATTAAAATCTAAAAAAAATAATATAACTACCTGAAAATTGTTGCTGCTTGATTTATTAACTAAATGGTGCTGACAAAAGAAATAATAACTCTAAATATAGAGCTTTGTAGTTTTCCTATATAAATATTATAGATATTTTGTTAGATTTACATCTAAGTGTAAATTTTGGGGGAGTTAATGTAAATGATATCATGGCTTTAATTTCAAATTCCATTTGGTTATTACTAGCAAAAAGGGATGTGATCGACTTTTGTATATTAACCTTGTGTCCTGCAATCTTGCCATAATTTCTCATTAGTTGTAGGAGTGTTTTAGTCAATTCTCTCAGATTTTCTACATATTAAACCATGTCGCCTGTGAACAAAGACAGTTTTATATCTTCTTTTTCAACCTGTATATATGTTATCTCTTTTCTTTTACTGCATTAGCTAGTACTTCGAGTGTGATGTTAAAATGGAGTGGTGAGAGGGAAGATCCTTGCCTTTTACCTGATCTCAGCAGGAAAGCTCATTATTAAGCATGATGTTAGTGGTGTCTATTTTTTATCAAATTGAGGGAGTTTCCTTCTATTCCTGGTTTACTGACATTTATATCATGAATGGGTGCTGGATTCTGCAGATGCTTTTTCTACAGCTATTGATCAGTTCAGTTCAGTCACTCAGTCATGTCCGACTCTTTGTGACCCCATGAACCGCAGCATGCCAGGCCACCCTGTCCATCACTAACTCCCGGAGTTTACCCAAACTCATGTCCATCAAGTCAGTGATACAATCCAACAATCTCATCCTCTGTAGTCCCCTTCTCCTCTTGCCCTCAATCTTTCCAAGCATCAGAGCCTTTTCAAATGAGTCAGCTCTTAGCATCAGGTGGCCAAAGTACTGGAGTTTCAGTTTCAACATCAGTCCTTCCAGTGAACACCCAGGACTGATCTCCTTTAGGATGGACTGGTTGGATCTCCTTGCAGTCCAAGGGACTCTCAACAGTTCCCAACATACAGTTCAAAAGCATCAATTCTTCGGTGCTCATCTTTCTGGATGAGCACATAGTCCAACTCTCACATCCATACATGACTACTAGAAAAACCATAGCCTTGACTAGATGGACATTTGTTGGCAAAGTAATGTCTCTGCTTTTTAATATGCTGTCTAGGTTGGTCATAACTTTCCTTCCAAGGAGTAAGCATCTTTTAATTTCATGGCTGCAATCACTACCTGCAGTGACTTTGGAGCCCAGAAAAATAGTCAGCCACTGTTTCCACTGTTTCCCCATCTATCTGCCATGAAGTGATGGGACAGGATGCCATGATATTAGTTTTTTGAATGTTGAGCTTTAAGCCAACTTTTTCACGCTCCTCTTTCACTTTTATCAAGGTATGTTCATGTAATTTTTTTTAAAGCCTATCAGTGCATTGGATTGTATTGACTGATTTTTGAATGTTTGCTGAACTAGGTTTGCATACCTGGAATAAAAACCACTTGGTCATGGAATATAATTTTTTTCTATATATGGCTGGATTTAAATTGCTAATATTTTGCTGAGAACTTTTGCATTTATATTCAATGGAAGTTATTAGTCTGTAGTTTTGTTTTCTTACAATGCCTTTGGTTTGGGTAATAAGGTAAAGGAAAGGAAAGGAAAGTGAAGTCGCTCAGTCATGTCTGACTCTTTGCAACCCCATGGACTATAGCATAACAGGCTCCTCCGTCCATGGGACTTTACAGGCAAGAGTACTGGAGTGGGTTGCCATTTCCTTCTCCAGAGGATCTTCCTGACCCATGGATCAAACTCAGGTCTCCCATAGTGCAGGCAGACACTTTACCATCTGAGCCACCAGGGAAGCCTCAATAACCTAAGGCTAGCTTCATAAGATAGTCACAAAGTATTCTCACTCTTCTTATCCTCGGAAAGGTATTATAGAGAAGTGTAATTTCTTCCTTAAATGTTTGATAGAATTCAGGGGTGAACCCATCTGGGAATGTGCTTTCTCTTTTGGAGGGTTAATAAGTACTGATTCAGTTTCTTAAAAGAGATATGCTGCTGCTTCTGCGAAGTCGCTTCAGTCGTGTCTGACTCTGTGTGACCCCACAGACGGCAGCCCACCAGGCTCCTCTATTCCAGGGATTCTCCAGGCAAGAATATAGGCTTATTCAAATTCCCATTTCTCATGTGAGTTCTGACAGGGTGTGTTCCTAAAGCAATTGGTCAATTCATTTGAGGTTATAAAAATTTTGGAATAGAGTTGTTAAATAATATTCCTTAATTATCCTTCAGTGCCTTATATCCTCCTGTCTTATGCATCCACAAAAAGCTGTAGACTTTTTTAGTGAATTCAAATTTTTATTTGTTGTTAGGACAGAGTGATGACTTCCATGATGGTTATATGTGGAACCAAGGATCAGAAGTCCTACCAATTAATCCTGAAAGTTTTAAATAACTTTCTAGTGTTTCTATTAAATTTTTATGGTTTTGTCTAATTTTTATGTAAAATCAAGCAGTTTTATAACTTGTTTAGTGTTTTCAGGAAAATTTTATCCTTTTTTAAGATTTTTGGTTTGGGAGGTTTATTTAAATTTATCCTTGGAGAATATGCTTTTAAAAAATTATTTTACCTTTATTCAACTTTTTAATATGTCAAAATTTCTACCAATTATAAAATTTTATTCAACAGTATAATTTTTGTCAGAGATAAAATTTTTAAATTCATTAATGCTAACAATACATACAGAAAGCAAAATTAAATGGAAATTAATGATAAATTTGAGATCTGGAAAACAGAAATGTTAAAATACATGTACAATATATGATTGTGTCTTAGTCCAGAAAGTTAATAAAATTCCTTCAGATGATAAAATTAACAAAACACTAATGGCACAAAATAATAAAAATATTATTTTTATATAAACTGATTCTTTCTATTTATATTCTTTTTCAGCTACTTTGATCCAGACAATTTCTTTAAAAACAAATGATGTATTTCCAAACAGCTATAGCAACAAGAGTTTTAGGGAATTTTGGCTCTTACCATACTCAAGATTTCTCTAAGATAAAAGGTCCCTTGCTTGACATTACAACCTAACCCTGACAGGTCTCAAATTTATGTATTTATGATTACCTTTTTAAAAAAAATTAAAGCTACATTCTCCACTATATTGAGTCTTAGCTTTTATAAAGCAAGAATCATGATTGCTTTTGTCACTATTGTATACAATGGAGTTTAACACAATGTTAGACGAGGGTGGGGCTTAATATATATTTTTAAGTGATTGAGCATTGCACATTGATGACAGCTTCCTTCTTATTATATGAGTTTTAAAAAGGCCCCATTCAATTCACATCTGCTTTCTGCAGAATATTGTTGCTTTCAAATTTGAAAGAAGAGAGATACAGAAAGAGATGGTGAAAGGAAATGATCTCAGTAGGATATCTCCCTCCTGTTGATGAAAAGATTTAATAAGGTTTAAAGGAGCTCTACAAAACATCATATAAAGATACCTCCGCTCTTTTATATTACATAAAAGAGGAAATCCACAACAACTAGCATGTGTAGAAATTTAAATTGTCCTGTAACTAATTCTATATTGTTTGTGAAGTTGCTATCAAGAGGGACATGCAAGCCATCAAAATTATTTGAGGACTTTCTCTCAAATGTGGGATTTTTAAATCAAGTACCATGGTCTACATGGGGAAAACTGTTAATAAGAGACAAAGACATACTTTTCTAAGTGTACATATTTTATAAACCTCCAGACTTGAAATGTTACTTTGAGTGAAATATCTTCATCTTAGCACAAAATAGAAATAGAGGTAAAGTTAATTGCCTCAAATATTTTGCCCCTAAAATTCACCCATGTAAGATAATAATTTGGGGAAATCATGCATGAAAATAATTCTTCTTCTAGCTTTCTATTTAAATTACTCTAGGCTGAAATTAATTTGACTGATTTTGAAATTACTTGCAAATACGCATCTTTAGGATTTGAAACTCAGGATAAGAAAACACACTTTTCTGTTATAGAATGTATGTGTAGATATAATAATTAATTGATACAAAAACAAAGGCACTAGTGCCTAACAGTGAAATTCTTCACATTAAAGATTTGAACAAGTATAGTTTATCATCAGATTATGATGAAAAGGACAGACTGATTCAGAGGAATATATTCAAGTTAAGGATCTGTTAGGAAGCAGTTTATCCCTGCAAAATTGACATCAGCATTTTGAAGTCCCACAGAAACACCAAATTTAACATGTCCAGTGCTAAACTCATTTTTACTTTCTCTCCATATTAATTCTTATTTTCATTACCTGTGTCTCAAGAGAATGGAAATACCTATCACCTAGTCTCCCAAACCAGGACTATAGAACAGACATTTTATTATTCCTCTCTCTACACCGGCACACTAAATCTTTTAAAGCCATCCATTTATCCTCCTTCCTTTCTATTTCTCCACTGTTTCTCTCCAGTTCTTCAGAAAACATCCATGTTCCAATACTCATCATTTTTCCCCCAATTTTGTAACAGCCTTATAACCTGTATCCCTAATTTCAGTCATAGTCCTTTCTGACTGATTCTTCCACAGTGCCTGAGGACATCGTTTTTAAAATGTGAACTGTAAATGATTCTTCTGTTAAAATTATTCACTAACCTCTATGACTTTTGGAATAAAACAAAACTCTTTCACCTAACACTGTGGTTTCCATGTGAGCCATTTTTAGATTACTAGTTTCATCATGTATCTCAAGTTATCAAATTTAGACATCACCAGATGATCAATATCGAAATAAGATTGATTATATTCTTTGCAGCCAAAGATGGAGAAGTTTTATACAGTCAGCAAAAACAAGACTGGGAGCTGACTGGGGCTCAGATCCTGAACTCCGTAGAGCAAACTTCAGACTTATGTTGAAGAAAGTATGGAAAACCACTAGACCATTCAGGTATGACCTAAATCAAATCCATTATGATTATACAGTGGAAGTGACAAAGAGTTTAAGGGATTAAATCTGATAGACAGATGCCTGAAGAACTATGGACGGAGGCTTGTGACATTGTACAGAAGACAGGAATCAAGACCATCCCCAAGAAAAAGAAATGCAAAAAGGCAAAATGGTTGTCTGATGAAGCCTTACAAATAGATGAGAAAAGAAGAGAAACTAAAGGTGAAGGAGAAAAGGAAAGATATACCCATTTGAATGAAGAGTTCCAAGAATAGGAAGGAGAGATAAGAAAGCCTTCCTCAGCAATCAATGCAAAGAAATAGAGGAAAGCAATAGAATGGGAAAGACCTAGAGATCTCTTCATGAAAATTACAGATACCAAGGGGACTTTTCATGCAAAGATGGGCACAATAAAGGACAGAAATGGTATGGACCTATCAGAAGCAGAATATATTAAGAAGAGGTGGCAAGAATACACAGAAGAACTATACAAAAAAGATCTTCATGACCCAGATAATCATGATGGTGTGATCACCAACCTAGAGCCAGACATCCTGGAATGTGAAGTCAAGTGGGCCTTAGAAAGCATCACTATGAACAAAGCTAGTGGAAGTGATAGAATTCCAGTTGACCTCTTTCAAATCCTAAAAGATGATGCTGTGACAGTGCTGCACTCAATATGCCAGCAAAACTGGAAAACTCAGCAGTGGCCACAGGACTGGAAAAGGTCGGTTTTTATTCCAATCCCAAAGAAAGGCAATGCCAAAGAATGCTCAAATTACTGCACAGTTGCACTCATCTCACATGCTAGCAAAGTAGTACACAAAATTCTGCAAGCTAGGCTTCAACAAGACATGAACCATGAACTTCCAGATGTTCAAGCAGGAACATCTGGAAAAGGCAGAGGAACCAGAAATCAAATTGCCAACATCTGCAGGATCATCGAAAAAGCAAGAGAGTTCCAGAAAACATCTACTTCTGCTTTATTGACTACACCAAATTCTTTGACTGTGTGGATCACAACAAACTGTGGAAAATTATTCAAGAGATGGGAGTACCAGACCACCTGACCTGCCTCCTGAGAAATCTGTATGCAGGTCAAGAAGGAACAGTTAGACACAGACATGCAACAACAGACTGGTTACAAATCAGGAAAGGAGTATGTCAAGGCTGTATATTGTCACCCTGCTTATTTATTTTCAATTATGCTCAATGCATAATGCTGAGCTGGATGAAGCATAAGCTGGAATCAAGATCGCTGGCAGAAATATCAATGACCTCAGATACACAGATGACACCACCCTTATCACAGAAAGTGAAGAAGAACTGAAGAGCCTCTTGATGAAAGTGAAAGAGGAGAGTGAAAATTTTCACTTAAAAGTCATCAGTCAGAAAGCTAAGATCATGGCTTTCAGTACCATCACATCATGGCAAATAGATGGGGAAACAATGCAAACAATGAAAGACTATTCTGGGGGGCTCCAAAATCACTGCAGATGGTGACTGCAGCCATGAAATTAAAAGACACTTGCTCCTTGGAAGAAAAGCTATGACCAACCAAGATAGCATATTGAAAGGCAGAGACATTACTTTTCTGACTAAGGTCCATCTTGTCAAAGTTCTGGTTTATCCAGTAGACATGTATGGATGAGAGCTAGACTATAAAGAAAGATGAGTGCCAAAGAATTGATGCTTTTGAACTGTGGTGTTGGAGAAGACTCTTGAGAGTCCCTTGGACTGCAAGGAGATCCAGCCAGTCAATCCTAAAGGAAATCAGTCCTGAATATTCATTGGAAGAACTGATGCTGAAGCTGAAACTCCAATACTTTGGCCACCTGATGTGAAGAACTGACTCACTGGAAAAGACCCTGATGCTGGGAAAGATTGAATGCAGGAGGAGAAGGTTACAACAGAGCGTGAGATGGTTGGATGGTATCACTGACTTGATGGACATGAGTTTGAGCAAGCTCTGGAATTTGGTGATGGCCAGGGAAGCCTGGCATTCTGCAGTCCATGGGGTCACAAAGAGTCTGACAGGACTGAGTGACTGAACTCAACTGAACTGTCTAATGAACTGAAACACAGCTGTTTCTCATCCTGGATTAGCCTCCTTCGATCTGAAATTTTTACCATCTTAGTGTTACTGAAAGACTCATTGAGTCATTTTCTCTGATTCATATTCTCTAACTTCCTTTCTCCACAATCCAGACTTAACCAAATCAGTACCTAAGCTCTAATTCTTTTTTTCTTTTTGTTTTTAACACATACTACTCTTAAGCTACTCAAAGGCAGGTAGAGTTATATGTACCTCTTTGTATTTTAACAACTTTTTATGAAGATAACACATTCATTTATTGTGACAATGAATTTCTTTCCACTCTGAAGAAAACTGGAATATATCTCCTCTCCAGTTACACACAAATAATCTGATGATATGAAATATAATATAGGTAAAAAGTAGTCTATCCCTTGCATCATAATTTGATATCTGTATTAATAATTTCTTGATTGTTCTAATAATTTTTCATCTCATTAGACCATAAAATATTTTAGCATGTTTAATATATTCAATGAAATTGAGTTATCCCTGATGAAGATTAAATATGCATTTACAGAGTATATTTGATTGGGAAAAAACAAAATTTGTATGACTAAAATCATTGTTGTTTTTATAAATGGCAACTCTTCAGATATATTCACCTTCTGTATTATATACATGGATAAACATGACCATTAACTTATCTAAAATCTTTTAGTTTTGACCAAATTTGAGAATTTATAGCATTTGTTATGTCCTCATATATGAAATGGAGAAGGAAACGACAACCCACTCCAGTATTCTTGCCTGGTGAATCCCAGGAGCAGAGACGCCTGGTGGGCTGCCGTCTATGGAATCGCACAGAGTCAGACACGACTGAAGTGACTTAGCAGCAGCAGCAGCAGCATATATGAAAAGTTAAAAAATTTACTTAGTTCTTCTGAGAATGAAACTTGTCACTATGTGCCAGTTTCTTTTCATGAAATGTCACCTCTCAGTCCTAAAAGTTTTAAACACTGTCTTTGTAACTTTTAAAGATTGATTATGTAGGTCATTTAAACCTCATCTATGAAAACTTTTAAAGATTATGTATGTCAACATACCTAGTTCCTTGTGACTGTCCTTTTTGAGCAAAGAAAGATTTCTTTTGGTAAAACAGTTAATATTTTCTAAGTTGTCTAATAGTTACATGTATATTTATACTATGCTTTATAATCATTAGGGGAAGATACAGTGGGAAAAAATACTATTTTTTCTATCTATATTTTGTGTAAGATATTTTGTGTATATCTCATTTAATAATAAATGTTTAGGAAATTATAGCTGTCATATTTAATATTAAATGATAATCTTGTTCCAGTGACTCCTTGGAAAGAAGTGTTACTGTTATCACATTAGTGAAGAGAAACTCCATTAACAAAAATAAGTAATTTAACACATAAAACCAAGATTTAAAAGTATTCAATTACAGATATTTATTGAGACTAGTCATTAAAAATAAAATATGTCCTTATATGTCCAACTATTAATTCTGTATAAAACACTGTCATATAAAGGTTTACCCCACATAATGTCAATTCCCCATGTTTATCATCCTGCTAAAAACAGCCATTCAGGTTACAGCTATTTTGGTCAAAACATGAGTTGAAACAGTGTGGAGATTTCTTAAAAAGCTGGAAATAGAACTGCCATATGACCCAGCAATCCCACTTCTGGGCATACACACTGAGGAAACCAGATCTGAAAGAGACACGTGCACCCCAATGTTCATCGCAGCACTGTTTATAATAGCCAGGACATGGAAGCAACCCAGATGCCCATCAGCAAACGAATGGATGAGGAAGCTGTGGTACATATACACCATGGAATATTACTCAGCCATTAAAAAGAATTCATTTGAATCAGTTCTAATGAGATGGATGAAACTGGAGCCCATTATACAGAGCGAAGTAAGCCAGAAAGATAAAGACCATTATAGTATACTAACACATATATATGGACTTTAGAAAGAGGGTAACAATAACCCTATATGCAAAACAGAAAAAGAGACTCAGATGTATAGAACAGACTTGTGGACTCTGGGAGAAGGCGAAGGTGGGATGTTTCAAGAGAACAGCATTGAAACATGTATATTATCTAGGGTGAAACTTGCTATTGGTATTTCTTTTCTTCCCCCTCACTACTTTCTCATTATCCTTTCATTTATGACTTTGTACTATAATGTTTGTTATTTTTCAAGTTATTTCTTTCTTTTAATTCTTAACAGAAAAAGACAACTAAAATTTCATTTTTAGTCAAGAGGTTTGAGGAAAGTTTTCTTGCTGCATTCAGTTGAACAGCTTTTCTTTATCTCAGAAATAAGATAGTTGCACCTATATCCTGCACAATAATGGGAACCCACTACCAAATAGGTATCATTTTCTCTTATTCAGAAGAAAAACTGAAAGTCAAAATTGTCTTTTCTATTCTATAACAACTGTGTAAGACTTAGAGCACATTGTGCAGAATTCAAAAATGATTTGACTAAATTTTTGTGAAAAATACTTCAAAGATCAAAGTGATAGTCAAATGTTTAAGCTTTATATAAAATGAATATAAGAATACCTTGTAAAGACACAAAAAAGCCAAAGTCAAACCCTAATTGCTACTACTTTTTGGTTATTTAGTTTCAGAAAATAAGAAACAATGATAAAACATGAAGCCTAGATTTAAGGTGAATTTGTAATGCTTTCATATTGAAGAACTTTCAAAAAAAATGAGTAAAAGTATTTGACTTATAATAAAATAAAATAGGACTGACATAAATATTTCCCTTCTAAATCAGGTTTTTTAAGTGGCTGTGTTGCCTAGCACCACCTTACATAAATTACAATAAATTAATTTCTACAATTTTTGTCAAAATGACCAAGTTTGTTGGGGTGATTTGTGATAAGACAAAACATAATTGTGAAATTCTTTAGTATAATCAGAAATCAGTTTAAGATAATATTGTCAAAAATTAAATTAAATGTCCATTGTACTATAAAATGTTAGCCACAACTCCAAAAATATATCTTTTTAAAAGAAACATACATTTGAATTGCAGCAAATTTATTTGGAGTCAAAGCCTGACCTGAGAATTGTGTAAGGCTGTATCTGGACTTTAAAGCTGTATCTGGACTTTAAAGCTATATCTGGAGCGAGGAGAGTGAAAAGCTTAAAACTCAACATTCAAAAAAATTAAGATCATGGCCTCTGGTTTCATCACTTCATGGCAAATAGATGGGTAAAAAATGGAAGCAGTGACAGATTTTATTTTCTTGGGTTCCAAAATCACTGTGGACTGTAATTTCAACCATGAAATTAAAAGACACTTGCTCCTTGCAAGGAAAGCTATGGACAAACCTAGACAATGTATTAAAAAATAAAGACATCACTTTGGCAACAAAGGTTGGCATAGTCAAAACTATGGTTTTTCCAGTAGTCATGCATGGATGTGAGAGTTGGACCATAAAGAAGGCTGAGTTATGAAGAATTGATATCTTCAAACTGTGCTGGAGAAGACTGTTGACAGTCCCTTGGACAGCAAGGAAATCAAACTGGACAATCCTAAAGGAAGCCAACCCTGAATATCCTTTGGAGAGACTGATGCTGAAGCTGAAACTCCAATACTCTGGCCATCTGATATGAAGAGCTGACTCATTGGAAAAGACCCTGATGCCTGGAAAGATTGAAGGCAAAAAGAGAACAGAGTGGCAGAAGATGAGATGGCGAGATAGCATCACTGACTCATTGGACAGGAATCTCAGCAATTTTGGGAGATAGTGAAAGACAGGAAATCTTGGTGTACTGCAGCCCATGGGGTTGCAAAGAATTGGACACAACTTAATGACTAAACAACAATCTACCTTTATTTATCTTGGTTTGTGAAAATACTTTTTTTTTCCCTCTTTTTGTTGCTAAGTCCTACCACTTCAAGCCCTGTGAAGGGTGATAAATAATAAATGATGTGTGAACAATCTTGAATTTCCAAAATCCAAACCTGTGATATTAGTAACATCATGGCCTCAAAGTTTGAAATATGACTTCTATAACCTTGCTATGATTCTAAATCAGCAATGTTTCTTTTTTTTTCCTTTAGTCTGCCTTATAATCAAAATTATTTAAGTATGTTTTAATGCAGATCTGTGCATTTTTGCCATTTTACATAAGCTGGCAAAAATATATTCTGCTATTTTGACATCAGTTTATTCAACAGTTTTAAAAATGTTTCCATATTGAAAGAAGAGAGGTAATCTATACCAAAGAAGAAATTCTAAATACAACACGGAAGAGTGAACTTTCTTTTGTATGTCCTAAGAATGGAAATGAAATATGTGATATGCTCTTAAAGTCAGAGTGAGAAGACTGACAATATGGTAGACGGGCAGTCCCTGAGCAGAGATAATTTGTATTTATACATTATTTAGCCCATATGCATGAGCAGTAATTGGTATCACTACTGCTACTATTGCTACTTCCAAAGCAAAAGATCTTTTGCTCAAAGCATAAGAAATTCCTATCCTAGCCATCCTGGGTTATTTAAAACTGAAGCCCCAAGTTTCATGCTGCTAAAAGCTGAAAGAGACAGAAAAAGCATTTGATCAAACCCAATATCTTTTCCTGATAAAAATTCACAGAAAATGAGCAGAAAAGGGGAATTCTCTCAAATTAGATATGGGCATCTATGAGAAATTGATAACTAACATGGTATTTAATTTTTTCCTATAATAAGAAATATTGATATCTGATATCACCATTCATATTAAACACTGTATCAGAGCTTATCCATTGCAAGAAAAATAAATAAAATACAGTTTGTAAAAAAAGACGTCTTTAAACACAATGACATGTAGAAAACCTAATGGAATCTATAAAACAGCTATCAAATTCAATAAATGCACTTAATCCCTATATATCTTTATACAGCCTTACAGCAATGTATAAGAATGTAATATCAATACATAAAAATTAATCTAGTGTATATATACTAGAAGCAAATGATAAGAAATTTAACGGAAGCAGCAATAATACACAAAGTTCAGTTCAGTTCAGCCACTCAGTCACATCTGACTCTTTGTGACCCCATGAACCGCAGCACTCCAGGCCTCCCTGTCTGTCATCAATTCCCGGAGTTTACCCAAACCCACGTCCATTGAGTCGGTGATGCCATCCAACCATCTCATCCTCTGTTGTCCCCTTCTCCTCCTGCCCCCAATCCCTCCCAGCATCAGGGTCTTGTCCAATGAGTCAGCACTTCACATCAGGTGACCAAAGTATTGGAGTTTCAGCTTCAGCATCAGTCCTTCCAATAAACACCCAGGACTGATCTCCTTTAGGATGGACTGGTTGGATCTCCTTGCAGGCCAAGGGACTCTCAAGAGTCTTCTCCAACACCACAGTTCAAAAGCATCAATTCTTTGGTACTCAGCTTTCTTTATAGTACAACTCTCACATCCATAATGACTACTAGAAAAACCATAGCCTTGATTAGACAGGTGTTTGTTGGCAAAGTAATGTCTCTGCTATTTAATATGCTATCTAGGTGGTCATAACTTTCCCTTCCAAGGAATAAGCATCTTTTAATTTCATGGCTGCAATCACCACCTGCAGTGATTTTGTAAATAAAGTCAGCCACTGTTTCCACTTTTCCCCATCTATTTGTCATGAAGTGATGGGACCGGATGCCATGATCTTAGTTTTCTGAATGTTGAACTTTAAGCCAACTTTTTCATTCTCCTCATTCACTTTCATCAAGAGGCTTTCTAGTTCCTCTTCACTTTCTGACATAAGGGTGGTGTCATCTGCATATCTGAGGTTATTTATATTTCTCCCAGCAATCTTGATTCCAGCTTGTGCTTCCTCCAGCCCAGCGTTTCTCATGATGTACTCTGCATATAAATTAAATAAGCAGGGTGACAATATACATACAGCCTTTTCCTGTTTGGAACCAGTCTGTTGTTCCATGTCCAGTTCTAACTATTGCTTCCTGACCTGCATACAGGTTTCTCAAGAGACAGTTCAGGTGATCTGGTATGCCCATCTCTTTCAGAATTTTCCACAGTTTACTGTGATCCACACAGTCAAAGGCTTTGGCATAGTCAATAAGGCAGAGACACAAAAGAACGGCACAAATATGAAACCATTAGACATAAAGCTAGAAAACTGTGTGCAAGACCTGTGCATTTAGTCTATAGTGATAAGTAACTTTGTTTTTCAAAGATATCACTCCTCCCTTGCAGGATTTCCCTTAAAAAGTACTTGATATATTCATGACTCCATTGTTTGTTGCCTCTGTAAATTAGATGTTACACCTCACTTTATAACTGATATATTATGGTTGTTATGCTGATTGAATGGGCTTCCCTGGTAGCTAAACTGGTAAAGAATCTGCCTGCAATCCAGGAGACCCCAGTTCAATTCCTAAGTTGGGAAGTTCCCTGGAGAAGGGAACAGCTACCCACTCCAATATTTTGGCCGGGAGAATTCCATGGACTGTATAGTCCATGGGGTGGCAAAGAGTCAGACATGACTGAGTCAAACTTTTCACTTTCACAGTGATTCAATGAGATAAGACCAGAATGCCCTTTCAAAAGTATGTACCAAATAGTAATTTCCCAACTATTTTATTTGTATTTAGACACTTGAGTTAAAGGAGGATAAAAGTACATGATTAATCTTCCAGGAGACACATACTTGTTTTTCAGACCACTATAATCTATCTTCTACCTCTATCCCTCACTCTTACAAAAGTAAAAAGGGAAATACAATTAATACTTTATTAAATTCCTTTTAATTGATCCATTTGTGGTATTTGTCTTTATTGACCTCTTCTTCCTGAAAACCATACTAAACCAACTTTCACTACACCACAATATTGTAGCAGACTAACTCCTTTTTCAATTCTCTTCAGTCTCCTTTTGGGGTTTTCACTCCTTTGATAAGCTGTCTCTACGGTGAGGTTTCCTGAAACTCTAAACTTGACTCTCTCTTTTTTTCTTCTCTTCCCATATTTCATACTCTTCTATTATGGTCTCTTTGCCATATGTATTTAATTCCTTCTGTGTAGTGATAACACCCAAAGAAGATGCCCTCTTCATTACAGGTGGCTGGAATACAAAAGTAGGAAGTCAGGAGCTACCTGGAGTAACAGGTAAATTTGGCCATGGAGGACAAAACCAAGCAGGCAAAAGCTAACAGAGTTTTGCCAAAAGAACACACTGGTCATAGCAAACAGCCTCTTCCAAACAAGAGAAGACCCTACACACGGACATCACCAGATGGTCAATACCAAAATAAGACTGTTTATATTATTTGCCACCAAAGATGGAGAAGCTTTATACAGTCAGAGAAAAGAAGACTGGGAGCTGACTGTGGCTCAGATCATAAACTCCTCATTGCCAAATTTAGACTTAAATTGAAGAAAGCATGGAAAACCACTAAACCATTCAGGTATGACCTAAATCAAACCCATTATGATTATACAGTGGAAGTGACAAATAAATTCAAGGGATTCAATCTGATAGACAGATTCCTGAAGAGCTGTGGACAGAGGCTTGCGACATTATACAGAAGGCAGTGATCAAGACCATCCCCAAGAAAAAGAAATGCAAAAAGGCAAAATGGTTGTCTGATGAAGACTTATGAATAGATGAGAAAAGATGAGAAACTAAAGGTAAAGGAGAAAAGGAAAGATATACCCATTTGAATGCAGAGTTCCAAAGAATAGCAAGGAGAGATAAGAAAGCCTTCCTCAGAGATCAATGCAAAGAAATAGAGGAAAACAATAGAATATGAAAGACTAGAGATCTCTTCAAAAAATTAGAGACACCAAGGGAATATTACATGCAAAGATGAGCACAATAAAGGACAGAAATGGTATGGACTTAACAGAAGCAGAAGATATTAAGAAGAGGTGGCAAGAATACACAGAAGAACTATACAAAAAAGATCTTCATGACCCAGATAACCACAGTGGTGTGATCACTCACCTAGAGCCAGAAATCCTGAAATGCGAAGGTAATTGAGTCTTAGCAAGGATCACTATGAACAAAGCTAATGGAGGTGATGGAATTCTAGTTGAGCTATTTCAAAGCCTAAAAGATGATTCTGTGAGAGTGCTGCACTCAATATGTCAGCAAATCTGGAAAACTCAGCAGTGGCCACAGGACTGGAAAAGGTCAGTTTTCATTCCAATCCCAAAGAAAGGCAATGCCAAAGAACACTCAAACTACTATACAGTTGCATTCATCTCACATGCTAGCAAAGTTATGCTCAAAATTCTCCAAGCCAGGCTTCAACAGGACGTGAACCATGAACTTCCAGATGATCAAGCTGGATTTAGAAAAGGCAGAAAAGCCAGAGACCAATTTGCCAACATCCGTTGGATCATTGAAAAAGCAAGAGAGTTCCAGGAAAACATCTACTTTTGCTTTATTGACTAGGCCAAAGCCTTTGACTGTGTGGATCACAACAAACTGTGGAAAATTCTAAGAGATGGGAATACCAGACCACCTGACATGTCTGTTGAGAAATCTGTATGCAGGTCAAGAAGCAACAGCTAGAACTAGACATGGAACAACAGACTGGTTCCAAATCAGGAAAGGACTACATCACAGCTGTATATTTTCACCCTGCTTATTTAACATATATGCAGAATACATCATGCAGAATGTTGGGCTGGATGAAGCACAACCTGGAATCAAGATTGCTGGGAGAAATATAAATAATCTCAGATATGCAGATGACACCACCCTTATGGCAGAAAGTAAAGAACTAAAGAGCCTCTTGATGAAAGTGAAAAAGAAGAGTGAAAAAGTTGGCTTAAAACTCAACATTCAGAAAACTAAGATCATGGCATCTGGTCCCATCACTTCATGGCAAATAGATGTGGAAACAATGGAAACAGTGAGAGTCTTTATCTGGCGGGGTGGGGGAGGGGGGGACAACAAAATGATGCAGCTAGTGACTGTAGCCATGAAATTAAAAGACGCTTGCTCCTTGGAAGGAAAGCTGTGACCAACCTAGATAGCATATTAAAAAGTAGAGACATTATTTAACCAACAACAGTCCATCTAGTCAAAGCTATGATTTTTCAGTGGTCATGTATGGATGTGAGAGTTGGACAATAAAGAAAACTGAGCACTGAAGAATTGATGCTTTTGAACCATGGTGTTGGAGAAGAATTTTGAGAGTCCCTTGGACTGCAAGGAGATCTAACCAGTCAATCTTAAAGGAAATCAGTCCTGAATATTCACTGGAAGGAATGATGCTAAAGCTGAAACTCCAATACTTTGGCCACTTGATGCAAAGAACTGACGCATTGGAAAAGGCCCTGATTCTGGGCAAGACTGAAGGCGGGAGAAGGCGACGACAGAGGGAGATGGTTGGATGGCATCACTGACATGATGGATATGAGTTTGAGTAGGCTCCAGGAGTTGGTGATGGACAGGGAATCCTGGCATGCTGCAGTAGATGGGGGCACAGAGAGTTGGACATGACTGAGCAACTGAACTGTGCTGAACTGATGTAGTGATAAAAAAAAATCTTTTGAGATACCGACTCATTTTTTCATCATCCTATTGAATACCTCTACCTGAAATCTTGTTTCACCCCTCTATTTATTTCTTACTCTATATAATTCAACCAAAAAGTCCTTTAAGAAAATTGACTGCTCTTTCCTTTGCTGTTTCCTGATACTCTGACCTGAGTGATGTAATTTTTAAAAGAGTTGTCTGTGCTTGAGCTTACTCTTATGACATTGTGAGTTGGGTGGAAAGATAGAGGTAGGAAATAGTTTAATTAATAGGATAGTGTAAGAAAAGTTACAGACATGTAAGTTATAGCTTGAAATCTTCAGAAAATGCAAGTACATTGGTATGGCTGGAGTGTGGGAGGAAAGATGGAGTAAGGAGATAGAGAATTATGCTGAATTGAATACATTAAATGATTGCTGTATACAGCTTGCAGCTACAAGAGGAAAATGCTTGCATGGTGTTAAAAAAGAAGCAAAGAAGCAAGGCACAAATATATGTGTGCATTATTATACTAGTTACAATGCCAGGTATTTTTAAACAATTGCATGGAGAAAATTTTTCTAAGGAGAAGCTAAATAAAAAAAAACAGTGATTAAAATGGTAAAATTATAAACTTATTATCTTTTTTTACAAGTTCTGGCCTTCTATTTCCCCCAATATATATTAACATGAAAATTTAAAAAAGTAATTCTTTTAAAGTATTCTAAGAGGCTTTTAAGAAAATCTGTTCAATCTTATCACTTTCCAACCTATATTCCCTTGTTTTTCAAATTTAATCAAGACAGTTCTTATACTAAACTCTCAATCCTGTTATCCTTTTGCTTGTACTGCTTATCCATTTCCCTCATGAATCTTCCTTCACTCTTATGAAAACAACTTACAATGTTAACAATAGTAGTTGTAGTAGCAGTGAAAATAATTAATATTTACCACTTATTACTTATTCTAATTCAAGCATGATGCTAAACCCTTGAAAATAAGTTTGATTAAATTTCAAAATAATGTGACATGAGATAATTATTAAAAGTACAGTTCAAAACACCTGTTTACTCTAACTCATCCTACACTACATTTTCCACTTTTTATTTAATAGTTTGCACTAAATTTCACCCCAAGTTATGTTTTATCATTCTTGTAAATATAGTTTTTGAAATAGAATGTAAGTTCCATATGGTCAGGTATGAAGTTAGTCCATCCTTCCTTTCTTCGTTCGTCCCTTTTTTCTTCCCTAATTTCCTATTTGCAGTCTCTTCTTCTTCCATGACTTATTCCACTTTGGTCATATATATTGGCATGCATTATTAAATTAAAACATGAAGGAAAAGTTGGATAATTTCCAAATATAAGTTTGAGAAACAATTATATGTAGAATGATATGTAAATGTAGCAGGTGTATGTTTCAGATGGTATTTGTTTAGACTATAAATAACACATGAAAATTAAAATCCTATGATGCTCTGAATTCATAAATTTTGCTATTAAAAATAAGCTTTATAGATAATAATAGGGTAGAGAAGTTGCATTTGGACTCCATGATTTCATTCACATAGTGTCATATTTAAGGGTATGGAAACAGCTGCATTTGGAGATAACACTTAAAGATGTCACTTGAATAAGTAGGATAATTGAGATCATTTTGCTGAAACACAGTTATTAATAATGTTTTGTTTCAATTTTACTTCCAACTTGAATATTTGTGAGAAAATAATGGAATCAACAAATGAAAAACAGCTGTATAAAGTCTACCAAACAATACTAACTTGTAAATGCTAAATTGTTATGAGTGTGTCTATAAACATTGAGTCATGACTTTTACTAGAATGGAAAAGTAATTAAATTTAGTCAAAATCTTGATGACTTCATGACATAAAAGTGGAGTATATTATTTAGAAAATATTAATGATATACTTAATGACTCTAGGGAATTATAATGAAAATAGTTAATGATAAAAATGAGAATCCTTTATGCAAAATTTTCAATCAAAATGTCTAAAGACATATTTAACTTTGGACTAGAATCACTTAAATTGAAAGAAAACACATAATGCTGAAGTTCAGGAATAAATGTAGTAAAGTAGGAATTTTATACATCCTGAAAGATGTGTTGCCTATGTACAGAATTTTAGTGAGAGGGACTTGAAAAAGACGGATGCTGGACTTAAACTACTGAACTTTGATGATATCAAGTTTATTTTTATTGAGCTTTAGGTCTAAGATTATTCTTATATTTTATCATTTTGTTATGGTATAAGAGAAATTATGGAGAAGGAAATGGCAACCCACTCCAGTATTCTTGCCTGGAGAATCTCATGGATGGAGGAACCTGGCAGGCTACAGTACATGGAGTTGCGAGAGTCAGACATGACTTGGTGACTAAACCACCACCAAGAGAAATTAAGACTCATTTCAGCTTGTAGACAAAGAACAATCCTAATAAGTAAAATTCATCTATTTTCATAAACCAGATTCAAGTTTGTAAATGAAGTGCTTTTCTTTCAGATATAGTCTTTTTCTTGTTTTCTTTCATAGTAACATAATGGTATTGACTTCTCAGATGAGAGAATCAAGATTTAGGGACACTCTAGAAAAACAGAACTGTATATATGTGTAAGTAGTGAATGACTTGCCTGTGAAGATCTGCTTGTGTTTAATATCATCATCACAAAAGACTACAGGTCTTCAGGGAAGAGCATTTTTGTGTGACTTTGGATGTATCTGAAAAACAAGCAATATTTAAAGCTGTTTCTACAAAATAAAGTAAAGCAAAACAAAAGCAAACTCAGAAAAGACATGGACACAATATATTGGAACCATTTTTAATGTAGCTAATTTGTGGATTTGTGTTGGAAATGAAACATTTATGTGTTATAAATTTAGAATGAATACATAGATTTTTAGTTATATATGGAGAAAGGTGGTTTGCTTATCATGCCTCTCTCTCCAAAAAAAAAAAAATGTGGTATTTTTAAAAAATCTTTATTCAATTGTTCTCTATGGAAAACATCTATAACATAATAGTTTCTATTAATCCTTAAAATAGTTTAAAACAGTATTAAAATGCTTGCATGGAATGTCTTGAATTTAGAAAGTAAGCTTAACCAGGGTGGGGACAAAATGGCAGAGTAGGAAGATCCTGAGCACACCTCCTCCAACAGGCACACCAAAAGTTTACAGAGAAAATATTGATGATAATGAACCGAAGACTAGCAGAAAAGAGTTTCCAAATCTGAAGATATAAATAATAATCTATAAAAAGTAAGGTAAAAGGGACATGGAAGAAGTGAAAGAATTGAAAGTCACTCAGTCACTTCCAACTCTTTGCGACGCCATGGATTATACAGTCCATGGAATTCTCCAGGCTAGAATACTGGAGGGGGTAGCCTTTTCCTTCTCTAGGCAGTCTTCCCAACCCAGGGATCGAACTCAGGTCTCCCACATTGCAGGCAGTTTCTTTACCAGTCGAGCCACCAGGGAAGCCCAAAAGGGACATACACAAGTATAATTCAGACACAAATGTGGGGGTAGGCAACCCACAAACTGGAGAATAATCACAATTGCAGAGGTTCATCCCAGGGAACAAGGGGTCTAAGGCCAAGATCTAGCTCCCCAATCTAGGGGCTGTATGAGGAAGACAAGCTCCAAGAATATTTTGTTTTGAAGATCAGGGAGGCTTGCATATATGAGAGACAGAGGGTTATAAGAAGCACAGACTCTGCTCTTAATGGGTGCACACAAAATTTCACATATTCCATGACCCAGCACAGAAGCAGCTATTTGAAAGAAGCCTAAATCAGACACACTTGCTGATCTTGGTGAGCCTCCTAGAGAGGCAGGAGGTAAGAAAGACTCCTGGGAAAGTAGATGCTAGAAGCAGCCATTTTTTTTTTTTTTTAATGGAATTTTTTCTACTACAAGGACACTGGTGCTGGCAATCACCATTTTTGAATCCTCCTTCTAGCCTATTACTGTAGTATTTGCATTCCTACCAGCCAGTCAGCACCAGTCCCAGCACTCTGGGGCCCAGGGAACCAACCTTGCACCCTAGTGGACCAGCACCAAACCTGCCAGGTATCCTGAGACCTGGCCCTGGCATATAGCTCTGATGACCAGACTGGAAGGTGCTGCTGGGTCTTATATGACATATACTGTATTAGACCACTTATGAAATGCTGGAGAAACTAACTGACCTATCTAACATAAAGAAATTAAAGAATTAGGAAAAATTATGTGAGAGAGGAATATGACCCAAATATGACAGAAGAATATGAAGGAACAAGAGAAAACCCCAGAAGAAAAACTAAGCAAAGATAAGAAATTTATCCTCTAAAAAGTTCAAGGTAATGATCATAATGACCTCAACAAACTCAAATAGATGAACACAGTGAGAAGTTTAACAAAGAGAAAATATAAAGAAGAACCATATATAAAGAATATAATACACTAAACTTAAAAATATTCTAGAGGGAATCAACAGTTGACTAGATGATACAGAGGAATGAATCAGCACACTGGAAGTCAAAGTATTGGAAATTATCAAGCTGAACATTAAAAAAGAAAAAGCAATTAAAAACAAAATGAGGATATGCACAAACAGGAAGTGAGTTGTGGCCATGGAGGATAATGGACAAAGAAGAACTTCCCAGAGCTCAGGGCCTCAGAGGACAATAGTCATGAGACCATCTTCCACCACATTCTCTTTTCCGTTACTTCTTGCAACTCAGCTTTAACTACACAGATGTGGGCAATGTCTTAGGGCTTGTGGAGAAAAAAGAAAAATCTGAGTTCCAGATTGACTACATACAACAGAGAAGCCAGCCAACTTGGAATGCTGGCTTTATGTTATTAATAGGAGAGGAAAAAAAAAAAAAAAACTTCTATCTTCATTAAACCATATTGATTTCTTTAAAATGAGGATAGTTTAACAAACTTCTTGAAAAACATGAGCATATCAAAACTTGTGCTATAGAAGTCTCAGAAGAAGAGATAAAATGGAACAGAGAACTTATTTTGAAGAAATAATAGCTAAAAACTTTTCTAACCCAGAATAGGAAATAAGCATCCAGGGCCAGGAAGCACACAGAGTTCCAAACAAAATGAACTCAATAAAGTTCAAACTTAGACACATTATAAGTAAAATGAAATAATTAAAAATAAAAAGAGAACCTTAAAAGCTGTAAAGAAAAAAAAAAAAAAACTAGTTATGTACAAGGGAATCCCCTTAAGACTAAGACTGTCAGCTGATTTTTCAGCAGAAACTTTGCAGACCAAAGGGGAATGGCATCATATATATTCAAAATGATGAGGAAAAACACCTACAATCAAGAATATTTTATCCAGCCAGGCTATCATTTAGATCTGAAGGAAAGATAAAGAGCTTTACTCTTTAACATTTTAAGACAGTTACTGTCTACTGAAAAAATTCAGCTCCAATAAAATAGCTTTATAAGAAATGATAAAAGGACTACTCTAAGAAAAAAAGGCCACAATTAAAAATATGAATATTACAAAAGAAAAAACCTCATTGGTAAAGGCAAATGTACAGTAAAGACAGTAGATCAACCATTTGTAAAGCTAGTAGGAAGTCTCCAGACAACAGTAGAAAATCAGCCACATCTACAGTAGGTAGTAAAAGGAAACACACAGACACAACTGATTTAAATATGATTTC
The DNA here is from genome assembly GCF_023699985.2 of Odocoileus virginianus. Classification (NCBI taxonomy): domain Eukaryota; kingdom Metazoa; phylum Chordata; class Mammalia; order Artiodactyla; family Cervidae; genus Odocoileus; species Odocoileus virginianus. The sequence continues at coordinate 62,554,034 of NC_069677.1, forward strand.
AAAAATATTAAATGTGGTGGGTGGGGAGTAAAAATGCAGAGTAGATATAATACATTTAAACTCAAGAGACCATAAACTTAAAATAATCTTATTTATGCATGCATATATGTATACATGTATGTTTTTTTAGTAGTTGTTGTTTTATATATAAACCTCATGGTAACCACCAGCCAAAAATCTCAAATAGGTACAGACATACACAAAAGAGAAAGGAATTGAAACATTAACACTAAAGATAGTCATCAAATCACAAAGAGAACAATCGAAGCAGAGAGAAACACAAAAGAACTTCAAAAACAGTTAACAAAATGGCAATAAGTACATACATATCAAGAATTACTTTAAATGCAAATGGAGTAAATGGTTCAATCAAAAGACATAAAGTGGCTAAATGGATAAAAGGAAGCAAGACCCACATATATGCCACCTACAAGGGACTTATTTCAAACTTAAAAGACATACACAGACTGAAAGTGAGGGAACAGAAAAAAGTGTTTATGAAAATAGAATTGAAAAGGAAGCTGGGGTGCCAATACTTACCTCAGACCAAATAGTCTTTAAAACAAAAACCATAAAAAAAGACAAAGAAGAGCATCACTTCTTTGTGTGATGATCACACAAGAAGATCAATTCAACAAGAATATAAAATAATAAAATATATACATGTACCTTATGTAGACACACTGAAATAGATAGAGCAAATAATAATAGACATAAAGGAAGAAACTGATAATAAGATAGTGTAGAAAATCACTCCATTTATATCAATGGGCAGATCATCCAGAGAGAAAATCAATAAGAAAATGCTGGCCTTAAAAACATATTAGACAAGGTGCACTTACTAGATACATCTACAACATTCTATACAAAAGCAGTAGATTAAATTCTTCTCACATGTACATGGAGCATTCTTAGGGTAGATCACATGCTAAGTCACAAGTATCAGTAAATTTAAGATGACTAAAATCACATCAAGCATCTTCTCTGACCACAATGTTGTATGACTATAAACTCAACTACAGGAAAACAAACTACAGAAGACACAAACATATGAAGGCTAAATAATATGCTTGTGGACTATCTAGAAGAAATGGATAATTCCTAGAAATGTACAATATCCTAAGACTGAATCAGGAAGAAATAGAAAATATGAACATACATGGTTAATAGTGATAAAATTGAATTAGTAATCAAAAATTTCCAACAACAAAGTCCAGAACCAGAGGACTTCATAGGTGAATTCTACCAAAAGTTTAAAGTACACATCTATCCTTATCAAACTATTTCAAAAAATTGAAAGTGAGGAAACACCTCTGAACTCAAGGACAACATCATCCTGATACCAAAATCAGACAAACATTTCACACACAAGAACAATGACAGGCCAATATCACTGATTAACATAGATTCAAAAATGCTCAAGAAAATATTAGCAAACTTAATTCAATAATATATTAAAAGAATCATACACCATTATCAAGTGAGATTTATTTCCAGGGAAACAAGGATAGTTCAATATCCACAAATCAATTAACATAATACATTCCATTAAAAATTGAAGAATAAAAGTCATATGATCATATTGATATAGCAGGAAAAGTTCTGGATAAAAATTGGCATCCATTTATGATAAAATATGCTCAATGAAGTAACTATAGAAAGAACATACCTCAGCATAATAAAAGCCACATATGACACACCCATAACTACCATTATGTACGTGCTCAGTTGCTCAGTCATGTCCAACTCTTTGAGACCTTATGGACTGTAACCAGTGAGGCTCCTCTGTTCATGGGACTTTTCAGGCAAGGGTATTGGAGTGGGGGTTGCCATTTCCTTCTCTAGGGGATCTTCCTGACCCAGGGATCAAACCCACATCTCCTGTACTGTAGGCAGATTCTTCATGGCTGAACCATTGGGGAAGTCCCAACTACCAGCATGCTGCTGCTGCTAAGTCACTTCAGTCGTGTTCGACTCTGTGAGACCCCATAGACGGCAGCTTACCAGCCTCCCCTGTCCCTGGGATTCTCCAGGCAAGAACACTGGAGTGTGTTGCCATTTCTTTCTCCAATGCATGCAAGTGAAAAGTGAAAGTAAAGTCACTCAGTCGTATCCTACTCTGTGCGACCCCATGGACTGCAGCCTACCAGGCTCCTCCCTCCATAGGATTTTCCAGGCAAGAGTACTGGAGTGGGGTGCCATTGCCTTCTCCAACCAGCATACCCAATGATAAAAAGCTGAAATCATGTCCTCTGTTATCAGGAATAAGACCAGGATTCCTACTCTCACTATGTTTTAGTCAGCATAGTATTGAAAGTCCAAGCCACATCACTCAGAAAGAAAAAGAAATAAATTAATCTAAATCAGAAATGAAGAAAAATCATCACCATATAAATAATGCACTATACATAGAAAATCCTAAAAATGCCACTAAAAAGCTATTGCACCTCATCAATGAATTAAGTAAAGTTGCAAGATACAAAACTAATATACAGAAATCTGTTGTGCTTCTATAAACTAACTACAAACTAAACAAAGAAAGATTAAGAAAATAATTCCATTTATAATTGTATCAAAAAGAATAAAATATCCAGGTATAAATCTAACCAAGAAGCTAAAAGATCTCTATCTGGGATACTATAAACTACTGATGAAAGAAATTGAAGATGATACAAATAAATGGAAGATAATCATGATCATGTATGATAAAATTAATATTGTCAAATGCCATAAAATGTCTTTGGGGCAAGGCAGTCTACCAATTCAATTCAACCCCTCTCAAGATACCAACGATGTTTTTCACAAAACTCTAACAAAGAATTCTAAAATTTGTATGAAATCACTAAGACCCTGGATAGCCAGAGAATCTTGAGAAAGAAGAAAAAGTGAGAAGCATCACACTTTCTTGTTTCAAAGGATAATAACTAGGCTATAATAATAAAAAACAGTAAGGTACTTGTACAAAAAAAGACATGTTGGTCAATGGAACACAATAGAGTACCCAGAAATAAACCTAAGCTTATTTGGCCAATCATAAAAGCTTAATAAACGGGCAGAGGACCTGAATAGAAATTTTTCTAAAACAAAAATACATAAAACCAAACAACACATGAACAGATTACTCAACATCACTAATCATCAAGAAAATGCAAATGAAATCACAATGAGATATCACTTCACCTCTATCAGAATGGCTGTGGCTGTTATCAAAAAGATGATGAACAGCAAATGTTGGTGAGGATATGGAGAAAAGGGAACCCTGTGCACTGTTTGTGGGAAAGTGAGTTGGTATAGTCACTATGGAAAAACATATGGAAGTTCTAAAATTTAAAAATAGAATTATCCAACAATCTAGAATTTCTGCTTCTGGGTATTTTTCTGAATAAAACCAAAATACTAATTTGAATATACATCAGCATTCCCAGACTTCCCTGGTGGCCCAGTGATAGGGAATCCACTTTGCAATGCAAGGGATACAGATAATTTCAATGCTTTAAAATTTTTATTCAATTGTTCTTTGACTTTCTTTATGATTGAAAATATAGAATTAAAATGGCTAATTGTTTAAAAATTATGTGTAATTTTACTTAGAATTTGATGAAGAAAACTAAAACACTATACAGAAAAGTAATTACTGTGTTACATGATATATTTCATATAATGTATATATTTTAATATTTCATACTTCTATACATAAATGTTTGTACATGCCAGCATAATGCACCTTGGTAATTTTAGTGCAATTGTCCTTTATATAAAAGATTATCAAATAAATATACATGATGTTGAAATCTACTTCTATAAATTATTGTAGTTTTACACATGGTTAATCTGGGAATTACTTCAATATTCTTCAACAATGATAATATGTTTTGATATTTAATATGTGGCTACTACCCACTTCTATAGTTTGATACATTGTGCTTTGAAATGTATGGATTTTTTTCTTCTTTCAACTTTTTGATTTTCAGATAAAAATTGTAAAAGATACTTTTATAGATACTCAAAACAGTCAATTCAGAAAGATTTCCTGGAATAATTTTGATGTGATCATAACTGATGTGTGAACTCCATGGAAACCAATTTCCATTCTTTCTAAAGTGATCTAACAATACACGTGATAGCGCACTCTAAGCTAGCACTGTTCTGTTTATAAGTAGTAGTCCAACTTTATCTTCTAGAGATGTTTTCACTATGTATTCTTTAACCCACTTGTCATTTTTTAAAGTTTCTAATTTCTCCCTATATAAAGAAAAGATTATGAGATGCAATGTTGGTGAAAATAATATTAAAAGACTAGAGGAAATCTCTATTAAGAGATTTCTAGTAATGCGACACTGGAGAAGGCAATGGCAACCCACATCAGTACTCTTGCCTGGAAAATCCCATGGACGGAAGAGCCTGGTAGGCTGCAGTCCATGGAGTCTCTAGGAGTTGGACACAACTGAGCAACTTTACTTTCACTTTTCACTTTCATGCATTGGAGAAGGAAATAGCAACCCACTCCAGTGTTCTTGCCCGGAGAATCCCAGGGACAGGGGAGCCTGGTGGGCTGCCGTCTATGGGGTTGCATAGAGTCAGACACCACTGAAGCAACTTAGCAGCAGCAGTAACGTGACACATTTCTCTTCACTCTGTGTGAAAAGCCAGAATAAATCCAACATGACTAATCACAAATATCTTTCTATCCTTGCACAGATTAGAGCCTTATTAGAAAACACAGGTTCTGATAGCAAATATTTACATGTCAGTTGTCTCTCTGGAAGCACTGTGACTCTCAACAAGCAGAAATTATTTATTCAAATTACTAATGATGGAACTTAAAAGTTAATGGAAATAAATTTCCACAAACTTTGTGTTTTAAAACCACAAAGTTATTATCTTACAGTTCTGTAGTCTGAGACAGATCTCGCTGACTAAAATCAAGGTCCTATGAGGAATGGAGATTTAGGAGAGTTCTGTTTCCTTGCTCATTCAGATTGTTGGCAGATTCAGTTCCTTAAGAATATGAAGCCCCTTGTTGTTAGAGGTGCCAGACTGTTGTTAGTAGTGTCAGATTATTGTTAGAGGTCCCAGCTTGGAAGGGTTACCCACATCATTTATCTACCTGCTATATTTTCTTTTTTTTTTTTTTCCCATTTATTTTTATTAGTTGGAGGCTAATTACTTTACAGCATTGCAGTGGTTTTTGTCATACATTGAATTAGCCATGGATTTACATGTATTCCCCATCCCAGTCCCCCCTCCCACCTCCCTCTCCACCCCATCCCTCTGGGTCCTCCCAGTGCACCAGGCCTGAGCACTTGTCTCATGCATCCAACCTGGGCTGGTGATCTGTTTCACCCTAGATATACATGTTTCGATGCTGTTCTCTTGAAACATCCCACCCCCGGGTTCTCCCATAGAGTCCACAAGTCTGTTCTATACATCTGAGTCTCTTTTTCTTTTTTTGCATATAGGGTTATTGTTACCATCTTTTTAAATTCCATATATATGTGTTAGTATACTGTAATGGTCTTTATCTTTCTGGCTTACTTCGCTCTGTATAATGGGCTCCAGTTTCACCCATCTCATTAGAACTGATTCAAATGAATTCTTTTTAACGGCTGAGTGATATTCCATGGTGTATATGTACCACAGCTTCCTCATCCATTCATCTGCTGATGGGCATGTAAGACCAGAAACTATAAAACTCCTAGAGGAGAACATAGGCAAAACACTCTCTGACATAAATCACAGCAGGATCCTCTATGACCCACATCCCAGAATTTTAGAAACAAAAGCAAAAATAAACAAATGGGACCTAATGAAACTTAAAAGCTTTTGTACAACAAAGGAAACTATAAGCAAGGTGAAAAGACAGCCCTCAGATTGGGAGAAAATAATAGCAAACGAAGCAACAGACAAAGGATTAATTTCAAAAATATACAAGCAACTCCTCCAGCTCAACTCCAGAAAAATAAATGACCCAATCAAAAAATGGGCCAAAGAACTAAACAGACATTTCTCCAAGGAAGACATACGGATGGCAAAAAAACACATGAAAAGATGCTCAACATCACTCATTATCAGAGAAATGCAAATCAAAACCACAATGAGGTACCATTACACGCCAGTCAGGATGGCTGCTATCCAAAAGTCTACAAGCAATAAATGCTGGAGAGGGTGTGGAGAAAAGGGAACCCTCTTACACTGTTGGTGGGAATGCAAACTAGTACAGCCACTATGGAAAACAGTGTGGAGATTTCTTAAAAAACTGGAAATAGAACTGCCATATGACCCAGCAATACCACTTCTAGGCATATACACCAAGGAAACCAGATCTGAAAGAGACACGTGCACCCCAATGTTCATCGCAGCACTGTTTATAATTGCCAGGACATGGAAGCAACCTAGATACCTGCTATATTTTCAAAGAGAGCAACTGTGGATCAAATACTTCTCACACTTCAAATCACTCCTTTTATCTCATCTCTGTCTCATTCTTGTGCCCATCTCTTTTGCTTTAATAGCCCATGTAACTAGATTGGGACCACCACCAGAGTCCAGGATAATCACCCCAACTCAAGATTTGCAACCTTAATCATATCTGCCAAGTCCCTATTCCCAGGTTCCAGGCATTAGAATACAAACACCTTTGGGGGACCATAATTCTGCTTCAATAATAAAAATAGTAAACACTAATTCTGTACACAAACAATTTTCAAGTGTTTTACATATATGAACTGATTTAAATCTTACAGCAACCCTACGAGGAAGATATTATTGGTATTTCCATCTTACAGTCGAGGAAAATGAGACAGAAAGATAATGCAACTTGCCAAAAGTCACTCAGGTAGAAGGTCAAATAATCTTCCCATAGTCATACAGTTGTAAGTCTAGAATCTAAATCTATGAGTTGACAGATTTTGTTGTTGCTTTCTCCCTGCTCTGTCTTACAGAGAGTCAAGTCATAGCTTTGAGCAGAAACAATTAAGGTAAAAAGGTTTAAAAGTACCTCTCTAATAATTCATACTATAAAAGAAAAAGAAATAATTCATCCTAGAATTCTGACTGAAATCAATATGGACTTATTAGCTGAGAATTTGTAAATATTTAGTCCCTATTTAAATAAAATGAATTAGGTTTTCTCCACATCAAGTTCAGGCAGATTCACCAGATTCATTATTTCCTAGAAACTCTCATGATGTCTCACCTTGAAGCTCCATCAAAGTTAAGATATTTAACCATGTAGGGTCAGTCCTGAGTGAGTGTGAAGACAAATATATTTCAACAACTAGGGCAGACTTGAAATTGTAGAAGCTCCCTAATAAAGTGATCATTCTTTTTCAAGGGCCTATGGCCACAGAAAACAAGACTGGTGGAACAACAATCAACATTTGCTGGAATTTTGCTGTCAGTGTGTGTGTATGTGTGTGTGTGTGTGTGTGTGCATTTGTGAACACATGTGTGTGTATGTTAGTCCAGTAAAGAACTACAGCTGCCCATATTTCAGAGGAAAACTTAAGTAGCATAGTTATTGTCAAAATGTATGAGTTATTTACTTCTAGCTCACCCAAAAACATTATTTTAAAATAAATCTTGAAATACAGACATTAATATAAGGACATTAACTTTAAAATGTAAAAAATGTTCTATTTGTGCCTTATATGTTAGTAAATAAATATTATAACCACACAGACATATTAAATAATAAATGTTTAAAGCACAAACCAATGAAATTCAATAGTTTTAAGGTTAGTGGTGCCACATTCCACCTTTTGCTTCTGTCACTACAGTAAGAAAAACATGCCCTAAGGTATTTCAACTGTTTAACTGTAAGTTGCAATAAAAACCCCATTACATGCCCTTATGAAAATCAATGAAGTCAATACAGCTTTAAAAATAATCTTGTTTGTAAATCCATGTACATTACAGTAGAGAATCCTATATTCTCAGTGGGATATAACTAGATTTTAGTTATTATGTTACCAACAGAATAAAGTGTATAGCTTACAGATGAATATGTTTGCAACCATGAAATAGCTCATTATTTTCTCAGCTAAAATAATAACTTTCTTCATCCCCTTCTTCTTTCATTTATTCTGAAAACATATTAGCAGCAACACACACCACTCTTGAGCAAAGAACAAGGAGCAAAGCAAAGAGGTTGGGTTAAAGGAGGAAGAGAGAAAAGAGGGAAAATGAATCACAAATATTTTGTACTGTAAAGCTGGCAGACAACTGTACTTCCTGTTAGCAAATGTAAGTCTCCATTTCTTTTAAACATAGTATCTTCTTTTCAGTTTCTTAAAAGGGAAAAAAGCAAAAAACATGCATTGTCAACTAATACTATATTTTATCCCTATGGAACAATCTTTCTAGCACTCATACAAATAATTTAAATGTTAGGATGACATATCTAGAAATAACTATTTATTATTTTAAATTGATTTCATCATTAAGTCCTTTAAAGTCTATAAACATCAGAACCATGTTTGTATAAACAACAACTCTGTTTCTATTACACTTACTAAGACTACTCCAGACAGTTTTCCTTTATACCACTATTTCAAAAGACTGTTTGCTTTTAGTAAGAATTTATTTATTTTTCTTTTTAAATTTGGTCATGATCCTCCTGAATCAAATAAACAGAAAATGCTTGGCAACTCTATATACAAAAATAAAAATGGAGTTTATTAGTCTTTCTCACTGTACACCATGGTAGTAAATTGGTCAGAATTCTTATCAGAAAAGCATAAACCTCTTGATATCTCTTTTTTCATTTTTTTCCCCTTTCTTAAAGAACTCTCACATGATACCAGTGTGAGTCTCACTGAATTGAAAGGTCAAGTTATTAGCAAAAGCTGATCTCTGTAATGTTACTTTGTCTCCAAAGAAAACTAAAATGACTCCTGGTGATGCTCTGATATGATATGCTCATCTCAGAGAGTTAAGTAACTGAAATTAAAAGGTCAGGAAGTCTTTGGGGATGCTGAAAACACAATGTGGTATAAGGGATAATCTTCTACCCATGCTCAGGCCTGTCTATAAATGCAGTTCTCTAAAGGCAAAGCTAATTCATCAGAATTAAACTCAACAAGAGGACCTTTTGAAAAAATACTTCATGTCCTGGGTACTGGTTACAAGAATACTTGTTTTGGATTCAAGATAAAAGAGCTAACCCCCATTCTGTCACTGAATTTTTATATGACCATGAAGAATTTGCTTTATTTTTAGGCCTTAATTTCTTTATATAAAATGAGGATTGGGGACCACTGAGTGAGTAAATAGAAACATTTATACCTTCCATCCTTAGTGTTTAAAATGTAGAATTTAGGTAGATTACTCACCGAGGGTGTCATACCTAGCTGATCTCGAAAATCCTTTCCAGTTTTCACATCATGATGTTAAGCCACATGAATGTCTCCCCAGTTCATATCCTCTATGGTTGTTTCAATTTTCAATAAATGTTAATCAGACGCCTCCTCTGTTCCAGAGAGTTCTGCATCAGAACTGTGAGCAGAGCCATATAAGACACACAAACACCCTTAAGAAGAATGCGCTTGTGCTAAATCGCATCAGTCACGTCTGACTCTTGGCAACCCTGTGGACTGCAGCCTGCCAGGCTACTCTGCCCATGGGACTCTCCAGGCAAGAAGACTGGAGTGGGTTCCCATGACCTCTTCCAGGGGATCCTCCTGACCCAGAGATCAAACCCTTGTCTCTTAGTCGCCTGCACTGGCAGGTGGGTTGTTTACCACTAGCACCACCTGGGAAGCCCCTTTAGGGAGGTGGGAGGGGGGGCCGGGATGGGGAATACATGTAAATCCATGGCTAATTCATTTCAATGTATGACAAAAACCACTGCAATGTTGTAAAGTAATTAGCCTCCAACTAATAAAAATAAATGGAAAAAAAAAAGAAGTATGGAGTTCAGCAAATGGAGAAAGATGTGTTAGTGCAATAAAGAATTGCAGGTGTGCTGAGAGAGCTATTAAGTTAGAATCAGGGAACTATGGAAGAAAACTAGTTTTACCTGGGGCATTTTGAGGTGACTAGTCCAGAAACATTTTACATAAAAAATGATATTTGATATTTTCAGAAAGATGACAAGGGGTGGGTGAGATGCTTAGAAGAAAGGCATTCCCAGATGAAATAATATCTAAAGCATAATGACTCCATGAAACATCTATGCATGTTTAGAGCAACTATTAACAAATCAATAATGCTGGGGTGTAGAATTTGAGGGTAAATAGAGCAAGAGAGAATCCTGGAAAGGTGGGCAGAAGTTAAATTTTGTGTAATAGAATTCTTTCTGAAACAGTCTGAGCTGCATCTTGTAGACAAAAGGATTCGAAGGAAGCAACAATATAAAGTACCAGATTTGGTATTAAACAAAGCTGCTTAAGGAGTAGAATGTTAAGAAGCTATTACTGATTTGATATATAGATTTAGGGCAGTTAAAGTATAATTTTCCAAAGGCAAAACTGAAACTTACAGAAAATTAATACAAATATTGTGCTCGACAAGTACTGGTCACGAGGAAAACACTAACATTTAAGAAACTAGTTATTTATAAACAACTTTACAAAATGCTAGGTTAGATTTTTTTTTATTAATTTTAAAACTGATTAATATCCAAAAAGGCAATGCAATACAAACTTTGAGTTATCCCTTCCATCAAACTGAAATGATTTGCATTTCTACAGGGCAAAAATAAAAAATCTAACATTTAACTTCACTAAATCTGAGACCTTAATCAACAGCATATAGTGAATTGAAAACTATCAATACATTTCCCTAAACTTTGAATAAATCCATGTTCCTGAATGAAAACACATGTCATCCACTTTCTTGCCCATTTCCATTTTTCCTACTTAGGAAAACTGTATTATCAGCATTTTAATATGTACTGTCCCTTCCACTAAGTTTATGAACCATTTCATTACATGTAATTAAATAATTTAACATATGCATACTTAAATATTATTATATCCTATCATATTGTATAACTCATTTTGAACTTTCAGAGAAAATGTGCCACTTGAGAAAAACTTCTTTTCTCTGAAAATCCTTACAAACAGCATTAAGCAGTGAACTCTATCATTTTTGAAACCTGTTTTCAGAGTATCTGTTTTGTCCAATACTGTAATATATTATACTTTTAAAAAGGCAGCTCATTTTTGTCCATCATACAACCAATTAGCTCACTATGCAAGTTTTCCTCTGGATAAATTGCAATCCTGGGCTTCTGAGGCCAGTGTTCTACAGGAGAAGCATGTAGACCTTAGGCAGGGCTATTACATCATTGACATTGCTCTGCTCATCAGTAGCTCTTAGATTATACTGAAGGTCACAGGGAAGACTTGTGGCTTTTATCAGGTTTTCCTTGAATGTGGACTCTGTGGCCAGGAATCCAGTATGTGCCATGATGAATAAATCTGCTAGTGTCCCTGCCTGTGGATTCTCATTCTGAATTTGTTTAAAAAAAAAAAAAAAAATTCTGTGAAATCAGCATCTTGACCATGCCTTACAGGATAATGACAATATTTTTATCGGAGAAACTAAAAGCTTGAAACTCATGATTCACTCCCACATTCCTTAGTAGGAAATATATGTAGCAACATACTTTATATGTTGATATGGTTTTATTGTTAAAAATGAGAACTAGGAGCCCTTAGTGAAAAATATGAAGAATCCATTAAATACCATATAGGAGAAATTCCAGAGATCAACTGGCCCAAACTCTATGTAATTGTATTTTGAACAAATGTATTTCAGTAGTTAATTGCTTTATATGTAAAGGCCTTGTGCAGCAAGTCAATAAGTTCCCCTTCTGAGTTGTTTATTTTCTAACTAATCTATCTTGGAGAATAAACTTGTGCTATATAGTTGAAAGTTAATTTCATTCATTCATGGAACAAATATTTATCAAGTCTTTTTTTCCTCTCCTCCTAGTATTTCCTCTTTATTTACTTAATGGTATTTTTGTGTGTGGTAAAAGCACTCTTGTCCAAAAACAGCTATAAGGTGTTTTGCTACTGTTACTAGCCTGTTAACAATTTCTGCGAAATAAAAACAAAATCTGGGTAATTAAGTCCAACCTTTTTTGTTTTATTAGTGTTCACAGAATACCACGTACAGAGGCCTTGCACCTGGCACCTGGATCAGGAGTACTGTAACTCCAGGAGATACAGGAGGACAGAACGGCCTGGGAGGGGCCTGTGTACTGGCCAATACATTATGCTGCTTTCTTACATTGATATAAGTGGCCCAGATGAAGAAAGTAGAGACAGGCTACAAGGGAAAAGTGACTTGGTAGGCAGAAACCAGTCAGCTTAATTTGGCCAAACACTTTTGGAGCCAGTGAATAAAACAGGGGCTCCCTAACATCACTCAATTTGTATCTTTCCTGGGCCCCTTAAGACCCTTATTCTCTTGCTAATATTTGCGCCATGCATCCTAGATTTTCTGGCACACTTTATCTCCAAAATGTTAGATCTGTAAAACTCCAAGTGATGGTTGCTCAGAGATAGAACCAGTTAGGGCAAAGCCCTGCTGATGATCAAACATATCTAGAGGCAGCCTCGGAGGAGACGCTATGCTCCTCTCCCTGGGGATTATCACGACACCCAAACTCAGCGTAAAATTATTATAGAATATGGACCTGTTGCCCTTCAGTACTCTTCAAAAAAGACGAGCCATTAGCAAGTCCTGGAGAATAAAAATAGAATCTGGGTAATGAAATAAAGCCTGACCTTTTGATTTCTTTTCCATTATGCTTCATTTAGTTTCACTTGAGCACAAAGGGCCGCATGCAGAGGACTTACATCTGACGCTGCTCACCGAGAAACAGCTGTTCCGGCATTTCAAGATGGCAGTGGAGGAACTTCTGTGCTGAAACTCTGCGTGGGAACCAGGCCCTGAGATCAGGAGCGTGAGCAGCGCAGCCCCTCCTCATACTCTAAAACTCTGACCCCTCCCCTCTAAGGAGGTCCCTAGAAGGGCCCTGCCACGGCCTGCTTTCAAAGAGCAGGAACTTGTAGTCTATAGAGCAGGAATTTGGAACTTGTACCTTTCCGTTCTTTGAAGAAAGAACAAAGCTTTCTTTAGCTTCTTCCTTTTTTAAAAAAAAATTTTTTTTGGAGTATAGTTGATTTACAATGTTGCATTAGTTTCATATGTATAGGAAAATGAATGAGTTTCTTTTGCTTCTATACTGAACTAGGTCTCATCCCATTGATGCAGGCCACATGGGGCAGAAGGGTAGGTAATACTACCTAATATGAGATATTACCTGCATAGTAATTGGCATAGGCCTACATAATAATAATGATACAATCAATATTAATGATGTTATTAATAGTAATAATCTTATCGCTAAATTCCTAGATATTGATTTTAGACAAACTCCTTTTTTGATTATTTTATCAGAGTGATATAAAGATACATAGTAATCAATGGTTCAGTGGTAAAGAATCTGCCTGACAATGAAGGAGACATGAGTTCAATCCCTGGGTGGGGAAGATCCCTGGAGAAGGAAATGGCAACCCACTTCAGTATTCTTGTTTGGGAAATCCCAAGGACAGAGGAGCCTGGCATGCTACAGACCATGGCATTGCAAAGAATCAAACACAATATAGCAATCAAACAACAACAATCCAGTGGTACAAAAATCTATAATTTAAAACTAGAGTTTGAAGCCAATTTTTAAAATATTTTTGTGCAAAGACATAAAACTAATACATTCCCATACTCTTTATAAATAATGTAAGCTATTCAGAATATCTGCACCTAAATGGTATCATTCCAATCATCACTTTCTTCATGCCTACAGAGAGAAGATAGAGATTTATACTTAAAAAAAAAATAGAAAGTAGTAGATATATTTTTACAAAATATGGATGAAGAAAAATTGAAGAAACTCCCAATATTTAAATATTTCTCCACCAAACAATGTGTTTCTTAAAAGAACCTTATAAAATTGAGGAAATGGATTTTGTATTAAGCAGTTGAGGTCATTAGTTTTTAACTATCGATTTCAATTACTATGCTAGCATGTGAGATGAGTGCAATTGTCCTGTAAGTTGAACATTCTTTGGCACTGCCTTTCTTTGTGATTGAAATGAAAAATGACTTTTTGCAGTCCTGTGGCCACTGCTGAGTTTTCCAAATTTGCTGGCGTACTGAGTGCAACACTTTCACACCATCATCTTTTAGGATTTGAAGTAGCTCAACTGGAATTCCATCACCTCCACTAGCTTTGTTTGTAGTGATGTTTCCTAAGTCTTACTTGACTTCCCATTCCAGGACGTCTGGCTCTAGGTGAGTGACCACACCATTGTGGTTATCTGGGTCATGAAGATCTTTTTTGTATAGTTTTCTGTGTATTCACATACTCATTCATCTCATACGCTAGCAAAGTAATGCTCAAAATACTCCAAAACAGGATTCAACAGTACATGCACCATGAACTTTCAGATGTTCAAGTTGGACTTAGAAAAGGCAGAGGAACCAAAGATCAAATTCCCAATATCCGTTGGATCATCAAAAAAGTAAGAGAGTTCCAGAAAACATATACTTTTGCTTTATTGACTACACCAAAGCCTTTGACTGTGTGGATCACAACAAACTGTGGGAAATTCTTCAAGTGACAGGAATACCAGACCACCTGACCTGCCTCCTGAAAAATCTGTATGCAGGTCAAGAAGCAACAGTTAGAACTAGACATGGAACAACAGACTGATTCCAAATCGGAAAAGAAGTACATCACAGCTGTATATTTTCACCCTGCTTATTTAACTTATATGCAGAGTAACATATGAGAAATCTCTGGGTGAATGAAGCACAACCTGGAATCAAGATTGCATGGAGAAACATCAATAGCTTCAGATATGCAGATGACACCACCCTTATGGCAGAAAGTGGAGAAAACTAAAGAGCTTTTTGATGAAAGTGAAAGAGGAGAGTGAAAAAATTGGCTTAAAGCTCAACATTCAAAAAACTAAGATCGTTGCATCACTTCATGACAAATAGATGGGGAAACAATGGAAACTGTGAGAGATTTTATTTTCTCAGGCTCCAAAATCACTGCAGATGGTGACTGCGGCCATGATATTAAAAGACGCTTGCTCCTTGGAAAGAAAACTACGACCAACCTAGACAGCATATTAAAAACCAGAGACATTACTTTGCCAACAAAAGCTATGCATTTTTTGCAGACAAAGCTATGGTTTTTCCAGTAGTCATGTATGGATTTAAGAGCTGGACTATAAAGAAAGCTGAGCATTGAAGAATTGATGCTTTTGAACTGTGGTGTTGGAGAAGACTCTTGAGAGTCCTTGGACTGCAAGGAGATCCAACCAGTCCATCCTAGAGAAAATCAGTCCTGAATATTCATTGGAAGGACTGATGCTGAGGCTGAAACTCCAATACTTTGGCCACCTGATGGATAGAACTGACTCACTAGTGAAGACCCTGATGCTGGGGAAAATTGAAGGTGGGAGGATAAGGGGCTGACAGGATGAGAAAGTTGGATGGCATTGCTGACTCAATGGACATGAAATTGAGTAAGCTCCCAGAGCTGGTGATAGGGACGCCTGGTGTGCTGCAGTCCATGTGGTTGCAGAGTCAGACACGACTGAGCAACTGAACTGAACTGATCAATTTCAATTACAGAAAGTCATGTTGAGCTCCCTCTATGAAAACCTTGTATTTTTGTTAGTTATGCTTCAGTTTTGTAAAATCTAAGTTGACAGCATTTGTATACTACTGTGCATAATCAAATTATTTCAACAGTTCACAATATTCAATAGTCTACCTATATATATATATATATATATATATATTGGTATATATATTGGTATTGAAGTATATTTGATTAACAACATTGTGCTAGTTTCAGGTGAACAGCAAAGTGAGTCAGTTATATATATACATGTATCTCTTTGTTCAAATTCTTTTCCCATTTAGGTATTACAGGATATTAAACAGAGTTTGTGTGCTATACAGTAGGTCCTTGTTGGTTATCTATTTTAAATTAGCAGTGTGTACATATCAGTTCCAATCTCCCAATGTATCCCTTCTCCCAACCAATCTCCCTGCTCTGTCCCTGTAACAATAAATTCATTCTCTAAGTCTGTGAGTCTGTTTCTGTTTTTCAAATAAGTTCATTTGTATCATTTTTTAAAGATTCTGCATATAAGTGATGTCATACATTTGTCTTTTTCTGACTTACTTCACTTAGCATGATAATCTCCAGGTCCATCAATGTTGTTACAAATGGCATTATTTCATTCTTTCTAATTCTACCTAAGTCTTTTGGACCCGTACTTGTTTTCTTTCTGGTTAATTATGAATGTTTTAATATTTAAATTGTTTCTAAGTTTGTGTGTGTGTGTGTGTGTGTGTGTGTGTGTGTATTTTTCTCTAACCAGGTAATTACTACTAGTAACAAGAAAAATGTTTGCTTTATAGTTGAACTGTAACTTGTCAGATATGATAATTAGATCACTTCATTTCAGGGTTCAGTAGTGATTATTTTAGTGCATCAGGCATTGAATGTTGCTGAGAAGTGTTTCAGGGGCAGTGTGTTTAGACTCTTTCTCTTGAAAGATTTTCTTTCTCTCCATGGATGCCCAAAATATTCTCTTTCTACAGATTTAACAAATCAATTAGAATTAATATTTGATTTAACAAATGTATATGGAATTTTTCTAGAACTAAATATGCTTTTTCATATTGCAGAATAGTTCTTTATTTTAGAAAATGTTGCTCATATTATATTTCTAAATTTTTATTTTTTTTTAATTTTTGGTTAATTTGTTATGCTCTCTGTTCTGGGGAAATCAATAATGCTTCAGCGGGATCCATTTTTCTTCTATATGATTTCGCTTCTCACTGATAGATTTAATCTCTGTCTTTTTCATATATGGTTGTTGCAGTTATCTGAAATCTTTAGTCAATGTTAACAATTTATTTTCAATTGCTGATACATCTCTTGTCATTCTAAATTTTTTTCCAGCATTTTTGTGGTGTGTCTCGGTTCTTTTGTCCACATGTCTTTAACCTGCCTTTACTTCTCTTTCTTTTGCTTTAACTTACCTATCTATCTTGTTCTGTTGAATTATATTATTGTTTTATATCACAAAGCATTTATGGAAAATTTATTTCTGTTTTCCATGTTTTCATTTCTCCAAGCCAGGGTAAATTTTTACTCCCTTTTACAAAATACAGGTTTTTCTCTGATCATTAAAAAAAAAAAAAAAACTTTATATTTAGAAAAATCTTGCTCATGGTATTTCTCTTTGCTCTGACATGTGGAGCAGATTCTTCTTTCCCTTATCCCCTTAACCAAGACAAAGCTTGGTGGCCTGTCATTTTCTCTCTTCTCTATTTCCCTTTCATTTTCAAGACAACGCCATGGATGGAGGAAGAGAACTCATTCAAGGCAGGCTCTGGCATATCTTTTCTCATCTTGTACCATTACTGTGGAAAACATTTTTGGATTTCAGATTGTACAACTAGGAAACAGTCCTTACACAGATAGACAAGAGAGAAAAATGCTATTCAGTCATTTATTTATTTTTTCTGTTTCTTCCTTGTAACTCTTTACCTTAACTTCATCCCAAAAAGCAAAAAAAAAAAAAAAGAAAGAAAGCTATTTATTCAGTTTGCTTCACATATTTATAAAACTCATTAAGAATTATCAGTGTTTTGTGAACTTATTAGCATGACTTCTGAGGGCTACTGGTAGAGTTAGGGAAATTGCTACCTCTCAAAAATGTTTTTCTTTCTTTAAAATCTATGGACTGGCTCTGTGAATCGCTGTTAAATGTTTCTATGGTAAATACCTTGTTAAACAGTGGACAGATGTTTCCCAGTGGAAATTATTTGCTTAAAAAAAGAAATAAGGAAGGTGATTAGGAGACTGAAAAATTGCCATGTATTTGAAATTGGACAGTAAATAACCTATTTTATCAAGGGAGTATTTCTTCTAAAAATCATTTTCCATCTATTGCCAGGATTCAGGGACTGTTCTTAGTTCATCTCTTTGATTTTACATAGGACCAGTAATTCTCAACTCTGCTTGCACATTCAACTTACCTAGGGAGGATTAAAAAAGAAAAAGGAAAAAAAATGTATCTCTACTCAGACCCAAACCTTGACCAAAGGAAAATATAAAATTCTATGGTGAGACTCAGGCATTCATATGTGATTAGATTAACAGTGAGTGTGGGAACCCACCAGTGTACACAACATTAAAGCTGTTTACATAATTTTAAAATATACCTTTGAACATTAATTTTTTCTACCCAAACTAATGTTTTACTAAGTATTAGTAACTTTCCATTACTAGTATATAAGCTTTTCTTCTAAAATATGAAAAAAAAAAAACCACACCACATATTAGTTGAACCTAGCACAAGTTCTAAGAAAAGCTAATATTACATGGCAGAGCAATTCTTTCATCGACTAAACATGTTCTATTGGACTTTTCATGTATAGTTATGTAGTTAGTTATCTAATGTCATATACTATTCACAGTGTTACAATTGGGAACCGCTGGTATTGGTTTCCCAAAATTAAATCAACATTGTATGAGAATATCTAAGCACCTGTCCTAGAAGCAGACAGTTAAGCAAAATGTTAACATCCTCACTCCACCAACTCTATTTAAAAAATCTGGTAAATCAGTCTGTAATGGATTCCAATAATATTTTTCTGTTAGACTTTTACTTAATAATAAAAAAGAGAAAGAAAAATCTTTGATGTGCTTCAGAGAATATCTACCAACATGATATATTCCTGTACAGTTTAAATCTGAATAGTGTGCACTAAAGCAATTTAACATTTCAGTAGGGAGCATACTCTATTAGTTGCTTCTGTTGTATCACTTGGAGCTTGGAAATTATGTAAAAAATGATCCAACATAGTTTCACCCCAAGAGATTTACCAATGGACAAGGATAATAAGTAATATTGTAGTAATAAGTAATAGAACAAGTTGAAAACCATGGTCAAAAGTTTATGCTTGTCAGCTGAAGAGTAATAAATGATTGTATCTGCTTTGGATCAATGGCCAGTACATTTTCTATTCTAAGATAATACTTCCAAACATCCCTTTCCAGATAGCCTAATTTAAGGGCTCAAATATTAAGCCAGAGCATTCATGAAACACACGATTGGGAGGAAACCAGTGAAATATCATAGTTTAGTTCTATGAGACCTCTCAGAATCACAGTTTCAAATTTATCAAGGGATTTTGACAATTATATTTTGCGAATCCTATGGGCCTACGTACCATTTCTGAAATGAAGAGTAAAGGCTTTGCTTCATGACTTTTTCGTTCATAAATCCCTAGATATTGGTAGCTATTCTAGTACTAAAATCTCTTCCTGAGATTTTTTAGGTGTCTAATTAATCATAAGGTCATAGTATTTGACCTTGTCTTAACTAGAACTAGATCCTGTATGTGATACTTATTCATCGCTCAATACTGGATAGCTTACTTATTCTTTTGAGACTCGGTGACTCTATACAACTACAAAGATAAGAATACCTTCCTCACAGGTGTGTTTTCAATACCTATGTGTTTTCTTTGTATTTGCTTGTTTTTCTAAATAATTTAATTTATTTACTTATGCCTGTGCTCAGTCTTCATTGCTGTGTGGGTTTTCTCTAGTTGTGGTGAATGAGGGCTCCTTGGAAGCTGTCATGCTAAGGCTTCTCATTATGGTAACCTCTCCTATTGCAGAGCATTGGCTCTGTGGCACAGGCTTAGTAGCTATGGCACATGGAGTTAGTTGCTCCGGGGCATGTGGGATCTTTTGAGATCAGGGATGGAATCCGTGTTGCCTGCATTGGCAGGTGGATTCTTTACCGCTGAGCCACCAGGGAAGCCCCTTAGGTACCTATGTTTAAAATAATGCTTTCTGTGTGGAAGACATTATCTGTCACTCAGTAGAGGCAGAGTACCTAAAAAATTTAAAGTATGTTATTAACAATGTTATTAGTAATAATTACAATGATATTGTTCTCAAAATTCACTGACCCTCTACATTAGAATTTAAGACAATTCTAATCATTTCCAAATTAGTCAGCAGGAAAAAGAAATTTATTGCAGAAAAGGGAACTTATTTATTTAAAAAGTAGGCATGGTTTTGTGAAATGTTACATTCAAACAAGTGCAACATTTGGACTTTTGTCTGGTTATACTTCTTGTTGGAATCCTACATATAATTCCATTTGCTTTATACCATTTCATATAGTTGGTTCAGAAAATTCTTACCTCTGTAGATCAAGTTTAGGATAAGATAAGCCAGTATTTTGATTGTGGTCAATTTTAGTATGGATTAAGCAATCTATATGGATCCCTTTGCTACCTGCTATAAGAGTCCCTTAGTAGATTCCAGGATTGAAAAGTATTTCTGTTATGAAGTCTTCTAAAATATCTAAGAAAATTAAACCAATATTGACCTTGTTCTGCAGGAATGCTAAAGTTTTTCTGAACAGAAAATCTCATTAAGACTCCAGCAGCTGCCTTTTGCTGCTATTGTTATTTTAAAATGTGTTTTGTACAATACTTTCTTCCCAATTAAATGGCCTCAAGTGTAGAGGAATCTATGCAGTTATCTGAGACTTATATTTGGTAAATAAAAATAATTGTGTAGCAACAAAATGAACCTCACTGCCATACTTTTAGTGACTGACAGGAAGGAATCTTTAATTTGTACTAAAGCATCTGAAAATCTATAAATACAAACTGTGCTTAGTTTCTTTTTTTCTTTTTGTTTTTAAGGGGCAATGTTTCTGTTCTGTGTATTTTCTTTTTCTGCTCAATATATATTCACTCAATGGCTGTAAAGCATATTCAAAGTAAAGTAAATGATAAATTTTGATGATTGGAACTTATTTTAAGAAATCATAAAAACCTAACTTTTTAGGCCAAATGTACTTTTAAATGATCTATTATTATAAGAGATAACCAAAGCCCTAAGAAGCTACAGAGGCTTAATTAATTTTCTTTTATGGATATAACTAGAATTACAGTCCTCTATATATGCAAATAGGGCTTCCCTGGCAGCTTAGCTGGTAGAGAATCCTCCTGCAATGCAGGAGACTCTGGTTTGATTCCTGGGAGGGGAAGATCCCCTGGAGAAGGGACACACTCCCCTTCCAGTATTCTTGGACTTCCCTGGTGGCTCAAATGGTAAAGAATCCACCTACAGTGTGGGAGACCCTGGGTTTAACCCCTGAGTTGGGACAATCTCCTGGAGGAGGGCAGGGCAACCTGCTCCAGTATTTTTGCCTGGAGAATCTCCATGGACAGAGGAGCCTGGCAGGCTACAGTCCATGGGGTCACAAAGAGTCGGACATGACTGAGAGACTAAGCACAGCACACAGCATACGTCCAAATACTGTCTTTAACTGTCATACTTAAGACTATTTTGCTATTTGTTCGTTTTAATTATCAGGACATACGGTAGCCCTGAGGAAAAACTCATCTGAAGGAGAGACCCTATTTGAGAGTCCAAAGGAACAGCTTACCATATGGGGTTAGTTTAGCATGAGGTGTCACTCTTTTTTGAGTTTGGGGCTACTCTTAAAAATAAACAAATAAACAAGCAAAAAGACATTATAATCATGCCTTTCTAGGCACAGTTGCAATTCATCTACACTGAGTAACCACTAGAAAGCATCACTTGGACCTGACAGGGGCAACTATGAATATGTCAACACCTCCTGGGTAGCAGGTGGACAGCATGCGATCCAGTTCAGCAGTCCCCTCACTTGGTGCTATGGAGTTGCACATGCACCAATCGCTATCATGTGATGAGGCACTGAGGAAGTGACGAGGTAATGGCTGTCAGTGTTTTTTCCTCTCTAGAGTAACTTTGGATTGCGGAGTGCTTATTGTAAATATTTATATCCACAGAGCCTAGCAAAGTGTCTAGTACACATCTAACTTCACTAATCTACTTAACAACTGAGTATTAAACACAAATGAGAATTCTGAGACACCAAAAAATGGGCCGTCGTGTGTTGTGTGTGTATGTAGGCATATGAGCTCATACATAAGACAGACAAAATGACTGACCAAAGTGATAAAAAAGAGATTGAGTTCATACTTAATAGACTTCCTCATTCTTTTTTGTTTTGTTTCTTTTTTATTTTTTTTTAATTATGAAAGTATGATAGGATATTTACAGGAGACTTGGAAAATAATGAACAAAGTTACAAATAGTTCCACCATATGTTACTATTATTTTTAAGTAGGCAAATTAAGATTTCTGGTTGGCATTTCAATATCAAAATCTCAAAAATTAATAGAATGAACAGATAGGAAAGTAGAAGAACATAGTAGACCTGAAAAGCACTATGAACCAGTTCAGTATAATTGAGATTTATACAGTTTTCACACAACAGCAGGATCAAATTCTATCCAAATTCCCATAGTAGACTTGCTTATTTTTGCTTTGAACCATACAATAAAGCACAGAAATGGTATGGACCTAACAAAAGCAGAAGATATTAAGAAGATGTGGTAAGAATACACAGAAAAATTGCACAAAAAAAGATCTTAATGAACCAGATAACCACTATGGTGTGATCACTCACCTAGAGCTAGACATTCTGAAATGCGAAGTCAAGTGGGCCTTAGGAAGCATCACTGCAAACAAAGCTAGTGGAGGTCATGGAATTCCAGTTGAGCTATTTCAAATCCTAAAAGATGATGCTGTGAAAGTGCTCTACCCAATATGCCAATAAATTTGGAAAACTCAGCAGTGGCCACAGGACTGGGAAAGCTCGGTTTCATTCCAATCCCAAAGAAGGGCAATGCCAAAGAATGTTCAAGCTACTGCACCATTGCACCCATCTCACACGGCAGCAAAGTAATGCTCAAAATTCTCCAAGCAAGGCTTCAGCAGTATGTGAACTGAGAAATTCCAGATGTTCAAGCTGAATTTAGGAAAGACAGAAGAGCCAAGATCAAATTGCCAACCTCCACTGGATCATCAAAAAGGCAAGAGAGTTCCAGAAAAAAGCAAGAGAGTTCCTGAGTTCTACTTCTGCTTTATTGACTACACCAAAGACTTTGACCATGTGGATCATAACAAACTGTGGAAAATTCTTAAAGAGATGGGAATACCAGACCACCTTACCTGCCTCCTGAGATATCTGCATGCAGATCAAGAAGCAACAGTTAGAACTGGTTCCAAATTGGGAAAGGAATATGTCAAGGCTGTATATTATCACCCTGTGTATTTAACTTATATGCAGAGTACATCATGTGATGTGCCCGGCTGGCTGAAGAACAAACTAGAGTGAAGATCGCTGGGAGAAATATTAAAAACCTCAGATACACAGATGACACCACCCTTATGGCAGAAAGTGAAGAATAACTAAAGAGCCTCTTGATGAAAGTGAAAGAGGAGAGTGAAAAGTTGGCTTAAAACTCAACATTCAGAAAATTAAGATCATGGCATCTGGTCCCATCACTTCACGGCAAATAGACAAGGAAGCAATGGAAACACTGAGAGACTTTATTTTTGGGGGCTCCAAAATCACTGCAGATGGTGACTGTAACCATGAAATTAAAAGATGCTTGCTCCTTGGAAGAAAAGCTATGACCAAGCTAGACAGAATATTAAAAAGCAAAGACATCACTTTGCCAACAAAGGTCCATCTAGTCAAAACTATGGTTTTTCCAGTAGTCATGTATGGATGTGAGAGTTGGACTATAAAGAAAGCTGAGTGCCTAAGAATGGATGCTTTTGAACTGTGGTGTTGGAGAAGACTGTTGAGAGTCCCTTGGACTGCAAGGAGATCCAACCAGTCAATCCTAAAGGAAATCAGTCCTGATGTTCATTGGTAGGACTGATGCTGAAGCTGAAACTCCAATATTTGGCTCCTGATGTGAAGAACTGACTCATTGGAAAAGATGCTGAGCTAGGCAAGATTGATGGCAGGAGGAGATGGGGCCGACAGAGGATGAGATTTTTGGATGGCATCACCGACTCAGTGGACATGAGTTTGAACAAGCTCCAGGAGTTGGTGATGGACAGGGAAGCCTGATGTGCTGTAATCCATGGGTCACAAAGTGTCGGACACGACTGAACAACTACTGTACTGAACTGATGCTTTTATATTATTTTCTTCAGAATAATATATAAGATGTTATTAATGGAAAGCAGATGTGCAAAATGTCACTTTTTTTTTTTTTTTTTGCACTGTTATAAAGCAGTAGGCTTCAAAATTAGGAACCTAAACACCCAAGAATGCACAAAGATTTTCTAGCAGGTATGTGAGCAGGACATAGAAAGCTTCTTAAAAAAATCAATTTCCAGAACCTTAACTTCACTATGTGTCCTTTCCAGAAATCAATCATCCGGAGAACATCTGTGATTTTCCCTTTTTTTTTTTTTACCTCCCCTTTCAAAATTATCCTTTACCACTGTACAAAGGAAAAAGGTACATCTCATGCACCCCACATAATGTGAACATTGCCACAGGTTGAAAATGCACATAGGTACCAAAAGACTATTCTATTTAATGCAATAGCTACTTTGCTTTTGTAGGGAGCATCCTGAGGGCAAAATAAGGAAAAAATATTGAAGGGGAAACACCCTATTTCACCCAGGTAACACAGTAAGGGTACAGCTTTCTATATGTTTGATCTAACCTATTTATCTTAGAATTAAATAGTAAGGTTCCTGCTATGGAAATTAAAAAAATGATTGCATGTAAATTAAAGTTCAAATTAACATAAAGATAGATGTTTGCATGGAAATCCAGACTGATTGTAGCTAAGAGCTACTTTTATTATTTATGTTATATGATGGCTTTTCCCCAAATTTGAAAAGACTAAATCTGAATATTTACAGTTTTGATAACAAACACAGTAAAATCTCACCTTACCATTATAAGTGAAGTTCAAATATTTAAGTTGCACTAAAGTAGGATTGAATTAAGGCAAGCTCAACTAAATGACCAGAAGGAAGCCACTGTGAATTATGGA
The DNA here is from genome assembly GCF_023699985.2 of Odocoileus virginianus. NCBI lineage: Eukaryota > Metazoa > Chordata > Mammalia > Artiodactyla > Cervidae > Odocoileus > Odocoileus virginianus. The sequence continues at coordinate 62,579,036 of NC_069677.1, forward strand.
AACCAACAACATTCCCTCTGAGTTTGTGGTATCAGTTGGTTTCATTGTCTGTTTAAAGAATCTACTCAACAAAATGTCAGAAACTTTTACCGTATATAAAATTAAGATAATAAATTATTGATAAGTTTAAAATGTTCAAGGTCATACAGAGCTTTTTTCAAAATTCTTTTAGGAGATAAAACAAAAAAGTTTGAATATCACAGCATTATCTTCAGTCTGGTTTATAACTTCATTCTTAATCTGTGTGATAGTCTTGTAAGCTTTTATAATTGCATGGAAAGTCTTAAGTAAAATATAGCCTTGATAGCACCCTTCCATTCCTCTCCATCTTTTGTAATTCAAGTTAGTAGGAAGTAAGGTAGTGACATCTACATTTAAAAGGGGATCTCTAAAAATTAATGATAAATAAATTAAAGAGGCTCTCTTTGTTTCAAAATGTTTGGCAGAGTATATCATTTGGTCTCTATTAACTTCTGACTCAATTAAATCATTTACATCTTATGTAATTTTTTATATAGTAGGGTTTAAGTCTACATCTTGCTGTTTGCTTTCTGGTTGCCATACATATTTCCCCCCTTCCTTTATTCTCTCTTTCATGCTTTCTTTTGGATTTTTTTTTCATATACCAATTTAATACATCTATTGACATTTGAGCCATGCTTCTTTGCATAACCTAAGTAGTTGCTTTAGGATAGTGTTTCTCAATAGGAGTACTATTGACATTTAAGGCTGGATAATTCATCACTATGAGGAGCCATTTTGGGTGTAATATATTCAGAAGCATCCTTGACCTTTGCCCTTTAGATGTCAATAGCACCACCATTGCAGGGGACCAGTAGTATTTTCAGATTTTCCAAAAGTCCTGTGAGGGGAAAAATAAAATCACATGTTTAGATCTAGTTGGTTACAGGGTACAAAACATAATGATAGTTTGAAACCAGCAACTCAACAATAATATTGGCATGGCCAGAAAATTCATTTGGATTTTTCTGTAAGCTATTATGAAAAGCCTGGATGACCTTTTTGACCAGTCCAATACTCTACCCCTGTATTGACTACATTGACTACAAGAATTCCTTGAAATAAATATGATTGTTATCCCCATCCTTAAAATGAGGAAAGTAAGATACTGAGAGGTTTAATAACTTACCCAAAGCTACAAAACTAGAATCACTATAAAGTTTTGGCTCTTATAAAAATGGCATACTTTTATTTTCAATTTTCTTTTTCTCTTGACTTTTTTATATTTTGTTCAAGAATCTGTGAACTAATTCCCCAACTCCACTTTTTATTGTTTTTACAATTAACACCTTATTAACTGTGGACAGGTGTTTCCCAATGGGGGATTCAGTTCCAACCAGGTGTTAATGAAAAGAAACAAGAAAGTTTGTAATAAGACATGGGAAAATTGCCATGTATCTAAAATAGGACTGCAAATTAGCTTGTTCTATCAAGGGAGAGATGTATTTCCTTTTATAAGACAACATAAAATTTACTGATTTGATTTATATAAATATAACCTTGATTAATGATTTTGTATCAAAATGAATGCTTTGTGAACTTCCTTTGAATATACATTGTTAAATAACATACTTTAGAGTGAAAAAATTAGCATGGAAGAAACATGAGAGGATGGAGAGACATATTAATAATGTTTCATGACAGAACTAATGACTTTTTCACAGGATATACATGTTATTTCAGTCTTTTGCTATATGCATTCATGGAAATATGTAATACCCATCATAACCCTCAGTGAAACCAAATTCTTATGTTCAGAATTTTATGAAGGGGTTGTACTGGAATTTCCTTTGAACTATCCAAGTTAATGGAAAATTGTTAGGCATCTTTTCACAAAGATGGTGAGAGCAAGTAGGTAGAATACTTCTCCCAAACTGATTTTGATTAATTTAAACATGAGCAGCTATCTGATTTAAAATGAAAATAATGATATAGAATTTTATGCCTATATGCTTAATAAAAATGAGAAATATCTACCAATTATATAGAAGATAAAATGAGTTGTGTACCTCTACATACATCTGATGGAAAATAAATTGCTTAAAATACACCAAGGAAAGTGTTGGATATGATAGTCAAGTAAAGGGAGGGCATGATGAAGCCTTAGTACATATCAAGAGATAAATAAAATCACACATGGATGTATTTTGTTACATGATTGCATGCTTCTTAAGTAATCACAGATTTTGACAAGTTCATATTCTAATGTGTTATAAAAAGTAAAGGTAAGTAGTTGCAGTTTAAAGGAGGGTGGTCAAAATAGATCTCACTGAAAAGATAACATTCAAATGAAGACCTGAAAGAAGTAAATATTTTTTGGTTTTCTTTTTAATGCACAGACTAATTCGTTTGAAATTTGCAAAGACCAGGAGGTAAGATTCTTTTTCCCTCCTCAAAAATGGATGGTCAATACTGTCAAACCCAAAGCTAAACATCATCTATTGTATTGCTATGCCAACATTATCCTATATCAAATACCCATATTCATGAGCCTATTTCTGGGATTCGTTCACAATGCCATTGATTTTTTTTTCTATTGCTGACTTAAGAGCACATGGTTTTAGTTATACTATAATTTTTAATTACATGTAAATATGATTTATAACTTACAGATTTATATTATAATGTACATCATAATTATATTTTGAGGCTTGAAAAGATGCCTCAAACTTTATGTTCTTTTATTTATATATGACTTGGCTTAGATTCTTATTTGTCTATGCTTATCAGAAACATGTGTGTTAGAAATAACCTGTGTTAGGAATAATCTATAGAAGAAGGCAGATTTTTATTTATTCTTTTTTCCCATTTTTTTTATTAGTTGGAGGCTAATTACTTTACAACATTGCAGTGGTTTTTGTCATACATTGAAATGAATTAGCCATGGATTTACATGTATTCCCCATCCCAGTCCCCCCTCCCACTTCCCTCTCCACCCAATCCCTCTGGGTCTTCCCAGTGCACCAGGCCCGAGCATTTGTCTCATGCATCCAACCTGGGCTGGTGATCTGTTTCACCCTAGATAATATACATGTTTTGATGCTGTTCTCTTGAAACATCCCACCCTTGCCTTCTCCCACAGAGTCCACAAGTCTGTTCTATACATCTGAGTCTCTTTTTCTGTTTTGCATATAGGGTTATCATTACCATCTTTCTAAATTCCATATATATGTGTTAGTATACTGTAATGGTCTTTATCTTTCTGGCTTACTTCGCTCTGTATAATGGGCTCCAGTTTCATCCATCTCATTAGAACTGATTCAAATGAATTCTTTTTAATGGCTTAGTAATATTCCATGGTGTATATGTACCACAGCTTCCTCATCCATTCGTCTGCTGATGGGCATCTAGGTTGCTTCCATGTCCTGGCTATTATAAACAGTGCTGCAATGAACATTGGGGTGCACGTGTCTCTTTCAGATCTGGTTTCCTCAGTGTGTATGCCCAGAAGTGGGATTGCTGGGTCATATGGCAGTTCTATTTCCAGCTTTTTAAGAAATCTCCACACTGTTTTCCATAGTGGCTGTACTAATTTGCATTCCCACCAACAGTGTAAGAGGGTTCCCTTCTCTCCACACCCACTCCAGCATTTATTGCTTGTAGACTTTTGGATAGCAGCCATCCTGACTGGCGTGTAATGGTACCTCATTGTGGTTTTTATTTGCGTTTCTCTGATAATGAGTGATGTTGAGCATCTTTTCATGTGTTTGTTAGCCATCTGTATGTCTTCCTTGGAGAAATGTCTGTTTAGTTTTTTGGCCCATTTTTTGATTGGGTCATTTATTTTTCTGGAGTTGAGCTGGAGGTGTTGCTTGTATATTTTTGAGATTAATCCTTTGTCTGTTGCTTCATTTGCTATTATTTTCTCCCAATCTGAGGGCTGTCTTTTCACCTTGCTTATAATTTCCTTTGTTGTGCAAAAGCTTTTAAGTTTCATTAGGTCACATTTGTTTATTTTTGCTTTTGTTTATAAAATTCTGGGATGTGGGTCATAGAGGATCCTGCTGTGATTTATGTCAGAGAGTGTTTTGCCTATGTTCTCCTCTAGGAGTTTTATAGTTTCTGGTCTTACATTTAGATCTTTAATCCATTTTGAGCTTATTTTTGTGTATGGTGTTAGAAAGTGTTCTAGTTTCATTCTTTTACAGGTGGTTGACCAGTTTTCCCAGCACCACTTGTTAAAGAGGTTGTCTTTTTTCCATTGTATATCCTTGCCTCTTTGTCGAAGATAAGGTGACCATAGGTTCGTGGATTTATCTCTGGGCTTTCTGTTCTGTTCCATTGATCTATATTTATGTCTTTGTGCCAGTACCATACTGTCTTGATGACTGTGGCTTTGTAGTATAGTCTGAAGTCAGGCAGGTTGATTCCTCCAGTTCCATTCTTCTTTCTCAGGATTACTTTGGCTATTCGAGGTTTTTTGTATTTCCATACAAATTGTGAAATTATTTGTTCCAGTTCTGTGAAAAATACCGTTGGTAGCTTGATAGAGATTGCATTGAATCTATAGATTGCTTTGGGTAGTATAGCCATTTTGACAATATTGATTCTTCCAATCCATGAACACGGTATGTTTCTCCATCTGTTTGTGTCCTCTTTGATTTCTTTCATCAGTGTTTTGTAGTTTTCTATGTATAGGTCTTTTGTTTCTTTAGGTAGATATACTCCTAAGTATTTTATTCTTTTTGTCACAATGGTGAATGGTATTGTTTCCTTAATTTCTCTTTCTGTTTTCTCATTGTGAGTGTATAGGAATGCAAGAGATTTCTGTGTGTTAATTTTATATCCTGCAACTTTACTGTATTCGTTGATTAGCTCTAGTAATTTTCTGGTAGAGTCTTTAGGGTTTTCTATGTAGAGGATCATGTCATCTGCAGACAGAGAGAGTTTCACTTCTTCTTTTCCTATCTGGATTCCTTTGACTTCTTTTTCTGCCCTGATTGCTATGGCCAACACTTCCAAAACTATGTTGAATAGTAGTGGTGAGAGTGGGCACTCTTGTCTTGTTCCTGATTTCAGGGGAAATGCTTTCAATTTTCACCATTGAGGGTGATGCTTGCTGTGGGTTTGTCATATATAGCTTTTGTTATGTTGAGGTATGTTCCTTCTATTCCTGCTTTCTGGAGAGTTTTAATCATAAATGGATGTTGAATTTTGTCAAAGGCTATTTCTGCATTTATTGAGATAATCATATGGATTTTATCTTTCAGTTTGTTAATGTGGTGTACTACATTGATTGATTTGCAGATATTAAAGAATCCTTGCATTCCTGGGATAAACCCCACTTGGTCATGGTGTATGATTTTTTTAATATGTTGTTTGATTCTGTTTGCTAGAATTTTGTCAAGGATTTTTGCATCTATGTTCATCAGTGATATTGGCCTGTAGTTTTCTTTTTTTTGTGGCATCTTTGTCTGGTTTTGGAATTAGGGTGATGGTTGCCTCATAGAATGAGTTTGGAAGTTTACCTTCTTCTGCAATTTTCTGGAAGAGTTTGAGTAAGATAAGTGTTAGCTCTTCTCTAAATTTTTGGTAGAATTCAGCTGTGAAGCCATCTGGTCCTGGGCTTTTGTTTGCTGGAAGATTTCTGATTACAGTTTCGATTTCCTTGCTTGTGATGGGTTTGTTAAGATCTTCTATTTCTTCCTGGTTCAGTTTTGGAAAGTTATACTTCTCTAAGAACTTGTCCATTTCTTCCAAGTTGTCCATTTTATTGGCATAGAGCTGCTGGTAGTAGTTTCTTATGATCCTTTGTATTTCAGTGTTGTCTGTTGTGATCTCTCCATTTTCATTTCTAATTTTGTTAATTTTGTTCCTCTCCCTTTGTTTCTTAATGAGTCTTGCTAATGGTTTGTCAATTTTGTTTATTTTTTCAAAAAACCAACTTTTAGCTTTGTTGATTTTTGCTATGGTGTCTTTAGTTTCTTTTGCATTTATTTCTGCCCTAATTTTTAAGATTTCTTTCCTTCTACTAACCCTGGGGTTCTTCATTTCTTCCTTCTCTAGTTGTTTTAGGTGTAGAGTTAGGTTATTTATTTGACTTTTTTCTTGTTTCTTCAGGTAGGCTTATAATGCTATGAATATTCCCCTTAGCACTGCTTTTACAGTGTCTCCTAGGTTTTGGGTTGTTGTGTTTTCATTTTCATTCATTTCTATCCATATTTTGATTTCTTTTTTGATTTCTTCTATGATTTGTTGGTTATTCAGAAGCGTGTTGTTTAGCCTCCATATCTTTGAATTTTTAATAATTTTTCCTGTAATTGAGATCTAATCTTACTGCACTGTGGTCAGAAAAGATGGCTGGAATGATTTCAATTTTTTGAATTTACCAAGACTAGATTTATGGCCCAGGATGTGATCTATTCTGGAGAAGGTTCCATGTGCACTTGAGAAAAAGGTGAAGTTGATTGTTTTGGGGTGAAACGTCCTATAGATGTCAATTAGGTCTAGCTGGTCCATTGTGTCCTTTAAAGTTTGTGTTTCCTTGGTCATTTTCTGTTTAGTTGATCTATCCATAGTTGTGAGTGGGGTATTAAAGTCTCCTACTATTATTGTGTTACTATTAATTTCCTCTTTCATACTCGTTAGCATTTGCCTTACATATTGCGGTGCTCCTATGTTGGGTGCATATATATTTATAATTGCTACATCTTCTTCTTGGATTGATCCTTTGATCATTATGTAGTGTCCATCTTTGTCTCTTTTCACATCCTTTATTTGAAAGTCTATTTTATCTGATATGAGTATTGCGACTCCTGCTTTCTTTTGGTCTCCGTTTGCATGGAATATTTTTTTCCAGCCCTTCACTTTTAGTCTGTATGTGTCCCTTGTTTCGAGGTGGGTCTCTTGTAGACAGCATATATAGCATATATAGCTTTTGTATCCATTCAGCCAGCCTTTGTCTTTTGGTTGGGGCATTCAACCCATTTACATTTAAGGTAATTATTGATAGGTATGGTCCCGTTGCCATTTATTTTGTTGTTTGGGGTTCACGTTTATACCACCTTTCTGTTTCCTGTATAGAGAAGATCCTTTAGTATTTGTTGAAGAGCTGGGTTTGGTGGTGTTGAAATCTCTCAGCTTTTGCTTGTCTGTAAAGCTTTTGAGTTCTCCTCCATATCTGAATGAGATCCTTGCTGGGTAGAGTAATCTAGGTTGTAGGTTATTCTCTTTCATTACTTTAAGTATGTCCTGCCATTCCCTTCTGGCCTGAAGGGTTTCTATTGATAGATTAGCTGTTATCCTTATGGGAATCCCTTTGTGTGTTATTTGTTGTTTCTCCCTTGCTGCTTTTAATATTTGTTCTTTGTGTTTGATCTTTGTTAATTTGATTAATATGTGTCTTGGGGTGTTTTGCCTTGGGTTTATCCTGTTTGGGACTCTCTGGGTTTCTTGGACTTGGGTGGCTATTTCCTTCCCCATTTTAGGGAAGTTTTCAGCTATTATCTCCTCAAGTAACTTCTCATGGCCTTTCTTTTTTTCTTCTTCTTCTGGGACTCCTATGATTTGAATGTTGGGGCGTTTCACATTGTCCCAGAGGTCCCTGAGGTTGTCCTCATTTCTTTTGATTCTTTTTTCTTTTTTCCTCTCTGCTTCATTTATTTCCACCATTTTATCTTCTAACTCACTTATCCTATCTTCTGTCTCTGTTATTCTACTCTTGGTTCCCTCCAGAGTGTTTTTGATCTCATTTATTTCATTATTAACTTTTAATTGACTTTTTTTTATTTCTTCTAGGTCCTTGTTAAACATTTCTTGCATCTTCTCAATCTTTGTCTCCAGGCTATTTATTTGTAACTCCATTTTATTTTCAAGATTTTGGATCATTTTTATTATCATTATTCTAACTTCTTTTTCAGGTAGATTCCCTATATCCTCCTCTTTTGTTTGACTTGGTGGGCTTTTTTCATGTTCCTTTACCTGTTGGGTATTTCTCTGCCTTTTCATCTTGCTTAGATTGCTGTGTCTGGAGTGGGCTTTCTGCATTCTTGTGGTCTGAGGTTCCTTTTTATTGTGGAGGTTTCACCAAGTGGGTGGGGTTGGACGATTGGTTTGTCAAGGTTTCCTGGTTAGGGAAGCTTGTGCCAGCGTTCTGGTGTGTGGAATTGGATTTCTTCTCTCTGGAGTGGAATGGAGTGTCCAGTAATTAGTTTTGCGATAGGTCTATGTGTTATGTGTGACTTTGAACCGCCTGTATGTTGACACTCAGGTCTATGTTCCTGCATTGCTAAAGAATTTGCGTGGTATGTCTTGTACTGGAGCTTATTGGCTCTTGGGTGGTGGTTGGTTTTGGTGTAGGTATGGAGGCTTTTGGATGGTCTCTTATTCCTTAATGTTCCGTGTAGTCAGGAGTTTTCTTGTTTTCTCAGGTTTTGGGCTTAAGTCTCCTGCCTCTGGATTTCAGTTTTATTCTTCCAATAGTCTCAAGACTTCTCCAACTATACAGCACTGATAGTAAAACTTCTAGGTTAATGGTGAAAAGATTCTCCACCATGAGAGACAACCAGAGAGGTTCACATAGTTACATGAAGAATAGGAGAGGGAGGAAGGAGATAAATGTGAGCAGGAGGAGAAAAAGGGGACTCAAGGGGAGAGAGACAGATCTACCCAGTTATCTGTTCCCAAAGTGTTCTCCATAGCCCAGACACCCACAAAGATTCACAGAATTGGACTGGGAAAAGAAGGGGAAAAAGAGGAAATAGAGGTGTTCTGAGGTAGAAAACAGAGAGTCAAAAGTGGGAGAGTAATCACCACACTCCTGAATAGAAATTGGAACTGAATATTGGATTCTTAAATGTCCAAAATTTATATCATATACTGAAAAACAAAGATTAAAAATCTAGTGTAGAGGTTAGACTCTTTGAAATACAATATTTAAAAACAAAAACAAAAACACACAAAAAATTTAGAAATGTATATAAAGTTCGGTTTAAAAATAGGGTTTCTCTCTCTCTCTTTTTTTTTTTTTTTGGCAAGGTTATAGTGAAATGAAAATGAAAATTAAGGAATAATAGGGGAGTATTAGAGGACTTTAAAAGGAAATAGGAGAGAAAAACAAGAAAAAGAAAAAAAAATTTTTTTCCCTAATTAAAAAAATCGTAAAAATATATGAAAATGAAAGTTGAGAAGTAATGGGGGAGTAATAGGGAATTTTAAAAGAAAATAAAAGAGAAAAAATAAAAAATAAAAAAATAGGAAAGAAAAAAAAATTTTTTTTAATTAAAAAAATATATATACATATATATCTAGGCATTTCTCTGGAGTTGTTGCGGTCAGTGTAGGTTCAGTTCAATTTCAGATAGCTCCTCTTTCCAGGTTACACTTCTCGATATCTATAGGCCCCTTCCGGTGTAGTCGGTGTTACCTTCAGGGATTTTAATCTGTTGCACCGGTCCTTTCTGAAGCGGTTCCCTTTGTTTATTTGGCTTCTATTTGCCGTCTCTTCAGTGTCTAATTTCCGCCCTGACACAGGCGGGTGGAGGTGATCTCTTATTTAGGTTCTCTAGTTCAGTTCAGTCCTGCTATGGGGAGGGCGGGGCGCTGCAGACAGATATCGCTGTGTGTGGATAGCACTCCCCGTGTTCCGGCCACACTGGGTTTCCCCGCTCACCGGTGTCAGTGCTTTCCCCGTCTACACTGCTCAGGTTCCCGGCTGCTCTATATGGAGTGGACCCTGCGTTGAGTGTGGTTCCAGTTTTCGGGTACTCCACAAAAGAGCGGATTCGGTTGCGCCTGCGTTTTGTGCCTTCCCCGGCCTGAGCGGTTCAGGCAGCCAGGGGCTTGGGCGCACTCTCCCCGGGTGCAGCGCGCCTTTTCCCTCCACGTTGAGCGGCTCAGGCAGCCAGAGGCTTGGACGCACTCTCCCCGGGTACAGCGCGCTTTTTCCCTCCACGGCCCCAGCGCACACCACCAGTTGGGTCTCAGGAAGTCTTTAGATAGGAACCGGGGGCCTGTTTGCAGTGTGGGAGGGGGTGGCTTCTCAGGGGTTGAGTTTGCCCTTTTCCCCTCCCCCCTGCCTCCTACCTCCAGCGGGGATGGGCCGGCTCTTCTCTGGAGTTTCTCAGTCCCTTTGTTTTGCGAACCACCGGCAGTGTATTCGGGCCGGTTAATTTTGACCCTTGCTATCCCACAGTTTAAAAATTCTCCCTCCGATTGCTCTCAGGGTTCGGGCCGGTCCTTACCCTAAGCAATGCCGCCCACTCCTCTCCGTTCTGCCCCCGCTTGTTGCTGGCGGGTACGGGTGTCTGGGGTACTTTTCTGCTGGGAGTTGCTTTTAGGCACGTAATCTGTGGGCCTTGTTTAATTTTTCCTCCCAGTTAGATTGCCGAAAACTTCCCCCAGTCCCGCCAGTGCGAGGGTTTCCTGGTGATTGGAAACTTCCTCTATTAAGACTCCCTTCCCGGGACGGGTCTCGTCCGTAGCTCTTTTGACTCCCTTTTTATCTTTTACATTTTGTCCTACCTCCCTTCGAAGACAATGGGCTGCTTCTCTGGGCGCCTGATGTCCTCTGCTAGCGATCAGAAGTTGTTTTGTGAAATTTTCTCAGCGTTCAAATGTTCTTTCAATGAATTTGTAGGGGAAAAAGTGGTCTCCCCATCCTATTCCTCCGCCATCTTCGGGAGATTTTTATTATATGAAACTTACAGATGACTTTTGGGAGAGCTGACATTTTATACATTAAATATATAACATACTATGTCATTTAATCTGATTTTCATTAATGTTAACTTCATCAAGTTTTATTCATTTATTTTTAGACATATTCTTTGCTAGTTTTAATTTTTTTGCTATTATAAATACAGTTTTGTCTATTAGTTATTAATTCATTATTGCAGGCTTATTACACATGTATATTGATGTGTGTCTAACCATGTTGCTAAAACATCTTATTAGTTATAATAATTTGTCAATTTATTTCCAATCTCTGGAGAGATATTTTTATTGCCCATAAATAATGACAGCTTTCCCTTTCCTTTCCTTCTTTTGAAATATTATAGAACTGAGTATAAATGCTACAACAGTGGTAGAATTTTGTCCTGTTCTTGATTTTAATGGGAATATTTACATTGTTTAACTGTTATATATGATAATGGCTGTGTTTATAATTGAATATTTTTATAAAATATGATAAATTTTCATTTTCATGATTTGAAAAGATATTTTGTGAAAAATATGCATAGAATTTCATCAAAAGTTTTTCCTGTAATTGTGTTTTTTGTAATTTTTATCTGTTAATGTAAAGGGCATTAATAGATTTTTAAGTGTTACACAATTTTTATCCTAGTTGGTGTGCTTTCTTTTTATTCAATGGTAGATAAATTTGATAATATAAAAAACATTTTGTTTTTGTATTTATAAGAATTTCCCCCTGCTTTTTTCTATATTGAAGAAATGAATTCAGTCATCTCTCAGCTTTTTGATAGTCTATAATAACTTTATATTTAAGAAGCATCTACTCTTTGAAGCCTTTGACAATGCAGATCACAACAAACTGTTGAAAATTCTAAAAGAGATGGGAATACCAGACCACCTTACCTACCTCATGAGAACCCTGTATGCAGGTCAAGAATCAACAGTTAGAACTGGACGTGGAATAAAGGACTAGTTCAAAATTGGAAAAGGAGTAAGTCAAGGCTGTATATTGTTACCATGCTTATTTAACTTACATGCAGAGTACATCATGAGAAATGCTGGGCTGGCTGAAGCTCACACTGGAATCAAGATTGCCAGGAGAAATATCAATAGCTTCAGATATGCAGATGACATCAACCTAATGGCAGAAAGCAAAGAGGAACAAAATAGCCTCTTGATGAAAGTGAAAGAGGAGGGTAAAAAAGCTGGCTTAAAACTCAGCTTTCAAAAATCAAAGATCATGGCATCTGGTCCCATCACTTCATGGCAAATAGAAAGGGAAACAATGGAAACAATGAAAGACTTTATTTTCTTGGGTTTCAAAATCACTGTGGAGTGTGACTGCAGCAATGAAATTAAAAGACAATTGTTCCTTGGAAGAAAAGCTATGATGAGACTAGACAATGTATTAAAAAGCAGAGACATTACTTTGCTGACAAAGGTCTGTAGTCAAAGCTATGGTTTTTTCAGTAGCCATGTACAGATGTGAGAGTTGAGTCATAAAGAAGGCTGATGTTTTTGAACTGTGGTGCTGGAGAAGACTCTTGAGAGTCCCTTGGACAGCAAGGAGATCAAACCAGTCAATCCTAAAGGAAAGCAGTCCTGATATTCATTGGAAGGACTGATGCTGAAGCTGAAGCTGTAATACTTTGGCCACATGATGTGAAGAGCAGACTCATTGGAAAAGACCTATATGCTGGGAAATGTTGACGGCAAAAGGAGAAGAGAGCAACAGAAGATGAGATGACTGGATGATATCATCAACTTAATGGACATGAGTTTGAGCAAACTCTGTGAGATAGTGAAGGACAGGGAAGCTTGGCGTGCTGCAGCTCATGTGGTCACAAAGAGTTGGACACAACTGAACAACAGCAATTCCTTGAAGATTCAGTACAATTTATCGATGCAAATATCTGAGGCTGGTATGTAATTTTGAAGTTAAATATCAATTTTTAAATGTGTGGGTATTGGTCATTTCAGGTTTTCTAATTCATGGGATGCATCTGCTGATTACATTTTTTCTTTAAATTGATCCAGTTTACCTTATTTTCAAAGGTACTATTTCAGATATATATAAATACACCTGTAAATATACATACATATATATATTTAGAGTTATTTAAGTAGATACATAGATAGACAGAAAGTAGATAGATACTGTTGACCTTGAAAAAATCTAGGGTGAGGGATCAGTTGAAAATACAAATATAACTTGTAGCCAGACCACATACATAGAGTTGCTCCGTATCATTGGTTCCTCTGTATCTGTGGTTCTGCATCCTGGATTCTGCCAATCATTGATTATGGAGTACTATAGTATTTACTTTTGAAAAAAAATGTACATTTAAGCAGACCCATGTAGTTTAAACCCATGTTGTTCAAGTATGTGAAGTTGCTCAGTCGTGTCCCACTCTTTGTGATCCCACGGACTGTAGCCTAGCAGGCTCCTCCATCTATGGAATTCTCTAGGCAAGAGTACAGGAGTGGGTTGCCATTAAGAGTCAACTATATTTTCTGGAATTGAGCTCCAGGAGTTGCTTGTATATTTTTGAGATTAATCCTTTGTCTGTTGCTTTGTTTGCTATTATTTTCTCCCAATCTGAGAGCTGTCTTTTCACCTTGCTTATAGTTTCCTTTGTTGTGCAGAAGCTTTTAAGTTTCATTAGGTCACATTTGTTTATTTTTGCTTTTGTTTATAAAATTCTGGGATGTGGGTCATAGAGGATCCTGCTGTGATTTATGTCAGAGAGTGTTTTGCCTATGTTCTCCTCTAGGAGTTTTATAGTTTCTGGTCTTACATTTAGATCTTTAATCCATTTTGAGTTTATTTTTGTGTATGGTGTTAGAAAGTGTTCTAGTTTCATTCTTTTACAGGTGGTTGACCAGTTTTCCCAGCACCACTTGTTAAAGAGGTTATCTTTTTTCCATTGTATATCCTTGCCTCCTTTGTCGAAGATAAGGTGACCATAGGTTCGTGGATTTATCTCTGGGCTTTCTATTCTGTTCCATTGATCTATATTTATGTCTTTGTGCCAATACCATACTGTCTTGATGACTGTGGCTTTGTAGTAGAGTCTGAAGTCAGGCAGATTGATTCCTCCAGTTCCATTCTTCTTTCTCAGGATTACTTTGGCTATTCGAGGTGTTTTGTATTTCCATACAAATTGTGAAATTATTTGTTCTAGTTCTGTGAAAAATACCGTTGGTAGTTTGATAGGGGTTGCATTGAATCTATAGATTGCTTTGGGCAGTATAGCCATTTTGACAATATTGATTCTTCCAATCCATGAACACAGTATATTTCTCCATCTGTTTGTGTCCTCTTTGATTTCTTTCATCAGTGTTTTGTAGTTTTCTATGTATAGGTCTTTTGTTTCTTTAGGTAGATATACTCCTAAGTATTTTATTCTTTTTGTTGCAATGGTGAATGGTATTGTTTTCTTAATTTCTCTTTCTGTTTTCTCATTGTTAGTGTATAGGAATGCAAGAGATTTCTGTGTGTTAATTTTATACCCTGCCACTTTACTGTATTCATTGATTAGCTCAGAAAAATAAATGACTCAATCAAAAAATGGGCCAAAGAACTCAACAGACATTTCTCCAAGGAAGACATACAGATGGCTAACAAACACATGAAAAAATGCTCAACATCACTCATCATCAGAGAAATGCAAATCAAAACCACAATGAGGTACCATTACACGCCAGTTAGGATGGCTGCTATCCAAAAGTCTACAAGCAATAAATGCTGGAGAGGGTGTGGAGAAAAGGGAACCCTCTTACACTGTTGGTGGGAATGCAAATTAGTACAGCCACTATGGAAAACAGTGTGGAGATTTCTTAAAAAGCTGGAAATAGAACTGCCATATGACCCAGCAATCCCACTTCTGGGCATACACACCGAGGAAACCAGATCTGAAAGAGACACGTGCACCCCAATGTTCATCGCAGCACTGTTTATAATAGCCAGGACATGGAAGCAACCCAGATGCCCATCAGCAGACGAATGGATGAGGAAGCTGTGGTACCTATACACCATGGAATATTACTAAGCCATTAAAAAGAATTCATTTGAATCAGTTCTAATGAGATGGATGAAACTGGAGCCCATTATACAGAGCAAAGTAAGCCAGAAAGATAAAAACCATTACAGTATACTAACACATATATATGGAGTATAGAAAGATGGTAACGATAACCCTATATGCAAAACAGAAAAAGAGACTCAGATGTATAGAACAGACTTGTGGACTCTAGGAGAAGGCGAGGGTGGGATGTTTCAAGAGAACAGCATTGAAACATGTATATTATCTAGGGTGAAACAGATCACCAGCCCAGGTAGTGTGCATGAGACAAGTGCTCGGGCTTGGTGCACTGGGAAGACCCAGAGGGATCGGGTGGAGAGGGAGGTGGGAGGGGGGACCGGGATGGGGAATACATGTAAATCCATGGCTAATTCATTTCAATGTATGACAAAAACTACTGTAATTATGTAAAGTAATTAGCCTCCAACTAATAAAAATAAATGGAAAAAAAAAAAAAGAGTCAACTATATTTTCAAATTTTTAAATTTTATCTGTATCTCTAATTCAATTCAATTCTCAGACTAGTATATGACTTATTTGAACATTCTAGCTTGTTTTTGGTCCACATTTGCAAAAAAATGCTGTCTACTTTGGTAACAGTTTGGTCTTTTGGAATGACCAGATTTGAAGTGTGTTGATCAGTTGCATTACTGTGTTCACTTTTAAAAATGATGTCTGCTTTATTAACTTCTTTTCTTTTAGTTATTAGAGAAATTCAAAGAGATGAAAAGAGAGATTTGGGCTAGAGATCTAAGATTCAGGTGGTTCACAGAATAAAAAAGAAATGTGTAAGTCTCAAAGGGAGTCTTAGTGGCCAGAGATTCCTTATGGCAACCCATGATGAAGCATGAGTAAAGTGATTAATGAAAGTCAGCATTGTTATTTCATTCAGTAGGCACTGGGGAGTTAGAACCAATGGCTTTTGGCCACTGCCCATCTTGTTTGGTCAGTTGTCTCTCATGCCTATGCCAGAAGGATTTGATCATTATTTGCATTATTACTCCCACTCACAAAACTAACAGTGAAAACTGGATTTTAATAAGGCAAAATAATGGATGTAGGAATTACATTTTAAAACCATCAAAAAATTAAGTTTAAATATAGTCAAATATATGTCGTGTAACTTTCACTTAATCTGAGGACAGACACATGAGTGGGTCTTTGATGTCTCCAGAAAAATAAACTATGTGAATATGATTACCATACTGAAAATATTCCTCCAAAGTTTTAATTCCCTATCACTTCTCCTCCATTTGTCTGAAGCTGCTATTTGGAATTTATAATCATTCATCTATATAAAAATCCTTTTCTTAGTTCCAGACAGTGTGAATATTTTTATTCAGAATAAAAGTGTGCTCCTATGAAAATTTTAGAGGGGAAAAACTAAGAAAACAATAAAAAAAATTCCCTGAAGCCAAAAATCAGATTATAGAACTAATAAGCTTCAGTGAATTCATATGTGCTACAACTGCTGCAGAAATGTGAAAATGTCATCAGGTAAAATGCAATTTAGAAAATATTTCTACTGTCTACATGTTTATTATTTCTCTAATATTGCATATATCTCCCCAAATTATTAGGTACTGGGTAAAACTCTGAAGACCAGATTGCACAAAGATCATCATAAAAAATATGAACTATCAAGCATAGAAAAATGCATGCGATTTCCCTCCTGCTTAATGTCCCACTAGCCAGATATAAGAAAATGTATAATAAATTTGAAAATAAGAAGCTAATATATTCTACTCCCTAAAGGACTTTAAATCTTCTAATGAATGACACATCTCCTGCTGAGTTTCTTTACAGAAATCCAACAAAGTTTTTGCAAAAATGAACAGACCCAGAAAAGGAAATTTTCAGGTAAATTCTTTATGTAGTTTAGTAAGATATTTTCCTCATAAGCAGGACTTAAGTCCTTCATTAAAAAGATCAATAAGGTACTTGAAGATATAGTTTAATGCAACAGCCATTAATTAGGCCTTGAAAAATACTGCATGGCTAGAAGAAATCATCAATATAAAAGCAAAATGAAAATGAATGTCACTAGAAAATAACTTGAAAATGAATAATGGTTTCATTATGCACTTTAAAGCACACAACACTGTGGACTGAATATGTATAATCAAAAAGTTATCAAGGAACTATGAATGAAAGATTTTTCAGATACTTTTTAGCAAGAAGTTATTTTATTCATTAGCTAGTGAAGGCTCCTCCTCTATGACAAACATTAAGAATCAACATTGAGTTTGAATAAACAAAAAATTGTTAGCATGAAGCAGAAGGGTCACAGTTTCATCTGCAGCAATTAACTCAGAGCCCCACTCACACCATCCTATAGGTAAGAATTTGGAGAACACTTTCACATCCTCTTTTGAGTAAAACAAAGGAACTCTGTAATTGTAAACACAACTATTAACAATGGTTAGCTTTTATCTACAAAATAAATATGAAGCAATTGAACTAGTTTGATAAACATGCATATTCTACTTTCCTTTATTAATGTTGGAGATTTTTCAATAAAAATTTAATCTTTCAGTTAATTGTTGTTTTGTATAATTTTAACAACTTATAAGCATTTTATGTGAGGTCTAAATGAGAGAAGCATTAAGTATGTTCTTAAATAATCTTTACACATGACTTAGCACATAATTAGATTTTTTTAATTTAGGCTTTGAATTTTAAATGTCATTTATCTAAAGTAAAATATATCCCTTATATACCTGCAATGGGATCATGTGTCACACTTACATGTTTCTAAAGTGTTTCATAAAATGATCTGTTATAAGCATTACTGGGTATAATGATCATACCTTGAACTGATTAAATGTTTAAAATGTATCTCTTTTGACATAGCCTCCTGTAATAACTTTCTTAACACTAAGAGAAGATACACAGATAATATGAACACAATGTGAAGCTCCCAGTCACAAAAGAACACAATAAGAAATCAATAGCTTTTCCCTTCTCACAGAAGAGAATCAATTATTTTTGCTTAAAAGCTTTGAATCTAAGAAATGTTCAATACACACACCAACCACTTCCTATGCCTGCCATTCCTTCTGTCTTAACCACCCTTGCATGGCTTGATGACTCTCAATTATAGGCAAAGAACCAAAAACAAACAAACAATAAAAACATATGAGTCTTCTGGAATTTTCTTTCTTTCTTTTTGGCATAGAAATAACTTTTTGATGAGAAGGTCCTATACCTATCGTCTCTTTCTTTAAGAAAATGAAAGTGAATTTCTTATAATTTATTGAATTACATACCTGAACAGAACAGAGCTGAGATTCAACTATATGATAAACTGATTAGAAAATCATGAACAGTTAGTTGCTAGGAGGAACATTAGACATTCTCAATCCTGATTCCTTCATTTGTCATGGAAGAATTTTGAATTTCGTCATGGTTAGAAGGTCTCACAGCTTTTCTGGGCAGAAAGAACTTAGGATCTAGGTGTGATACCAAACTCAGAAGTTTTTACACAGTGCAATTTAATAAAGAAAATAAGGGATAGATAAATGAAAGCAGGATTTATAGAAAAGCTTAAACTCTCTGTTTAACAAGTAGAGTCCATAATTTTGTTTTTATTTATACTAAACCATTTATAGAAAAAAGATCTTCATGACCCAGATAATCATGATGGTGTGATCACCAACCTAGAGCCAGACATCCTGGAATGTGAAGTCAAGTGGGCCTTAGGAAGCATCACTATGAACAAAGCTAGTGGAGGTGATGGAATTCTAGTAGAGCTATTTCAAATCCTAAAAGATGATGCTGTGAAAGTGCTGCATTCAAAATGCCAGCAAATCTGGAAAACTCTACACTAGCCACAGGACTGGAAAAGGTCAGTTTTCATTCCAATCCCAAAAAGAGGCAATGCCCAAGAATGCTCAAACTACCGCACAATTGCACTCATCTCACTCTCTAGTAAAGGAATGCTCAAAATTCTCCAAGCCAGGCTTCACCAGTACATGAACTATGAACTTCCAGGTGTTCAAGCTGGATTTACATAAGGCAGAGGAACCAGAGATCAAATTGCCAACATCCGTTGGATCATTGAAAAAGCAAGAGAGTTCCAGAAAAACATCTACTTCTTCTTTATTGACTATACCAAAGCTTTGACTGTATGGATCACAAAAACTGTGGAAAATTCTGAAAGAGATGGGAATACCAGACCAGCTGAGCTGCCTCTTGAGAAATCTATATGCAAGTCAGGAAGCAACAGTTAGACCTGGACATGGAACAACAGACTGGTTCCAAATAGGAAAAGGAGTACGTTAAGGCTGTATATTGTCACCCTGCTTATTTAACTTATATGCATAGTACACCATGAGACACTCCAGGCTGGATGCAGCACAAGCTGAAATCAAGATTGCTGGGAGAAATATTAAAAACCTCAGATACACAGATAACACCACCCTTATAGCAGAAAGTGAAGAACTAAAGAGTCTCTTGATGAAAGTGAAAGAGGAGAGTGAAAAAGTTGGCTTAAAGCTCAACATTCAGAAAACTAAGATCACAGCATCTGGTCCCATCACTTCATGGCAAGTAGATGGGGAAAGAGTGGACACAGTGACAGACTTTATTTTCTCGGGGTCCAAAATCACTGCAGCAATGAAATTAAAAGACGCTTACTCCTTGGAAGGAAAGTTATGACCAACCTAGACAGCATATTATAAAGCAGAGTCATTACTTTGCCAACAAAGGTCTATCTAATCAAAGCTATTGTTTTTCCAGTAGTCATGTATGGATGTGAGAGTTAGACTATAAAGAAAGCTGAGCGCCAAAGAACTGATGATTTTGAACTGTACTGACTCTTGAGAGTCCCTTGGACTGCAAGGAGATCCAACCAGTCCATCCTAAAGGAGATCAGTCCTGGGTGTTCATTGGAAAACTGATGCTGAAGCTGGAACTGCAACACTTTGGCCACCTGATGCAAAGAAATGATGCTTTTGAAAAGACCCTGATGCTGGGAAAGATTGAAGGCAGGAGGCGAAAGGGACAACAGAGGATGAAATGGTTGGATGGCATCACTGACATGATGGACATGAGTTCGAATAAACCCTGGGAATTGGTGATGGACAGGGAGGCCTGGCATACTGTAGTCCATGGGGGTCACAAAAAGTCAGACACGACTGAGAGACTGAACTGAACTGAAACCATTTATTGTTATTAATTTTATATATGTTACATAAAATTCTTCCTCAGAGAATTTGATGACTTGGCAAGTCTACCCACTTTGCCTCACAGAATTTTGGAATTCTCCATGCCACCTATCATCAACTTTAGCTCATTTCAATTTTACTTTGTAAAAAGAAATGTCAAAATAAAAAGAAATGTCAAAATTCTGAGTCTTGGTTGCGTGAAGATTAAAAGCAGAAGTAGTGACGCTAAAAGATTAAACAATTTGTTAATACACCACTCAAGACAAAAGGAGCATGTGCTGGAAAACCACCAACTCCGTGTCCTCAGTATTGTGGCTAACAAATACCCAATGTGTAAATTAAAAAGAAGAAAAATCCCCTTGCAACTGAAAAGTTAAAAATTACTATCGCATCTGTATCCTCGGGAAGTTTTAAAGATTTTATGAAGGAAAACTATAACCCAACATGTTTAAATGAATCAAAATGTAATTACATTCAGATTGAAATAAATGTTTTTTCTGTGCTATGCAATTGTATGAATTAAGCTGTTAGGTTTCTAATGAAATCAATTTGGTAATTACAATAGAGAGAAAACTTTTATCATGTTATGGACTGAATGATTGTATCCCACCAAAATGTATGTATTGAAGCTCTAACCTCCAGTGAAATGGTTATTGGAGATGGGGTTCTTGAGAAGTAATTAGGGTTTCGTGAGGTCATGGGGAATAGGTCCTTCTTAAAAAGAAAGGTGGGGCCCTTATAAAAGCAGCAGTAGAGAGCTGCTTCTGTCTTTCTCCCTGTGTACACATAAAGAAGTCAGTGAGGACACAATGGAATGGTAGCCACCTCAAGCCAAGAGAAGAGACCTCATGATGAAACATACCTTATAGGCACTTTCATGTTGGGCTCTCTGGCCTCCAGAAGCCTGAGAAATAAATTTCTGTTGGTTAAGCCACCCGGTCTCCTATATATTGTTATGGAAGCCCAAGGAGACTATGACACATCATATAATCAACTGCCAAGAACATATAAAATTATGAATATTCTTCATTTGCTCTAGAGTCAGAAAATAGTTTAAAAAATAAATTAGCAAGCTTGAAATAGTTTCATTTTAATCTTTATTAATTTTATATGCTTATTTTTTTTTTTACTAATCCTATACTTATATTCACAGTTACAAGTTCTTTAACTTGAAGAATATTTTCAAATCACCTTCTGCTGACACAGATGGGAAGAAATAGCTGTTCCATTTAAAATTTTGAAACTGATCTCTGTGAAACCAATGAATTAGTCTTCCTTTTAGTGGGCACTCCCAACTCCTTGAAAAAGTCTAGTATGTTTAACTTTAGTCTGAATTTTATAGGATATATGTATATAAATACAAGAAGATTTTTTAAAATACATGTAAATGTAGCATGTGTAAAAAAAAAGGCATCATCTTTCCAATAAGTCTATTTGTTTATCTATTCATCATCTGTTTGTTTTAAATAGAAAACACTTGTGAAATTGCCACAAATGTATGATGTAAAATCACAATGGAAAAATTATAATAATGGAATGTGTTTGCAATTGAAACAGTAAATTAAACTGCAAGAAACTTAGCAGAATTCTCTACCCACAATTATTCTCTACACATAATTCTCCTTCCACAATTATTACGTATAAATATCTAGAGAAGTTTAATAAGTTTTCTACTAAATTTCAGATTTTCTGAGTCTTTTACTCTAAATCAATACCTGTAAGTTAATTACTGTATTTACACTTGCTTTACATTATATAATGTCCAAGGAGAAGAACAGATTTGTCCTAATTAGTAGGGAAATTGCTCCACTTACCATGGGGTTACTTTCTAATAAACCCATCATAAATTGAAAATAAGTGAAAAATGCACTTAAATAAACATTATCTACTGAACATCACTGCTTAATTAGCCTAACTTAACTTAAATATGCTCTGAACACTTACATTATCTTAAAGTTAGGCAAATCATCTAACACAAAGCTTTTTTTATAACGAAGTATTGAAAATCTCATATAAATTATTGATTATTTTCCTGAAAGTGAAAAACTGAATGACTTTGGGTACAGAATGGCTGTAAGCTTATCAGTTGTTCACCCTTGTGATTGCATGACTGACTGGGAACTGTCAATCAGCTGAGCTGGCTCTGCCCAGCCTCACAAGAGAGTTTTTATCACATATTGCTAGCCCAGGAAAAGATCAAAATTCAAAACTCAATGTACAGTTTATAACAATGCAATGTGCCACTTTCACACCATTGTAAAGTAAAAAAGTCCGAAGTTGAAACATCATATGTTTGAGCACAGCCTGTTTTAAGAACTCAATATATATGTTATACAAGAGTAATCTCTATAACAGTTAGAAATATACATGACAATAAGTGAACCAAGTTAGTATTATTTCAGCCTTATAACAAGGATTTCCCTGGTGGCTCAGACGGTAAAGCGTCTGCCTACAATGCGGGAGAACCAAGTTCAATCCCTGGTTTGGGAAAATCCTCTGGAGAAGGAAATGGCAACCCACTCCAGTAGTCTTGCCTGGAAAATCCCATGGATGGAGGAGCGTGGTAAGTCCATGGGGTTGCAAAGAGTCGGACAGGACTGAGTACCTTGACTTCACTTCAGCCTTATAACAAGCTTTGACTTTTTAATACAGTAAATAGCTCATAGTAAGTATTGGTTTGGTGAAGCAAAAATATCAAAGCCAAGGGATCTCTGATTCTCTAGACTTTCTCTTGTAGACATAAAATGACTGACTCATTTTCAAAGATCACAAATAATGTCCTGGTTGAAGGAACTAAATACAAAGACAAAGACAGGCATCAACTGAGTTTGTCCAATTTCTAGGTAGTTTAATGTAAATCAGTTCAGTTCAGTTGTTCAGTCATATCCAACTTTTTGTGACCCCATGGACTACAGCATGCCAGGCCTCTCTGTCCATCACCAACTCCTAGAGTTTACCCAAACTTAAGTCCATTGAGTCGGTGATGCCATCGAACCATCTCATCCTCTGTCATCCCCTTCTCCTCCGGCCCTTTCCCAGCATCAGGGTATTTTCAAATGAGTCAGCTCTTCGCATGAGGTGGTCGAAGTATTGCAGTTCCAGCTTCAACATCAGTCCTTCCAATGAATATTCAGGGCTGATCTCTTTAGGATGGACTTGTTGGATCTCCTTGTAGTCCAAGGGACTCTCAAGAATCTTCTCCAGCACCACAGTTCAAAAGCATCAATTCTTCAGCGCTCAGCTTTCTTTATGGTCCAACTTTCACATCCATACATGACTGCTGGAAAAACCATAGCTTTGACTAGATGGACCTTTGTTGGCAAAGTAATGATTCTGCTTTTTAATATGCTGTCTAGGTTGTCTACTTTCCTTCCAAGGAGTAAGCATTTTTTAATTTCATGGCTGCAGTCACCATCTGCAGTGATTTTGGAGCCCCCCAAAATAAAAACTCTCACTGTTTCACTCTTTCTCCATCTATTTGCCATGAAGTGACAGGCTTGGGTGCCATGATCTTAGTTTTCTGAATGTTGAGCTGTAAGCCAACTTTTTCATTCTCCTCTTTCACTTTCATCAAGAGGCACTTTAGTTCTTCACTTTCTGCCACAAGGGTGGTGTCATCTGCATATCTTAGGTTATTGATTCTTCTGGCAATCTTGATTCCAGCTTGTGCTTCTTCCAGCCCAGCATTTCTCATATTGTACTCTGCATATAAGTTAATTAAGCAGGGTGACAATACATACAGCCTTGATGTACTCCTTTACCTATTTTGGAACTAGTCTGTTGTTCATTCTCCAGTTCTAACTGTTGCTTCCTGACCTACATACAGGTTTCTCAAGAGGCAGGTCAGGTGGTCTGGTATCCCCATGTCTTTCAGAATGTTCCACAGTTTATTGTGATCTACACAGTCAAAGGCTTTGGCATAGTCAATAAAGCAGAAATAGATTTTTCTGGAATGCTCTCCTTTTTTGATGACCCAGCGAATGTTGGCAATTTGATCTCTGGTTCCTCTGCCTTTTCTAAAACCAGCTTGAACATCTGGGAGTTCATAGTTCATGTACTGGTGGAGCCTGCTTGGAGAATTTTAAGCATTACTTTACTAGCATGTGAGATGATTGCAATTGTGCGGTAGTTTGAGAATTCTTTGGCATTGCCTTTCTTAGGGATTGGAATGAAAACTGACCTTTTCCAGTCCTGTGGCTACTGCAGAGTTTTCCAAATTTGCTGGCATATTGAGTGCAGCACTTTCACAGCATCATCTTTTAGGATTTGAAATAGCTCAACTGGAATTCCATCACCTCCACTAGCTTTTTTCATAGTGATGCTTCCTAAGGCCCACTTGACTTCACATTCCAGGATGTCTGGCCCTAGGTGAGTGATCACACCATCATGATTATCTGGGTCATGAAGCTCTTTTTTTGTTCAGTTTTTGTATTCTTGCCACCTCTTCTTAATATGTTCTGCTTCTGTTAGGTTCATACAATTTCTGTCCTTTATTGAGCCTATCTTTGTAAGATATATTCCCTTGGAAATCTCTAATTTTCTTGAAAAGATCTCTAATCTTTCTCATTCTATTTTTTTCCTATTTCTTTGCATTGATTGCGGAGGAAGGCTTTCTTATCTCTCTTTGCTATTCTTTGGAACTCTGCATTCAAATGTAAATAATGTTACATAAATTCTAGTTGCAGTGGATTGACCAGAACTAGGTCTAATATTTGTCATTGCTTGGCATTAATGGTGGCTGCAACAAATAGTTTTGTTTCTGAGAACCTTGCTGTTTTCAATAAAATTGAGATTCTGTCAATTAAGGAGAAGAGTAGATTGGCAATTGGAAAGGCAACTCATATCAAGTCTCTTTTTCAACCACAGTGTAATGAAGCTAGGAATCTGTAGCAGTAAGAAAATGGAAAGCTTTATGAATGTGTGGAAATTAAATAACATATTCCTGAACAACCAATGGGCCTAGCAAATCAAAATGGAAGCAAAAAATACTGAGATGAATGAAAATGAAAACACAACATATCAAAACTTAGGAGACACATAAAAAGTAGTTCTAAAAGGAATGTTTATAGCAATAAACACATTAAGACAAAAGAAAGATCTATGAGATTTCCCTGGTGGTCCAGTGGTTAAGAAGCTGCCCTTCAATGAAGGGGACATAGTTCTATCACTAGTTGAGGAACTAAGATCCTGCATGAATCTGAGACTGCGCTACAACAAGAGATCATGCCTGCTGCAACTAAGAACAGATGGAGCCAAAGAAAGAAAGAGATCTCCAATAAAAAACATAACTGTGTTTTGAGGAACTAGAAAAAGAAGACTAAACCCAAGGTTAACAAAAGACAGGAAATGATTAAGGTCAGAGCTGAAATACACGCCATATAGACTAAAAAAAATTTAAAAAATCAGTGAAACTAAGAATTGGTTCTTGAAAAGATTTTTTAAAAAATGACAAATCTGCAGTTAGGTTAACTAATTTTAAAAAAGAGAAGACTCAAATCAGATTATAAACAAAAAGGAAAACATTAAAATGATACCACATAAATACAAAAAGGATTATAAGAAACAAATATGTACATATATATGCCAACAAATTAGCTAAGCTAGAAGAAATGGATAATTTCCTCGAAATATACATAGCCACTCTTAACAAGTCTAAGGAGGCACTTGCTATCCAAATGCTATAGAATTTTTTTTAATTTCCTCAAAATTTCTCCAGCCTCTTCAGGGTAATGCTACAAGTTCAAGGTTTTTGTTATGGAAGCCCTCTCACTCTATGAACCAAGTTCTGAGTCACTGAGATTTTTCCTGCCTAACAGAGAACACCATAATCTAGCAGCTTATGACAGCAGCCATTTATTTGACACATGATTTTGCGAGTCTGCAGTTTGGTATGGACTGAGCAATTCTTCTGTTAGTATCATCCATATATCTGCAGTCATCTGTCAATCATCTAAGAGACTCTCCTTTTCAGGGTTTGAAAAACTATCAACTAATCAGCTGGACAAGTCTTCCAGTCTGGAGAAGACTAGTCTCACCTCAGTTCACATATCCATCAGTTTTGAGTTGGCTGTTGACTGTCACTTATGATAGCTTCACCTGGACAAGGACTTTGTGTAATTTTTTACACTCCAGAAATGTCCATAGGGTAATTGGGGAATCCAAAACCAGTAAGAGTGGAAATTATAAGCTCTTTTTTATGAATAAACTTGGAACTGTCACAGCAGCAGTTCTGCTAAGTCCCATTAGTCAAAACAAGTCAGAAACATAGCCTAGAGTCAAGGATTTGGAAAATGGATTGCACATCTTAATCAAAGGAAATGAAAAGCAATGTGGCATTTACGGAAAGTTATATAGACCAAAAAGAAAATTGTGAACTCAGCCTGAATTTTTTCCAATTCAGAACCTAAGGAAGGGGCTTTGCCTGCAGATAGTTTATCCTCAAAATGTTCATGAAAGTAGTCATTTAAAAGATTGTATGAGGGAAAAACAGAAAGTTAATCCAAAGGTGCATTAGCAAACCAATCATTGCTGTTACTGAGGCTACCATTTGGGTAAGTTTATAATGCTGTACCATAATCTGCCATGAAAAGAAAAGTAAAGTCATTCAGTCGTGTCTGACTCCTTGTGAACCCATGGACTGTAGCCTATCAGGGTCTTCTGTCCATGGGATTTTCCAGGCAAAAGTACTGGAGTGGGTTGCCATTTTCTTCTCCAAGGGATCTTCCCGACCTAAGGTGTCAAACCCCAGGTCTCCCACATTGCAAGCAGACACTTTATTGTCTGAGCCACCAGGGAAGACATCATCTGCCATGGTCTATCTGAATTGTCCAGGAGCCACACAGATAAAGTCAAAAGAGATATGCATACATCACTTTTGTATCCTGTGAGTTTCTGGAAAGTGCTGCGAATCTCTCTAATTCCTCTGAGATACACATTTCCTGCCAACTTACTATGGAACTTGTGAGAGATTTGCTTGAACATTTCTGCAATAATGGTCTGACACCCATGATTGGGGAACCAGTGTGAGACTTCTGGCAACTGTATTTACTAATTGGGGAAATCATCCGAAGTTGAGTCTTGGAATCCACTGAACTCATTGGCTAGGACTCCATGCTTCTACATGGCTTCTGAAAACCTCCACTCTGAGCAGGACTCTGATGGCATATAGAAAGTGAGAGTGATAGTCCCTTAGTTGTGTCTGATTTTTTGTGACCCAATGGACTGTAAGCCACCAGGCTCCTCTGTTCATGGAATTCTCCAGGCAAGAATATTGGAGTGGATATCTATTCCCTTCTCCAGAAGATCTTCCCTACCTAGGGATCAAACCCCAGTCTCCTGAATTGCAGGCAAATTCTTTACCATTTGAGCCACCAGGGAAGCCAACTCATATCCTGTATTCAACAGCTTTAGAAAAGTCTGAGTACTCTCCTTTTCCCCAGTGTACAGTTAGACTGGCAACTGGCCACTGATCACCTTGGGAAAAGATTAGGGTAATAATTAGCTTATATATATATATATATTTTATATACCTATGGTAGCATTATTCCTTAGGGGGTCCTTATCAAAGTTAAATTGATGTACACTGAGAATGAGAATTGGATAAAATCATGAGACTGAAGAAGGAGAGATGGAATATTTTCCGTTGTAATGGCTGACATCAGCCTTCTGCTAGTCAGTGCTTTTCCTAGTTATATAGAAAAACATACATAACTTTTTAATTTTCCTTGTTAAATAGCCTAGTTTGGCATCTTACTTCTGAGAATACAATGATGTGTTAGCCATGATATAGACTCCTGTAAGTTAAAGAAACTTGGTTGTGACATTGACTTGGCTACTGATTAGTATAACTGTACCTTCATTTAAGTAATTTCACGTGGGCTGTAATAGTCTGGAATTCCAACATTCTCATTGTTGCCAAGGAGCCTAGTTACTCCCAACCTTAATCTATAGAGTATCACCATTAATCTTTAAAATATAGTTATTATTTCTATTTCTTTGAAAAATATTCCTCATTGAATGGAATTCATTCTGAGTTCTTCTGAGGAATTTATCTGGGGTGTGGATACTCTGATCTGAAATAGGAAGCCTATTATAGCATCTCTGCTTCCATGACATCTTGTCAATTCTGTGTCAAAACAGTCCTGGCATCTCTTCTATAAGCTGTTGACCTACCCAAGCTTCACTAAGTTATCCCAACAGCATATTAGGACTAGTTCCAACAGTCCTTGCAAGGACTTTAACTCATGAGAAAATGCTCCCATATAAAAAAAATTTCCCCCCCACTTTTAGCCTTGCAGTAACATCTCCCTGATCTAATACCCAAAAGAACCACTCCTATTTGTTTTTCCAAGTAATTAACAAGTGCAGTGAGGTTCCATAATTCTTTCTGGGTATAAACTGTTTAGTTCTAGAGTAGAGACTACATTTCCTTTGTTCAAGTTGTGCTGTAACTTCTCTCTGGTTATTCACTGGGAGATGATGAAAGGTTGAGGACACCCCCTTTGAAAAGGAAAAGCATAATCTTATGAGACACCTTCTTGAGATGATAGTTCTGTAGTGTCTCTGGTCAAAAGGAGACGCTTCCTCTATCTGGGAGTGGGAATGTTCCCACTAGCTTAGAGTATTCAGGAATGAGAGATTCTCAAACTTGTCCACCCAAAATGACTTAGTATGTGACTCTTTCTCTGTAAGGTCCATAATTTTGGCATAGGAAGCCCATAGATATAATTGATAAGTCTCTTTTGTAACTATGGTTAATAATACTGTGTTGCATATTTGGAAGTTGCTAAAAGAGTAGATCTTCAAAGTTCTCATCACAGAAAAAAAAAAAAAAAAAAAGGTAACTACTTTGTAGGGTTTCTCTGGTGGCTCAGTGGTAGAGAATCTGCCTGCCAATACAGGACACAATCCCTGATCCAGGAAGATACCACGTGCTATGGAGTAACTAAGCCTATGGGCCACAGATATTGAGCCTGTGCCGCAGATATTGAGCCTGTGCTGTAGCCCAGGAGCAGCAACTACTGAGCCCACGTGCCACAGCTACTGAAACCTGAGCGCCCTAAAGCCCACGCTCTGTAACAAGAGAAACCATTACAATGAGAAGCCCACACACCACAACTAAAGAGCAGCCCTGGCTCACCACAGCTAGAGAAAAGCCTGCACAGCAACAAAGACCCAGCACAGTGAAAAATGAATTAATTAAGTTATTGAAAAGGAACTATGTATGGAGATGAACATTAACTAGACTTAAGATCATTTGACAGTAGGTGAAAATATGGAATTATTTTGTTGTACACCTGAAGCTAAGCTAATGCTATATGTCTATTATACCTTAACAAAAGCAAATGGACATTAATTTACCTAGTGATTCAAACATTTGTTTTCCATTTATTCATTTCCAGGAAAATGTTGTAGAATATGTTTCAGAAAATGAGAAAGTAAAAAAAAGAAAAAAATATTTTATGAGATCCTGGAAATGGGAAGACCAACATAGAAGAGAGAGGAAGAGAACTCTTTAAACTGATGATAAAGTAAAGACCCAGAACAGGGGCTCTGCAGCTGGCCAAGTGTATACATTCATGCTAAGTCACTTCAGTCTTTTCTAATTCTTTGTGACCCCATGGACAGCAGCCTGACAGGCTCCTCTGTCCATGGGATTCTCTAGTCAAGAACACTGAAGTTGGCTGACCTGCCCTCCTCCAGAGGGTCTTCCCAACCTAGGGATCAAACTTGAGTCTCTTGTGTCTGTCTGCATTGGCAGGTGGATTCTTTACCACTAGTGCCACCTGGGAGGCCTGCAGCAGGCCAAGTGGTCAAGTCCAATTTGAAGAAAGATGGAGGATCCTGTTTGATCAGATTAGATCGATCAAACACAATAATAGTTTCAGACAGTTGGAGATAGGGTTATATATAAAGTTAACAAAATATTAGCAACTATTGACTGCAGGGGAAAAAAAATTTACTAGAAATGAAATTCAGTTATAGTACACAGGTGACTTAATTTTAAACAATATTTACCTAGTTATACTCATGAAAACACTGAGTATTTATAAGGGCAAAAATTATATCATGACTATATTAGAAGTACAAGAGGACAAGCATATATGTTTAAGGGGACCAGAGAGGAGAGTCAAGTTCTCATATTTGTCCACAGAAAGTCAATAGACAAGATTTTAAATTAAAAATAAAAATGTAAGTAGTAGGATAATCATTTTATCTAAAAATACAAAACTAAATACTAGAAGTGTCAACTGAGAATACTAAATATATTTACTTCTGTAAAGCAGGAATCTGATGAGGAGGTTTCAGGTAGGGATTTGATCTTTACATTTGTTATAAGACATACAGAAATATTATAATGCTATACACATTATTATTGTGATAAATTAAAGTTTTAAAATTTAAAAAAAAGAGGAAAAGGTAAGGGAAGAACACATCTTTGCTTCAGTGAAGAATGCAGTATGACTATAGTTCACAGAACAACTCTTTTATAATTAACCAGATTACCAAAATAATGTCTATGTCTTGGTCACGGAAACCATAAAAGTGGTAGTATTAAAGAATCAACTATAGTCACATCTATGAAACATAACACGAGTTTTATTCTCAACTGTGACACTTAATATCTGTGTGGCCTTGGTTGAGTTCCCTAGATTACTGAACCTCAGTTTCCTTATCTATGAAAAGAGTCACAGGACTACTGTAAGGATTTAATCAAATAATCCATTTAAAATACCCTCCATCTCTCCCTACATTTAATAGCTACATGAGAAAATATAACCAGTTACTATTTCCTAGAAATCCATTTTTTAATTGTAAAAAATATAATCTATAAGTGAAGTTACTATGTTCATTGTATTAATGGAATTATAGTTAATCTAAAAAACTCACACATGCAACTGACTACAAGAAGTTGTTCTCATGATTTCCCAAAGTGACATCAATCACTGCATTAGTCATTTTGATGCTTTTAGCTAAGTAAGGCGTTGATTCATACATGAGACTAACAATAATGAATGAAATTATTTGGTGGTAGTCTCTTAAATGTAATGAAAACTAGAGAATTCCTTCAATTCTTAGAAGAGACAGAATATCTAAAGATTTCACTAAACAAATTGATGTTTCATTCGTACCTCATTGTCACTCTCAGTGGGTATCATATGTCAGTGTTCAGCAGGTGTCAAATAGAATCAAATAGAAATACAGTTGTGTGCTTTGGACTTCTTCAATGCAGGCAAGATAAGCAGAAAAAATGCATTCAATGTCAGTGCTCCAATGTAAGTGAGAAGCTGGAAACATAAAAACGTTAGTAGGAAATATAATATATGGAAATTAGTTTGCCTAACCCTACTTTCTGACAGAGAGTGATGGCTACCCTCTATTTATCTATTTGATATCATAAACTGCTTATCTCAGCTCCAGGGCTGATACCGCTTTTCATGAAGCAGATGGTGAATCACAGTTAAATCAAAAACTGCAACTGTTTTAAATGTAAGGAAGTGCAGTTTGTTTGTCTCACAACGAAGACATTCCAGCAAATGATTTTTCCATTCCTGTAACATCTGAGTGAAACTATTTTAAAATGCATCTAGTCAAGGGCAGATTTTTCATTATTTCTTCATCAAAGTGATTTCTATTATATTCAATTCAAAAAGAAAAATGAACCTCAGCTATATAAAGCAAATAACTGGGAATTTACATTTTACATCTATCAAATATGCCAATTTTATAGGCCTAATGGATGAGTTTTAATAGTTTTACTTTTTAAAAACTTTTTATTTTGTGTTGGGGTACAGCTGATTAATAGTGTCTTTACTAATAGCTGTTTAAAGGAATACACATGGTTTTGGGAAAAACTATTTCTCTTTCTTATAGATCACTGAAATAATTTTCCTAACACTAAAAATGTCATATTGAGAGACAATACAGAATTAAGAAGAGTACTCAAAGCACAATTTTTAGCTTAGAAAATTTATTATTATTTTACAAATTTATTTTTAATTGAAGGATTTCTTCAATATTGTATTGGTTTCTGCCATACATCAACATGAATCAGGCATAGGTATACATATGTCCCTCTGTCTTGAACCTCCTTCTCACCTTCAACCCCATCCCACCCCTCTAGATTGTCACAGAGCATGGGATTTGAACTCCGTGCATCATGCAGCAAATTGCCACTGGCTATCTATTTTACATATGGTAATGTATGCATTTCCACACTACTCTCTCAGTTCATCCCACCCTCTCCTTCCCCCGCTGTGTGCACAAATCTCTTCTTTATGTCTGCATCTCTTTTGTTTCCCTGCAAATAGGTTCATCGGTATCATCTTTCTAGATTCTATATATATATATATATATATATATATATATATACGTGTGTGTGTGTGTGTTAATATATAGTATTCATTTTCTCTTTCTGACTCATTCCATTGTGTATAATAAACTCTAAGTTCATCCACCTTATTAGAACTGACTCAAATATGTTTCTTTTTAGAGCTGAGTAATATTCCATTGTATTTATGTACAACAATTTATTGCTGATGGACATCTAGGTTGCTTCCAATAGTCCTAGCTATTGTAAATAGTTCTGAAATAAGCATTGGGATACATGTGTCTTTTTTAATTATGATTTCCTCAGGGTATGTGACCACTAGTGGAATTGTTGGGTCATATGATAGTTTTATTCCTAGTTTTTTAAAGGGATTTTTGTACTGTTCTCTGTGGTGGCTGTATCAATTAACATTACCACCAACAGTGGAAAATTCATTATTTTAAAGAGTGGACACAAGAAACACACAGTCAAGTAAAAGAAATTGCTGCAAGTTAATGAGAAGCAAGATTTTTGATAGGTAACATAAGCAATATAAATAAAAACTAAAGAAATCAAAGTGAGAAGATGACAACCAGGTGCAGTTAGCTAGTTCTTAAAAGAAGTATACAACACAGTAGTAGATGGAATGAATATTTTTCAAACATATTTTTCCATATATTTACTTATGAAAAGATTAAAAATCACTATGAATGTGGAGTGATTAGTGGCACATTTTTTAAAAATGTGAGTTCATCACTGACTATCTATTTGATTGGGTTATGTATTTACCATATTAATTGTAAAATACTAATGATTTAATTCACAGTCATAGACTTTGATTATAAAAGACATATTTATTCAAGTAAAAATGTGACAAATCTTATACAAGGTAGGTACTCAGCAATTATATTTTGCTAATTTCCTCACTTTTATTATCTTCTCAAATTGCCTTCAGAAGTGGCATATTCTGAATTTATGCTTAAAAATGTTTTGAAGATATTTATATATGAGAAAGGAACTTATATTAGCAAACAGGTCTATAAATATTAGCCTTCCTTCTATGGTCATGAATGGTTCTCCAGTCAATGAAGTTTATCCCAGGGGAATTTGGAAATTATTGGAGACATTTTTGGTTAACCTAATGTGTAGGTGCTGATAGCACCTACTGAGTAAAGGACAGCAAGCATGCTGAACATCCTAAGTGACTCAAAACACCCAGGAGAATCCTCTCACACAGAGAATTACCCAACTCAAAAAGTCAGCAGTGTTGAGGTTGAGAAACTCTGATCCATGTAACAAAAATGGTCCCTCAGGTTTAATCAAATATTTTAAATGTAGAAACAATCCATTCATTTTTGAGAATTAGAGTTCCCTTGTAAAGTTTAGGACAGAAGAAGACAAGAATGTAAGGAAAAAGAAAAAAAAACAGCATCAGGAAGTATAAAGAGAACTCAGATATTTCCTACTGAGAGACATGGGTTTACATAATCAATACCAATGAATGCAATCTCTGATGGAAGTCAGCATTTTATCTCAATGTCCCTGAGCTTCTATTTTCTCTTCTAAAAAATAAGGATAAACAATGATTTCCTTTTATGCTGATAAAAATTAAATAAAAACATATATAAAATTTCTGGCTGAATTATAAGGCAAAAAATAAGATGTTCAAAGAATAAAGATTCTGATTATATAGAGATGAGGCAAAGAATAAACTGTACTCTAAAATTCATACACTTGTCCAACATGATATGATTTTGAATTATTGTAGAAGTTTGGATTCTAACCTCAAAAACTAAACAGTTGAACATTTTTATGTTAGATCAAAGGGGAATGCAAGCACATTGCTAAACACTCTGAATCTCTCTTTGTCAATCACCCAACAGGGCTGGCATTTTTTTGTGACTATTTTTAATTCCTGTAACTAACATTCAAATTTCTAAGATTAATGCTATGTAGAAATTTTAGCATTATTGACTTTTTTCATTCTGATTTTCACTTACTTCATTCATCATTTTAAGATACTGTCTACCTGCTTTCTGTTAATATACTGACTTAAAGAATCTGACAAGGAAAATAGGAGAATTCACTAGGGAGCACCAAGCCACAGTTAAAAAACTACCTAAATTGAAAAAGCTTGAGCTCAGTGACAATAGAATCTGTGGAGGTCTGGATATGTTAGCAGAAAAACTTCCAAATCTTACACATCTAAACTTAAGTGGAAATAAACTGAAAGATATCAGCACCCTGGAACCTTTGAAAAAGGTGGAATGTCTGAGGAGCCTGGACCTGTTTAACTGTGAGGTCACTAACCTCAATGACTACCGAGAGAGTGTCTTCAGGCTCCTGCCCCAGCTGACCTATCTGGACGGCTATGACCGAGAGGATCGTGAAGCCCCAGATTCAGATGCCGAGGTGGATGGTGTGGATGAAGACGAGGATGATGAGGAAGGAGAAGATGAGGATAAGGAGGAGGATGAAGACGGCAAGGAAGAAGAGTTTGATGATGAAGAGGATGACGATGAAGATGAAGATGTAGAAGGGGAGGAGGATGAAGATGAAGTCAGTGGGGAGGAAGAAGAATTTGGACAAGATGGAGAAGTTGATGAAGATGATGAGGATGAGGATGAAGATGAAGATGAAGATGAAGAAGAGGAAGAAAGCGGGAAAGGTGAAAAGAGGAAGAGAGAAACAGATGATGAAGGAGAAGATGATTAATAAGACCCCAGTAACCTGCAAAAAAAAGAACTGTTGAGTATTGGTTGGACTGCTGATATGGATTTGGTAGCTGTTTTTTTTTTTTTTTTTTTTTAAAGAAAAAAAAAAAGGTAGCTTTGATACAAACCCCAGGACACCCACCCACCCAAAGAGCCAAAGAATAGTTCCTGTGACATTCCACCTTCCTCCATTTAGTCCCTCTTGGAAATCCACCACCAAGCTTGGGGACTTCACCCCAACAAAATTGTAAGCGTTGTTAGGTTTTTGTGTAAGACTTGCTGTAGTGTGGATAGCTGTGATTGGTGAGTCAACTGTCTGTGGCTGCCAGTCACACCAAGATTGTAACAGCATTTTTACTTTCTGTACAACAAAGAAGCTTTGTAAATAAAATCAACATTTTGAAAAAAAAAAAAATGCTAAAACCTCAATTCTCAACAAGCAAGAGCTAATTAAAACAAGTTCAGGTTATTTTTTGTTCTAAAGAAATCTCATATGAAAATTGAAATCCATGAAGTATATTAGTGCCTTTAAAATTTCAAATTGTTCCATAGTATATGAGTCAGAGATATGTAATCAACCCAAAGAATGCAATGGAATTGGGGACCCTATTTCATATTACAGTAAATTTTCAATGATAGCTCATTACTAATAAATAGAAAACATGAGCAGTTGCTACTTAGAATCCAAATACTAGTCAAAATCCTATATTATTATATTTTCTTTTATTAATATTGCATTACATACCCAGTAATGGACACATCATAAGATGTTAAAAATCTACTTAAGTAATGTAGAATAAAAATAGAATTTTCCCCCCTGTGTCTTGATTGTAACCAGAAAATATATTTGAAATGAACATACAGTATATCTGGTTATTGGCAACCTACTGTTGTGTGGGAATGTGTATAGAGTAGGTACACTTTTAAAAAATGTCTTAAAATTGCTTTTTAGATAATTCACTGAGAGAAACCTCAGTGAATTTGAGAGATTTCATTTGGAATTCTTATAATCCTGTCAACAAAAAAAATAAGACTTAGATCTACTTTATAGTTATAACCTAGAGTGAGAAATGTAACATGTGCCTATATGTAACACTGCTTTAATAAAATATTTCTTTGGTAAGTACTGAATGCTATAAGAGCTTTTAAAAGAGAAAAACATCTCTACTAGATAAACTAAGTAGAAATATTCTTCAAATTTTAAATATTGGTCTCATAAATGAGAATAGGGGCAGACAATGATTTATTCTTCTATCTGACAATAACATTCATAGATAATCCAGAAAAGATGGGTTCAAATTTTCTCAAAGTTTAGCAATTGCAAACTAAATATTACAAAGAAGTGAAAAATAGTCATGAGGTTTGTTTTTTTTAAGAGAATAAAAAATATCAAACTTCGTTATCTTCAAATTTACATTTTACTGTAAGTAGTATAGTTTATTAAGTTCTGAGAGATTGTTCTGCATGCAAAATTATTTACTCTGACAAAATATCAGTCTCATTTAATAGCAAATAAATACTGACTTGGGATTTCCCTGGTGACTCTGTGGTAAGGAATCTTCCTGTAATTCAGGAGCCACAGGAGACATGGGTTTGATCCCTGCATCAGGAAGATTCCCTGGAGGAGGACATGGCAACCTGCTCCAGTATTCTTTCCTGGAGAATCCCATGGACAGAGGAGCTTGGCTGGCTACAGTCCATAGGGTTGCAAAGAGTTGGACATGACTAAAGCAACTTAGCACACAGATAATGACTTATAAGTTTAAGAACTCAGAAAATTCCATCCCCAGACCTTCTTTCAGGCAAAGATAAAAATATAGATAGATAGATAGAGAGTATGTTGTAGCAAAGCAAAAAATAGAAACAATTGAATCCAAAAATGATATGAGATAAAAGAAATAAAGAAAAAATAAATATAATGATTTGAATTTTCTCAACTTTGAATTAAAGATCAATGATTATTTCACAGAGAGCAGAATAAATGTTTCTGCACAGCATAATACAAGACAAAACAAATTAAAACCAACAAGTAAAAATAGCTTACAAAAAATAACCATTCAAAGTCCATCGGTTATATGATATATCATCAGTACAAAAGAGATGGGGTTTCTAGCTTTCGCTTACGATATGGGGAGCTAAAAGGAGCACTCCTCCCCACTCTACAATGAAAAAGATCTGAGTTAATTTCAAGTGTATAACTTGTCTCAAACCCTTCAAATTTCTAAGGTCAGAGAACAACCAACTTGCATCAACTCTAGGGAGAGACAATAGATGCAGAGAAGGAAGCACAAGGACATGGCCAGAAATGTTGATGGAACTGGACACTGGTGAAA
Source organism: Odocoileus virginianus (assembly GCF_023699985.2). NCBI lineage: Eukaryota > Metazoa > Chordata > Mammalia > Artiodactyla > Cervidae > Odocoileus > Odocoileus virginianus. Next base: position 62,616,299 of record NC_069677.1, read on the forward strand.
AGAGAAACTAGAATAGCTGACAAATTAGTAAAAACTGTGTAACAACATGAAACCTCTGGGAGATAAGAAACTGGGGAGTCACAGGCTCTTATTCTATTAAAGGCATCAGGTGTTCCCAGAAAAGACTGGAAACAGACCCAAGAAGTGAGGCATCCCTGACAGAAGAGAACAGCTATGTGAGAGGCCAAACAGTACGACGAAGCCTTGTCTTATCTGTACTAGTTTGTTAGGACTGTCATAGCAACACAAAGCGTATGGAATGGCTTAAATAAAAGGGTTTTTGGGTTTTTTCCTTCCTCACAGTTCTGGAGGCTAGAGGCTAGAAGTCTGACATCTAAGTATCAGTAAGTTCCTGCCTTCTGCCTCTCTCTTAGCTTCTAGTGGTTGGCTGGCTGAGTTTGGCTTCCTTGGAATGTAAGTTCACCACCTTGTTCTCTGCCTTCATGGAATTCTCCCTTTGTGAATCTGTGTTTTTTATCTAAAGTTTTTCCTTCTTAAAAGGATGTGAGGACTTCTCTGATAGTCCAGTTGTTAAGAATCTGCCTACCAATGAAAGGGACATAGATTCCATCCCTGGTCTAGGAAAATCTCACATGCTGCAAAGTAATTAAGCCTGTGTGCTGCAACTGCTGAGCCCAAGCTCTAAAGCCAGTGCTCTGCAACGGGAGAAGCCACCTCAATGAGAATCCCATGCACCACAGTTAAAAACTAGTTCCCACTCACTGCAACTCCAGAAAGCCTTTGTGCAGCAACAAAGACCCAGGACATCAAAACTAAAATTTAAAAATAAGAAAATAAATAAGTAAAATTTTTTTAAAAGGACATGAGTCATATTGAATTAGGGCACATTCAGATAACCACGTTAACTTTATTTTTTTTTAACCTTAATAAAGATTCTATCTCCAAACACAGCCACATTCTGAGCTGCTGGAAGTTAGGACCCCAACATGTTTTCTGAGGGACAAATTCAACCTACAACATTCTCTATCTACAGTAGAGAGCACAGGTCTTGATCAGTGGGAAAGGTGAGAACTGCAATCCTTAGGTCATTAGTGAAAATTCATTATGAATGGCAAAGGGAACAGGAAACAAATCCTACTGTTGATGAGAGACAGTCATGCTGAATCCACAAACATGCTGAATCCACAAACATGGCTAAGAGAAGGACAAGAGAACTGGGTAGCCCACAACTCATAGACCCAGTGACACAATTGCATGCACAAGTCTGAGGCTTTGTCAGAAAAACAATGAACACACCACTCATCACAAGATAACAAGGTACAGATAACAAGTAGAAACATAATATTGCTGACGAAGGGGCAAGAAAGGAACAAGAACATGTAGAGATACTGTGTTAAAGGCACTGCAAACTGAAACTCAAAATCTCAGAATCCAGCATTTCTTTGGTAAACCATCCTCTGCCCTGCCTACAAGCTATCTCTTCAAAATTTGGAAATCGGATGTGCAATGATAGTAACCATAGCAACAAAAATATCAATCCTAACCCAAGTCCTAAGTCTATTAAATGAAATCCTGCTATAAAGGTCTAGTGGAAGGAAAAGTGTACACATACCCAGATATGAACATTATCTCAATCTAAGCTGCTCCCCCAGAAAATGTCTGCCTGTCATCAAAAAATTCTGGCATAAGAAAACCAAAATAAAACAGATTCTGAAGAGGCAAAATGATCATAAGAATGAGACTCAGATGTGACATGGGCATAAAAGAATCAATAGGAAATTTCAAATAATCATGGTTAATAAGTTTAAGGCACTAATGGAAAAGATTGACAATATGCTGTTTGGTATGCAAATTGCCACAAAAAATTAAATAGTATTTCAATACATAAGAGATGAACAATTGGAATTTAAGTCTTTTTTTAAGAAAATAATACCCTTTACAATAGTACCAAAGAAAGAAAAGAAAGGAGGGCAGGCAGGGAGGAAGGAAGTTTTCCTGACCGAATTCTATCACTCTACCAATCCACATATCGACACGCTAACTTCCAGTTCCTAGGAATGTGACTGTACTTGGAGATAAAGCGCTTTTAAAGAGGTTCCTTGGTTAAAATGCAGTCCTAGGTTGGGCCCTAATCCAAGCTGACTGGTGTCCTTACAAAAAGAGGAAATGAGGATACAGAGGAAGGATGCATGTTTATAGAGAAAAGACCATATGAGGACACAACTAGAAGGCAGCCATCTGCAAGCCAAGAAGAAAGGCCTCAGAAGAAACTAAACCTGCTGATACTTTGATTTTAGACTTATAGCTTCCAGAACTATGAATGAATAAGTTCCTGTTATTTTAAGCCATCTAGTTTGTGGCATTCAGTTGTGGTATCTAGAAAAACTAACACAGAGGGAAGGAAGGCAAACAGAAAAGTAAAAACAAAAGAAATGTTGAGATATAACTCCAAAAAATTATCTATGTGTACAAAGAACGATGAAACATTAAGGAAGAAATTAGACAATACATAAATTTATGGAAAGAGATACTGTGTTCATGAAATGGAAGGCTCAATATGATCAAGAGGCCATTTCTACCCAATTTGATTTATAGATTAACACAATCCCAATAAAAATTCCAAGGGACAGAGAAAAAGTCCCTCACTGAATGAGTTTTAAAAGTTCAGTGGAAATGAAAATATGTTTAATTCTGTCAGGATTGCTTTTTTAAAAAGTCAGTCATTTTGTCATTTAGTATTTATATTGATATTATATATGAATTCAAAGAAAAAACTTAAAAATAGCCACTGCTTACAAGAGAAAATTAAAATTCAATCAAATTCATTACATCAAATACATAAATTTTTTGAAGATATGCTAAATGGTAAATTCTATGGTAATGAAAATTAAGCTTAATTTAAAATATCCCCTAAAACTGCCTAGACACATAATAGAAGTTGATTAAGACATAGCTCATTAAATGAGCATGCTACCTTCGGAAATATGAGAAGGAGTCAAGGAATTCCTCAGATAGGTAACCTGTATCTCCCTAGGAAAGAATACTTTGGTTCCCTCCTTTGTATCCCTTGTGCAACTCATAAGAAGGGAGATTCTACTTATAGGGAAAAAAAGTGAAAAGAATTCCAGGACAAAGCCATGGTTATCTAAGGGTGAAACACTTAAAAAAAAAAAAATTGGGGGGGAATAGAAAAATAATTCAATGGGCTAGGAATTGGAGTTTGGAAAATGAGGTAGTAAGAGCTGACCTTCAAAAAATAAAGAGTACCACAAAGATGGGGGCTAAATGAATTATATCTATTCAGAATGCAACGGACTCCTAAGGGCATATTGAATTAGAGTGAAAATAGAGACTGAATTCCAGTCAAGGTTAATAAACTGTCAAGTTTTCTAAAATGACACTATCATGAAGAAAAACAAAATCCGTAGATAAAAAAATAGAAATGTGGATTTGATGTTCAAAATACAGATCTTAGGCTAGGAAAGTAGGTATCAGTTATAACTGAAGCAATAAAAACAACTGTCATTAACAAGTACATTTTATAGATGTAAAGGGAACGGCACATAAAGTAGAACTTGGGGGCACACCAGCATAGAAGTACTGTCAGGACAAGGGAAGACAGATTAAGAAATGGAACTGAGAGAAAGCAATCAGCACAAAAACCAAATGTGAGAACACAAGCCAAATGTGAGAAAATCAAAGAAGGTCAGATTCAACTAAAAGATCAAGCAGAGGAAAGATAGACCAGGTCATTGAATTTGGCAATTCAAAACTCAAGTGTAATTTTAAAGAGAATATTTACAAGGACTTAATTTCCTCAATTTAAACTAGATGAACTGGGACTAGTTGAACTTTAGTGTTCTTTCCAGCAATAACAATTCTGTTATCTTGGACCTCGGTTCTGAATCTGGAATGCCTTAGTTATATTGTGTTCCTTCAGTTGCAAAAGTAATATATTTGAACATTCATTCATTCTAACTACAGTAATTGACTGTATGTGCATGTCTATATCTATGTACCTTCAGAAAGTTTAGTTTACATAAAATTATTTGGGGGAGTTTCAAGGATAAAGCTAGTCACACTGTCACTATTTTTAAAAGATCTCAACAAATAATCTACTTGGCATTCACTATTTGTCATTTTTTGGAACACAAAGATTAAGTATGGTTACTTTTACTTCAGATAATCTTTAGTAACTTTTATAAAATTCTTTGTCCCTAATAATATCTAACTGTAGAGAAACAAGTTCATCTAAAAAAAAAAAGCATTTACTTTATTTCCTAAATTACATCTGTGTAGTTATCATGATTTTGAAGACTGTGAAACTATAATATAAGCAGTAACTTACTGTGTCAGGAATTGGTTATACCATTTTGTATTAATAATCTGATGCTTCCTACTCAATTCATTTCAACAATAAATAGTTATTTTCCATTACAAACAGCTAATTATAATTACTTATTAGTATCCTTTGCTATTCTCATAAACATATTTGTGGTACTTAGCATAGCTATTAAGCATATTTATCAAAAGCAAGATGGATTTTAAATATTTCACATAGAAAAACTCTGAGAATTGGACAATCTCTTTATTCTTGGAATGATTCATTATAGAGTTTGTGTGTGCTAAGTCGCTTTACACCTGTCTGACTCTTTGTGACCCTTCGAACTGGAGCCCACCAGGCTCCTCTGTCCATGGGATTCTTTAAGCAAGAACACTAGAGTTGGTAGCCACGGCCTCCTCCAGGGAGTCTTCCCAATCCAGGGATTAAACCCATGTTTCTTTTGTCTCTTGCATTGGTAGGTGGGTTCTTTACCACCAGTGCCAGCTGGGAAGCTCATTATAGAGTTTACTCTGGGATAATTACCTTCAGCATTTTCTGATATATTTCTCATTTATATGTGTAGATTTTTAGTAGGTTGCTGCTACTGCTGCTAAGTCACTTCAGTTCGACTCTGTGCAACCCCATAGACGGCAGGCAGCCCACAAGGCTCCCCCGTACCTGGGATTCTCCAGGCAAGAGTACTGGAGCGGGGTGCCTTCATCTTCTCTGTTTAGTAGGTTATCTTACCATAAATAAATGAATGAATGTTTTAACAATCTATAAAATCTACTGTATGTATGAGAACTGTTTCCTCCTGTTGTCATCTCAATTGAAGGATTATGAAATCTACAGTATTTTTTTAACTACTTTGAAGTATGACAGATTTTCATAATAGTATTTCTAATAAGTGTAGTTCCTTGATAAGGCTTAATATAGAAAAATTCCCTTGCAACCTTTTCACTAAAATAATTATGGACATTATTGCTTCTTGGAAAACAAGTTTATAGTGGAAATTCACTTTAGAGATACAGAAGTAAACATGTAAAATTCCTTCAAAGTAAGAGCAAAGAATAAAGATTTCAAAATAAGCTTTGAAATCTCATGTAAAGCAACAGTATCAGTTCATAGGTCTAATTTTCAAGAAATAATATATTCTTATATGTGACATGATATATTCTTTTTATATGCAAGTTTTGATCTACAAAAATCTGTTAAAATTATACAAATAAACCCCAAAGGTAAGGTTTGCTACTAAAATATGATCAAATTTTAGCCTTAGGCTATTTTTCCTTTAGTTTAAATTTTAAATCAGCTGAATTCTTTTATACATCTGAAAATAAAAAATTTTAACATTATTTTAATGTGTTTATACATAACAAACATCAGAGAGATTTTTAGAACACATTTGAGGTTCTCTTGCATGCTGGAAAGAATGTAATATTGGTTTGAAGAACTTCTGCTTCTACAACTAAATGGTTGTGTGATATCTAGGAATGTGTTCACACTTTCTGAGAGTTTCTGTGTTATTAAATAAAGTGATGATAATGATACTTATCTGATAAATCACATAAAAGGATTAAAATGACATAACATTTAAACATGCTTTGTAAAGTACGAAATGCCAAATAAAGTACTAAAAATTTTATACTCAAGTCCAGTATGGAATCTTTTAAATGGAAAAAAAAAATGTATCTGAAATTTGGAATATTCAGAAACATATAGCTATAGATTGATGAGTTAACAGAAATCTATGGAGGAATCGGACCAACAACTGAGCAAACAAAAGAATTTTCAGAATGAAAGAATTGCACTTAATTATGGAACATAAACCTCTAGGGGCTCAGACAGTAAAGAATCCACCTGCACTTCAGGAGACCTGGGTCCAATCCTTGTGTCAAAAAGATCCTCTTAAGGAGGACATGGCAACCCACTCCAATATTCATGCCTGGAGAATCCCATGGGCACATAAGTCTGCCAATCTACAGTCCATGGGGTTGCAAAGAGTCAGACAAAACTGAAGCAGATTAGCATCCATGCAATTTTTATATGGTAAGTTACAGTTTTCTTTAGGCATCACAATAATGGATGAGTAAAAGAAGATGATCTTCTTTTAAGACGCCATCCATCATCTTCACTCAATAATCAGGACAAAACAACATTGGAAATGTATGCCCATGAAATAGCCATAATCAAGAATATTTCAAACAAAGCCTAATGGCTGTGACTAGATTCAAAATCATGTCATACAGAGCTAGATGAAGCACAAACTGGGATCAAGATTGCCAGGAGAAAGATCAATAAATCCAGATATGCAAATGACACCGCCTTTACAGCAGAATGGAGAAGGAAATGGCAACCCACTCCAGTATTCTTGCCTGGAGAATCCCATGGATAGAGGAGCCTGGTGGGCTACAGTCCACAGGGTTGCAAAGAGTCGGACACGACTGAGTGACTACACTTATTAGTTACACTTACTTACAGAAGAAAGCAAAGAGGAATTAAAGAGCCTCTTGATGAAGGTGAAAGAGGAGAGTGAAAAAGTTGGCTTAAAGCTCAACATTCAAAATATGAAGATCATGGCATCCGGTCCAATCACTTCATGGCAAACAGACGGGGGAAACAACAGAAACAGTGACAGACTTTATTTTGGGGGGCTCCAAAATCACTGCAGATGGTGATTGCAACCATGAAATTAAAAGATGCTTGCTCCTTGGAAGAAAAGCTATGGCCAACCTGGACACCATATTAAAAAGCAGAGACATTCTTGTCAACAAAGGTCCATCTAGTCACATCTATGGTTTTTTTCAGTAGTCCTATGGATATGAGAGTTTGACTATAAAGAAAGCTGAGCACTGAAGAATTGATGCTTTTGAACTGTGATGTTGGAGAAGACTCTTGAGAGTCCCTTGAACTGCAAGGAGATCCAACTAGTCAATCCTAAAGGAAATCAGTCCTGGATGTTCACTGAAAGGACTGATGCTGAAGCTGAAACTTTGGCCACCCAGTCAATCCTAAAGGAAATCAGTCCTGGATGTTCACTGGAAGGACTGATGCTGAAGCTGAAACTTTGGCCACCTGATGGGAAGAACTGACTCAAGTAAAGACTCTGAGCTGGAAAAGATTGAAGGCAGGAGTAGAAGGGGATGACAGAGAATGATGAGATGGTTGTATGGCATCACCAACTCAATGGACGTGAGTTTGAGCAAATTCCAGAAGATGGTGAAGTACAGGGAAACCTGGCGTGCTGTGGTCCATGGGATCACCAACAGTCAGTCACGACTGAGGGACTGAACAACAAAAGCATATTCAAAATAGGATCAGACCCTGATTCTCCATTGTCTGCTAAGGAAGAGGAAGAATTTGATTAGTAAGCATTTTTTTAAAGCCATACTGTCTCTTTAAAATATTTTAATTGGGAACATGAGAAAAACTGACACCTTTTGTAAAAAAGGTGAAATGCCAGTTTGAAATTTATTTGAAAAATCATAAGGTTTAATGTGGTCAAACTGAGACTACTCTGCTGGCAGCTGGATTTGAGAAGGCAGGGATTCTCCAGCTGAAGATTCCCACCCAACCTAGTCTGTTTATTTTACCCATGTAAACTGTCAGTGTAAACATTTAAGTTTTATGTTTGTGAACCTTGATCAAAATTCATTTATATTTACTTTGAATCTGACTTTATCCTTGAAAATTTACTCCTATTTTAACTTGAGAGAGAATTTGTAGTTTGAAAGTCTTTGAGAAAATATGTACTCAGACCTAATATATGCTGCTATTAGATAAATTTTACCTGAATTCTGCCCTTCTCACTAACCCTATAATAAATGTGTCTTCTTTTGTTTCATGAGATGTCCTTGAATTCTTCTGAAATGCAGTTTTTCTTGCCACCTTGTATTAATAGACCTATATTTAACTTGCTTCAAGAGGTATTTATTATTAACCTATTGAACAAGTGTATGATGAATTGTTGGAAGAATGTAACTGGGCAATAGTCAAATCAAATAATTTTGCTGTTAGTGTATACCAACACATGGAGAAAAAAGTACTTGAAGACAACAGCAAAAGAAACTGACAGATTGTAATCATATATTAAAATCTCCTTATATACTGTAACAGTATACTAGCACATATATATGGAATTTAGAAAGATGGTAATGATAATCCTATATGCAAAACAGAAAAAGAGACACAGATGTACAGAACAGACTTTTGGACTCTGTGGGAGAAGGTGAGGGTGGGATGTTTTGAGAGAACAGCATCAAAGCATGTATATTATCTAGGGTGAAACAGATCACCAGCCCAGGTTGGATGCATGAGACAAGTGCTCGGGCCTGGTGCACTGGGAAGACCCAGAGGGATTGGGTAGAGAGGGAGGTGGGAGAGGGGATCGGGATGGGGAATACATGTAAATCCATGGCTAATTCATGTCAATGTATGACAAAAACCACTACAATATTGTAAAGTAATTAGCCTCCAACTAATAAAAATAAATGAAAAAAAGTATTAAAAAAAAAAAAGAAAAAAAAATCTCCTGCAGTGAAACTATATTTAATCTATTTGTCACATCCTATCTATAGGTTGGTGAAAAAGTTCCATTTGAAATTTTCATAAAGCATTTTTCTACAATATAGGCATAAAAATTACATAATAATCACCATAATAATAAATTCCCAGTTGTTGAAGGGTTTCTTACATTGCCTTAAATTTTTACTACAAATTTTAATCTTCTGTGATTCGGTGGACTCACTTGTTAAAAGCACTTTCAATCAAAGTCAACACATCTCTCAAAGGACATTTGGAAATGTACAGAATATTTAGGAATTCTGCTGGGTGAGCAAGGGGCACAGATACATAATACATGCAATGAGTAGGACAATGCCCAAAAGAAAGCACTATCATACTCAAATGCCAGAATACCTTCCTATATAAAACACTGAACTGAAAAGGCGTGGGATTGCCTTCTGATACCAGCTTTGTAACGTGCCAAGTCACTTTCTCTCTGAGTTTTAGCTTTCTTCTGTGTCCTAAGGAGGCTGGAGTTAAGAGAATCATTTCTAAGCCATCTTCCTACTCTTACAGTCCTTAATTGGCTTATCCAGCAAACACTGATCCCCTTTTCTAAAGGCCTATAATAGAGTTATAGCAACATTGCTTAGCATTCAACTATAAATCCCAAACTAGATTTTTGACATCTTGGGTATATAGATATAGAAAGCCATATATATATATGTATTATTTTTTAAATACCTTAGGGGCAAAAATTGTTGGCAACCCTAAGTCCATAAATAGTCAAGTGATCTATTTATGCATTCTCATATTTAATATCATATGAGTATTATCTGTTCTTTTAATGGAGAAAACCATACAATTTTATATAATATCACATTTTGATTATTTCTTCATAGTTTTTCTAAGTGTTAAAATAATTATTACTTGGAAAATGATTTATGTTTATAAATCTGTTATTTCTATAAAATGATAGTGTACTGAGATTGGAAATTCTTTGTTCCAAGATTAGCAAGAAAAGACAATTTTTCATCAGATTGTGAAGAATCCATCTTCAATGCAGGAGACACCAGTTTGATCCTTGGGTCCAGAAGAACCCCTGGATAATGGGATGGCTACACACTCCAGTATTTTTGCCTAAAGAATTCCATGGACAGAGGTGCCTGAAAGGCTACAGTCCATGGGGACGCAAAGAGCTGGACACAACTGAGTGACTAACACTTTCACACTTTCTCTATGGGAGTACAGTTTTAAAAATCCTTTTAGTCCATGAGTCTTATAAATACCGGAGAAGGCAATGGCAACCCGCTCCAGTACTCTTGCCTGGGAAATCCCGTGGATGGAAGAGCCTGGTAGGCTACAGTTCATGGGGTGGCAAAGAGTCAGACACAACTGAGTGACTTCATTTTCACTTTTCACTTTCATGAACTGGAAAAGGAAATGGCAACCCACTCCAGTATTCTTGCCTGGAGAATCCCAGGGACCGGAGCCTGGTGGACTGCTATCTATGGGGTTGTGCAGAGTCGGACACAACTGACGTGACTTAGCAGCAGCATATAAATACAAAACCCATTTAGTTAATTTTTTAACCCGTTATCATTATGATATTCTCATTTTGTAAAGACACAACAATATCCAAAGAGATTAGATCCATTGATATGTGCTTCTCGTAAACTTCTACCATCTGATTAAATTCAACATGAAATTTTCTCTCTTCAAAACGCTTACTTAGATGTGGTCTACTTATATAAATAATGTTGTAATCTTTATATTATTTTATTGTTTTTTTTTTCCATTTATTTTTATTAGTTGGAGGCTAATTACTTTATAGTATTGTAGTGATTTTTGCCATACATTGACATGAATCAGCCATGGATTTACATGTATTCCCCATCCCAATCACCCCTCCTGCTCCCTCCCCATCCCATCCCTCTGGGTCTTCCCAGTGCACCAGCCCCGAGCACTTGTCTCATGCATCCAACCTGGGCTGGTGATCTGTTTCACCCTTGATAGTATACATGTTTTGATGCTGTTCTCTCAAAACATCCCACCCTCGCCTTCTCCCACAGAGTCCAAAAGTCTGTTCTGTACATCTGTGTCTCTTTTTCTGTTTTGCATATAGTATTATCATTACCATCTTTCTAAATTCCATATATATATATGTTAGTATACTGTATCGGTCTTTATCTTTCTGGCTTACTTCACTCTGTATAATGGGCTCCAGTTTCATCCATCTCATTAGAACTGATTCAAATGAATTCTTTTTAATGGCTGAGTAATATTCCATGGTGTATATGTACCACAGCTTCCTCATCCATTCGTCTGCTGATGGGAATCTAGGTTGCTTCCATGTCCTGGCTATTATAAACAGTGCTGTGATGAACACTGCGGTACACGTGTCTCTTTCAGATCTGGTTTCTTCGGTGTGTATGCCCAGGAGTGGGATTGCTGGGTCATATGGCAGTTCTATTTCCAGTTTTTTAAGGAATCTCCACACTGTTCTCCATAGTGGCTGTACTAATTTGCATTCCCACCAACAACTAGTGTGCATTCTCCACACCCTCTCCAGCATTTATTGCTTGTGGACTTTTAAATGGCAGCCATGCTGACTGGCATGTAATGGTACCTCATTGTGGTTTTGATTTGCATTTCTCTGATAATGAGTGATGTTGAGCATCTTTTCATGTGTTTGTTAGCCATCTGTATGTCTTCTTTGGAGGAATGTCTGTTTAGTTCTTTGGCCCATTTTTTGATTGGGTCATTTATTTTTCTGAAATTGAGCTGCACGAGTTGCTTGTACATTTTTGAGATCAATCCTTTGTTGCTTCGTTTGCTATTATTTTCCCCCATTCTGAGGGCTGTCTTTTCAGCTATAGTTTCCTTTGTTGTGCAAAAGCTTTTAAGTTTTATTAGGTCCCATTTGTTTATTTTTGCTTTTATTTCCAATATTCACAACTGGTGCTGGGAAAACTGGCCAACCACTTGTAAATGAATGAAACTAGAACACTTTCTAACACCATACACAAAAATAAAATCAAAATGGATTAAAGATCTAAATGTAAGACCAGAAACTATAAAACTCCTAGAGGAGAACATAGGCAAAACACTCTCTGACATAAATCACAGCAGGATCCTCTATGACCCACCTCCCAGAATATTGGAAATAAAAGCAAAAATAAGCAATGTTAATTTAGATATTTCTTGGAGGGTGGGAATAAATATAGCTTAGATATGTCATTTAAATATATATATATGTATATATATTTATATATATATTTTTAAACAAACTCATAACTTTGATTCTTACTCATTTCTTTCATTTTTTATTTTTTATTTATTTATTTATTTTTTTTGGTGGAAGGGCTTTAGGTGTAATTCCATTAGGATCTTTAGTCCTGAAGATTAACAACACTCTCAAATTATTCTAGACTGCTCTTAATGAACCTATTGAAATATCTCTTGATCCAACAAGCATTAAAAAATTATTACCTAGTTATTTTGTTTTTTACTTATTCAGAAGAATGTTAAGCTGTTTAAAATAACATTTGTTTGAGTTATAATTTAGCCTTCCACTAAATTTGAGCAATGAACTGTGTAACAACACTGTAGCAATAAATAGAGAAAAAATACATAATTTCTGACAAAGCCTATTTCAACATGTCCTTTAATTGTCAATTGGACTTTCCTGGACAGCATGGATTATGCCATTATTACTTTTTTCCTTTACATAACATGCTGTCTTTCTTGAATGAACTGTCTGAGAGAACTTAATATTTAAGCCAAGTACAGAGAAGTACAGAGATTAGAGGTGGCTGCAATATTATTGTGAATCATTTCAAAAGCATTAAGAAGTAATGAATGTCGAGGTCTTTCTAGAAGCAGATAGCCATTGATTAACCTGGAGGAAAATTCCTTGAGCCGATTTTTGTTTTTTTCCTTAAGAAATAAGTTTAGGGTCATTTCTGTTGGTTCAGTGGTCAAGGCTCTCTGCTTCCAATGCAAGGGGCATGGGTTCAATTCCAGATTGGGGAACTAAGATCACACATACAGTTTGCAATGCCAAACATAAGTAAATATACATTTTTTTAAATTAAAACGCTTTGATAAACAAAAGTTAAAAACAAGAAAATCCTGGAAGCATTATTTTAACAGAATGATTGGTATAATAAAAATTCACTTTGATAGGCCATCATATAGGAAAAGTAATTGTTATTCTTTAGCTAGTGCATGCAGTAAATAGAAAAGAAAATGCTTCACTAATGCCTCTGTTTTTAAAGGATGCCATTCTGTCTTGAAATTTAAACCCAGGGGTAAAAATATTATTGAGACTAAGGACCTTTATGTTGGCAATCCATTAGAAGCTTTTAATTTCAATTTTGTTGCAATATCCCACTATATCTGACACCTTTGATAAAGTCCATCTTGATAAAGACCACCACAAACTAACCTGTAAAAATTTATAATGTTAAGCTAATACTGAACTCATCCTAAATCCCAAATAGCTCACTATATCCTGACAACTATCATGAGATAGATACAGTTCCTATTTTATTAATGAGAAAACCATATTACAGAATATGTGACATTAATTTAACAACTAAGCACTTCTTATTGGTGAATTAACTGGTTTTTTTTTTCTTTTTTCCACTTTCTGAGGGTAGGTACAGCTGAACTGACAAATAAGGTGAGCAAAACTATCCATCACTATACATTAAGGCAGGGCAAATTGGCTATGGACTAACAACTGGTGACTTACTCATCTGAACTAAATGATGACATATTATTAGTGAAATCTAATGACCCAAAAAGAAAAAAAATTACTTTAATATCAAAATGTACAGTTGTCCATAAAGTAAAAGATTATAAGGGAAAATGTGAAGGATGAACTTAAAATTTGAGGAGTACAGCTTGAGTTTGTGATGATAAAGATCTTTCATGTTGGAAATTTAGTGTTTAATGGGAAATCCTTCTCACATCTTATAATTTTACATATTACAGAATAATAATCAGAAAACAAATGAGATAACTTAATATCAATCAGTGTCTCTTACAATTAAGGAATACAAGATTTTTACAGTCCATTGAGAATTGCATTACTAGATTTATTTCACAAAGTCTGCTATGGGTAACTTATTCAACCACTCTAATCAGTCTAGATGGAACTGGATTAATCTGCATTCTAGTAGCAAAAGAAAAAATGGAAGACAAAGTAGCAAAAACCAGTTAAAGCTTCAACACAAGCACACTGAAAAGATATTGAATTAAACAGCCCCCAAATATGCAATAATGTGCAGCTATTTAGCATGATGCTCTGGTTTCTAAAAATCTCTCTCAAGGAAAGCACTTTTGTTACCTATGGTTCAAATATAAGAAGGAATATACAAGAATTAAAGCATTATAAAATTCAACAAAATGGATAAGCCTTTATGTATTATTTATCTGCATTTCCATCTCTTTCCTCCTTCTTTCATAAATTATTTTAAAAGATTATTTAACATTAATTATTTACAGAAATATTTTCTTCTTTGTAAATTTACCAACATTACTAGTCCTTCCTTCTTTATGCAATTTTAAAGCATTTTAAACTATCATTGCCTATTGACAATTTTAAGTTTTGCTTTTGTTGAATAATCTACTATGTTAGGCAGTATTGCATAAGCTGTCACAGTGCTTGGCTAGTTTAGAAGCAGAACTTAAGTCTATGGTGTAAGAACTTTGTTGCTTTCCTCTGTGTAACATCTAGAAAAATACCTAACACATAGTGTGAGTTCACTGAGTATGTATGGCTTAAATAAATGATGAGGAAGGGAATAAATAATACTGGAGATTAAGGAAACAGAAAAAGAGTTAATATGAGAGCAGAAAATTGGGTAGGGTAAGGTCATGGGAAGCTATATAGATCTTGCTAAAAAAAAAATATGGATTTTTACTACAAATTAACTGGTAGATTGTGGTAAAAATAATGCCAAGTTTGGCCAAAAACAGAAAAAGTGAGGTTGAAATTAAACAGGAAAGTAAATTTTTATGGTGTTTATATTGGATGTGAGAGTTGGACTGTGAAGAAAGCTAAGAGCAGAAGAATTGATGCTTTTGAACTGTGGTGTTGGAGAAGACTCTGGAGAGTCCCTTGGACTGCAAGGAGATCCAACCAGTGCATCCTAAAGGAGATCAGTCCTGGGTGTTCATTGGAAGGACTGATGTTGAAGCTGAAACTCCAATATTTTGGCCACCTCATGCGAAGAGTTGACTCATTGGAAAAGGCCCTGATGCTGGTAGGGATTGGGGACAGGAGGAGAAGAGGACAAGAGAGGATGAGATGGCTGGATGGCATCACCGACTTGATGGACATGAGTTTGAGTAAACTCCAGGAGTTGGTCATGGACAAGGAAGGCCTGGCATGCTGCGATTCATGGGGTCACAAAGAGTCAGACACAACTGAGCGACTGAACTGAACTGTTATTGACCAATGTTTTTAATACTAACACTTAAATCGACAAGTATGCATGGTAACAAGCTTGCTTGTAAAGTTCTGATGCACTTTAAGAAAAATCTATTTCTAACTCTGTGACATTCAGGATAAGTCAAAACTACAGAGAGAGTAAAAAGATCAGCAGTTGCCAGAATCTTTCAGGGAGGGAGAGGTGAATAGATGAAGCACACTGGATGAATTTTTAGCACAGTGAAATTTTTCTGTATGATATTATAATGGTAGTTCCATAATATTACATATTTGCCAAAACTCATAGAAAATGCAATCCCTTGAGGGAACCCTGATGGAAACTGTGGACTTTGGGTGATAATTATGTGTCAATGTTGGTTCATTGAGTGTAACAAATGTACCACTTTGGTGGGAGATTCCATGGTGAACTGTGTAGGGGGAGGAGTAAATGTAACTGTCTGCTTATTTTTGTTGTGAACCCAAAAATCCTCTTTGAAAAAAGTCTCTCTAAAGAAAAAAAAATTGCAACATTTTTATAGTTGTCAATTTGACATCAAGTTGATAAAGTCCTTAAAATATTCATTTATTTTTATTTCAGAAATTTACTTCTACATCACCCTCCCACAAAATAATCAAAGAGTTTTTGTTAGAAGTTTTTATCTTATCTGTTGGTGGTGTTCAATCACTCAGTCATGTCTCACTCTGTGACTCCCTGGACTGCAGCACACCAGGCTTCCCTGTCCTTCACTATCTCCCAGAGTTTGCTCAAACTCACGTCCATTGAATCGATAATGCTATCCGGCCTTCTCATTCATCCCCTGTTGCCCCCTTCTCTTCCTGACCTTAATCTTTCCCAGCATTAGGGTCTTTTCCAAAGGGTTGGCTCAGGTGACCAAAGTAATGGAGCTTCACCTTAAACATCAGTCCTTTCAGGGAGTATTCAGGACTGATTTCCTTTAGGATTGATTGGTTTGATCTCCTTGCTGACCAAGGGACTCTCAACTCTTCTCCATATCTCAGTTTGAAGGGCTTCCCTTATAACTCAGTCAGTAAAGAGCCTGCCTACAAACAGGAGAACCAGGTTCAATTTCTGGGTCAGGAAGATCCCATGGAGCAGGAAATAGCAACCACTGCAGTATTCTTGCCTGGAGAATCCCATGGACAGACGAGTCTGGCAGTCTACAGTATATAGGGTTGCAAGAGTCAGGCACAATTAAGCACACATAGCACAGTTCGAAATCATCAATTCTTTGGCACTCTGCCTTCTTTATGGTCCAATTCTTTCATAATATTTTTTTTATAAAAAAAAAAAAAAACTCTAGAAATACCCACACTTTCTTGTACTAACAGAATGGGGAAACTGTAGAATATTCATATATATTTTACCATTATTATAATGTTTTAAAGAATGCCTCATAGTTAAGGAATATACTTTGAAGAAAAGTCAAGTCAAATATTGCTATATTTGTATGTGTGTAACATATACAATACAAAAATGACTGATGAAAAATGCAAGATAGACACATATACCCAGGGGAGTGAAGAGGAGTAATGAAAAGAAGGACATCAAAGTGCTGCAATAATGATCTCTAGTGGATGGGATTTCTCATAAATTTTATTTTCTTCTTTATATATAGTTGTGCTTGCATAAATAATAAAAAGTCAAAGATAAAATTTAAAATAGTTTCTGTTAAACATTTTAATTTATTAAATACAAAAATAATTTAATTTTGGGGATATGAGGTTGAGACTTGAGAAAGGGGCAAGTTACAGCAGGTTTGTGTCATTTGCCTAAGGAGCATTCAATTCAATATTAGTATTAACCAAAATGTGTTTTCTGCAGATCCAGTCCCATTAAATTCTCACCAGGAGGCCAAAACAATAAAAAAGTTAGAAAATACTATATATTATTTCACCTTCTTTGAGATTAGCAACATGTGTATTATGGTTAAGGCACTAAGAAGTCCTGCATTTAAGAAACTTGTTTAACTTTAATCAGTGTTTCCCAAATGTGATTTATTTGAAGCATTTTAAATGCAACTGGAATTAACGTCCTAAGGAATAAAGTCTAAAAAAAAAAAAAAAAAAACACGCTACTGTAGGCAATCAGAACAATCAACGGTTTGAAATTTATTATTATTATTATTATTTTACATTGCAATATCCCCAGAGTAAAAGCCCAAGGAAATGTTGCAAATATACTGACAATTACTTTCTAAGCAATTTGAGAGTAAGTTGTGAAACTCATGTCCATTATCCCTGATAATTTCTGAGAACTTGTGTTTATTTCAACAAACAAGGACATTCTTCAATAAAACCACAATAGCAACATCAAAATCAATAAATTAACATGGCTATAATACTTTAGTATTGTTTTCAGAATTTTTTCAAGTTTTGTCATTTTTCTTAATAAAGACTTTCATAGCTGTGGTTTTCAAATTAAAATTGTGAGTTTAATTTAGTTGTCTTTAGTCTGGAGCAATTACCTGGACATTCATGATCTTGACATGTTTGAGGATGAAAAGCACAGGTATTTTGTAGAATATCCTTCAGTTTGGATTTGTCTGATGACTCCTCATGATTCAACACAGAGTATACATTTTTGTAAGGAAAATATTATAGAAGTGATACTGTGTTTTTTTCATTGCATTTTACAAAGTATTTAATTTCAGTTTAGTGCATTAGGTTAGATTCACTTTGATCTTTTGATCAATGGAGCATATGCCAGACTTTTCTCACTGTAATGTTATTCTTTTTTTCTCTTCATAATTAAGAAGTTATTTGTGGAATGGCACTTTGAGCTATGTAAGTAATAAATTCCTCACTAGTCTCACCTCTTGATATGCATTTGTTGTTATTCAGTTGCTAAGTTGTGTCCAACTCATCATGACCCCATGGACCACAGCACACCAGGCTTCCCTGTCCTTCACTGTCTCCTGGAGTTTGCTTAAATTCATGCCCATTGAGTCAGTGATGCTATCTAACTGTCTCGTCTTCTGCCTCCCCCCTCTCCTTTTGCCTTCAATCTTTCCCAGCATCAGGGTCATTTCCAAAGAGGTCAGCTCTTTGCATCAGGTGGCCAAAGTATTGGAGCTTCAGCTTCAGCATCAGTCCTTTCAATGAACATTCAGGGTTGATTTATTTTAGGATTGACTGGTTTGATCTCTTTTCTGTCCAAGGGACTCGCAGGAGAGAGTCCAGCACCACCCTTGTACAGTCTTCTGTAGGTAGAAACTAGAACTTGCTTCTAACCAGTAGTCATGGTAAAGATAAAGGGATGTCATTCCCCTGGTCATATTTTGTTATATAAAAGATTTTGTCTTGCTAGCTGACTCATTCTAGAATCATGCTTCCCATGGCTGGCTTCAAGGAACACTAACCCAATAAGAATTCACCACAAAATGAATTTCTAACAACCTGAGTGAGTTTGGAAACAGAATCTCCCCAGTAAAATCTCCAGAGAAGAACCCAGACTAGGCAAACTCTAATTGAAGTTTTACAGGGGACCTGGATAACTCTGTGATTGTAACCTCACAGAGCACTCAGTCATGCTGTGCCCAACTCCTGACTCACAAAAACTGTGAGATAATAATTCAGGCTATTTAAAAGCTGTGATGCTTGTGGTAATTTGTTACACAGCATAGAAAACTAATATACTTGCCAAACTTTCCTTTTATTAACAAGTTAATTCTGATATAGTCTCATAGATTTTTTTAATTCCTAATTTATTCAATGAGTTATAATTTACTACTATCTATATTGATTTTGATATTCATATAGTGATTGATAGATAGGTCTGACCAGTGGCATTCACTTTCACTTTAATATGTCCCCATTCATCTTTGAGCACTTTCTTATTTTCTGGTAGAGCATTGTATTTTAGACTCAGCTTGCATGTTCTTGCCCCAGCCTTAGGAATGAGCCATCTTCCCATTCAACACCAGTTTATTTTACTGGAGAATTATTTAGAAGACAAGATCTGTTTTCTAGATGTGATTATTGCTAGAGGGTGTTCCTCACTACAAAGCATAGCTAGGGACACACATACATACCTATATAAAATATGTACTGCAGTTGTTGTTTAGTCATTAAGTCGTATCCAACTCTTTGCAACCCCAAGACTGTAGCCCTCCAGGCTCCTCTGTCCATGCAATTTCTCAGGCAAAAATGCTGGAGAGGGTTGCATTTCTTTCTTCAGGGGATCTCCCTGACCCAGGGATCGAACCCATGTCTTCTGTTTGGCAGGCAGATATTTTACCACTGAGCCAGCTAGGAAGCCCCAAAATATGCACATATGTATACATTTTATTCATTGTTGTTGTTCAAATACATAAATATATGTATACGACTGGAGAAGGAAATGGCAACCCACTCTAGTATTCTTGCTTGGAGAATCCCATGGACAGAGGAGCCTGGCAGGCTACAGTCCATAGTGTCGCAAGAGTCAGACACGGCTGAGCGACTAAGCACATGGATACCAGTAATGCATTCTGTATTTTTTATTTTTTATTCTTAATTTTTATTTTATTTTTTTCCATTTATTATTAGTTGGAGGCTAATTACTTTACAATACATGTAAATCCATGGCTGATTCATGTCAATGTATGACAAAAACCACTACGATATTGTAAAGCATTCTGTATCTTTTAAAAGATGTGTTTGTTCACATGCTTCTAACACAGTCCCACACCACAGAGTTCATGCTAACTTTATCCCTTTTTATATTTATAGTTCCCTTCTTAGACAATTAGAAAACTAGTATCTGTTATTCTTCATGTGTTTACTTATTTGTGCAAATTCCAGTAAGAGAACAATTTCTATTCCCTACTAAACTCCTCTTCCTACTTCAGACCGGTGCCCTCTTTCTCTACTTTGGGCTAAGAAATTTCATGATGAGCCACTGTCATTATCCCACCATTTAAGGAACCTCTCTTCATCCTGCTTAGGCTTTAGTACTCCCTGCCAGTTAGTTCTCTATACAAAGACTCTCCCCTTGCTGGTGGGCTCTGACACCACACACAGCTGTGCTTCCTCTAAAATTTGCCACCCCATGGTGGATGACCCCCACCTTGGATATCCTCTTCAACCTTCTTGAGTTCTGTCATCCTGCATTAGGCTGCATTTTCAGGGGGACATCTCTCTTATTTGTCTCTGGCTCACATACTCTGTGTGGGAAGCCTTTCAATATGGCTGCTTTCTTTACTACACTCAGACTCTGACACCCCCATGCCAGGCTGCATACAGTCTCTGAATCTCAAGGCAATGTGGCCAACTATTCAAACTGAATTATACTAGCTCTACTCTTCTAAAAAAAATAGGAGGTTGAGAGACTAGAAGAGGCAGAGAGACAGAAAAAGAAAAAAAAAAAAAAAAACACACAGTGACATTT
Organism: Odocoileus virginianus; assembly: GCF_023699985.2. Taxonomy (NCBI): domain Eukaryota; kingdom Metazoa; phylum Chordata; class Mammalia; order Artiodactyla; family Cervidae; genus Odocoileus; species Odocoileus virginianus. The sequence goes on from NC_069677.1 coordinate 62,636,918, forward strand.
TTTAAATGAACTAATGGAAATCAGTATGTTGTACCATACAATGTACAGGAGGAAAATTTATCATAGCTTCAAAATGTAAAGTCACATAACTTGCTCTAGAAAGCAATTCTTTTTGATGCAGCATGTTGTAAACTTTCAGCTGTCATATTTTTCACATTTTGCAATTATAACATTTTATATGTGTTTGTGCATATATAAACAGCTATACATACTCAGTTCTCTCCATGTTAACAATTTAAAGTCTTGTTAAATATGAAATTATTAAGCATTAAAGGAAAGTTATGACCAACCGAGACAGCATATTAAAAAGCAGAGACATTATTTTGTCAACAAATCTCCATCTAGTCAAGGCTATGGTTTTTCCAGTGGTCATGTATGGATGTGAGAGTTGGACTGTGAGGAAAGCTGAGCACTGAAAAATTGATGCTTTTGAACTGTGGTGTTGAAGACTCTTGAGCGTCCCTTGGACTGTAGAGATCCAACTAGTCCATCCTAAAGGAGATCAGTCCTGGGTGTTCATTGGAAGGACTGATGTTGAAGCTGAAACTCCAATACTTTGGCCACCTGATGCGAAGAGCTGACTCATTTTAAAAGACCCTGATTCTGGGAAAGATTGAGGGCAGGAGGAGAAGGGGACAACAGAGGATAAGATTATTGGATGGCATCACCAACTGGATGACATCGGTTTGGGTGGACTCTGGGAGTTGGTGATGGACAGGGAGGCCTGGCATGCTGCGGTTCATGGGGTCGCAAAGAGTCAGACATGATTGAGCGACTGAACTGACTTAACTGAAATTTATATTTCTTTTTTATTAAGGTTTAAGGATGTATATTTGACTAACATTCTAAAGAGAAAAAACAATAGACACATATTCACAACAATAAGTTTATGCATAAGTTTAGAAATATGAGCAAAGTCTCTTTAGAGGTTTTTAAATTTATATTTATGTGTCTAAGGACTAGTTCCAGGATCCTTATTTAAAAATAGCAAAAAATATATAAACTGATTCACCAGTGGAACTAGGTGGGACTGGTTGGATCTTTCACCACTGAATTTGTGAATTCCTGTTTTTACATCATCTCTTTCTAGAAGTTATTCTGCTCTGGCTCTGAGTCGCCACAGTCATTTGACTTAGAAAGTGCCCTTTGATGGACCTTGTTCACTACTGCATTTTTCAATGAATTAAAGTTTATGTCTGTTCTTAAAAAAATAAATAAATAAAAATAAAAACACCTCTCTTCCTCCTTGTGAGATCATAATTTCAAACAATATGCAGTCTTACTGTTACATTAATAAATATTAATTTGCTAAATATCTATACATTTACAAGTGTAAATTATGTATTTAAATTGTTATGAAAACCAACAAATACATTTTGAGTACTTTGAAAGTTGCAAATGAACTTAGAATTCAGTAATATGTGTGATGGAAGGATATATACATTAAGACCCTGCTCTCCAGAATTCAAATTTTGTTCAGTGAGGCAGAAAGTAAATAGTAGATGATTACAAAGCAATACAAGACTTTGAAAAATTGCAATAAAATAAGGTATTGAGAAGAAAATAGGAAAGGAATAATCATGACTTTGGAAATAATCTTTCAGTGAGTCAAAGAATGAGAAAAATCTAAATGACTTCCCCAAATATTCAGTGCTAGAGATGAGACTGGAATGATCAATTTCCTTATATGTCCTGGGTTCTTTTTCCTTACTTTCCAATATGTCCTAGGAAGTTTAATGTCAGACACTTTTAAGTGTGGAATATCTTGGAATATAGTTATTTTTATACTAGATACAACTACTTCATAAACAAAATTATCTAATGTTCAGTAAATTATTCTGTATCTAATAGTCTTATTCTTCATATTGTGACTCACATAAATGATGGAGATATAAACTACATTAATAACTATAAAACATTTTATTTAACACACACAATGACACACACACACACACACACACACACACACACACACACTGAGGACAGTAGAGAACTGGTTTGCAGCAAAGCATTTAATAATAAAGACATGTAACTTCTGCAGAGCCAGCATATCCATATCTAAGATGTTAATGAGGTGGAAAATTAAAAGAAATAACAACACTTGGGTCTTGCAATGTTTTCTAAGCCCTTTAGTCCTTTGGTGCTTTCTTTCTCCCTTTTTTGCTGGATGATGTTTATTGTGGTGTTGATATAAACCTTTATCGTTGTGTATGTGAGAAGGTATAAATTCCTACTGATTTCTTAGTTCAACTGATACCCGTTGGGAAGATTAACAGAGATTGATTTTTCCTTTTTCTTTTTACAAATGTCTTTCATTCAAGCTTTCTGAACTGATTAAAAAAAAAAAAAACTCTATTAAACTTCTCTAAGCTTTAAAATTAATTAAAGTACTTATTTATTAATATTTTTGCCTTCATTGAATGGTCTATAAGGCTTTAGCTCAATGTCAACTAGATTTTTTTAAAAAATTGGGCAGGAAAAGAAGCCAAATTGAGAATAAAAAAATGTTGGTAAGTAGGATGAGAGGACTTAAGTAGTTTCTACTGAATTCAGCCTTTCTAAAATAATTATGTTGCAATAAATTCCATCACCAAATTCAAAAGTTAAGCAGTATAAGTGGTTAGACTGAATAAATACAAACATGAAAATCTTCTGCAAAGCTCTGGATACTGACCACTACACTGAGCAGAGGATAATGATGCATACAGGTTAACATCATTTAGAATCAGATTTTAGATTTATTAAAGCCAGAGCTGAGTTTTCATTGCTTAGTTGTTTACCTTTTCAGCATCATAATTGCCTAAGTAGCTCATGTAACCTAAAAGAGGCAATCATAAAAATATAAGAAAAATAGACTGGCAACATTTAAAAGATAAATTATGTTTCCTTCAAACAACAAAAACAGGGAAAGATAAATTTTCCTTAAAATTTTAACAGATTGTTTCTTAATTTCCATTACAGAACTAAATAATAAAACAGAAAATACTTTATATTCAATTTAATTTATGACCCCAGATCCCCCACATACTAAAAAACAGTTAACAAAGTATCATACATATAATAACCAAAGTGTTTTATAAAGAGTATGCACACAACACCCTGTATGTGAGTATATGGATTATATGTAAGTCTATGAAAAACATGTTAAGTATATGAACAGTATCTAAGTGTATCTATGATCTGTGATTGTATGAATAGCATATATAAGTTGACTCTCTAGCAAAACTGAAGTTGACCATCATTTTCTGTTTAATTTATGGCAAATTTTGAAATTGTTTAAGCTAAAATGTTATTTATTTCTTCCTTGTTTCCTCACTTGGAACTCAGGGAGGTTAATCGTACACTTTTTTTAAGGATACACTCTCATTTCTGCATGACTGTCATCCAACTCTACTTTTCCGGACCCAGATAACCATTATCCCAAATTCCATTTTTAATTTTATCTGTATTCTTCTTTATTTTTTACTTTTTATTGAAGTATAGCTGATTTACCATATTTTGTCAATCTCTGCTACACAGCAAAGTGACTTAGCTATACACATATAGACATTCTTTTTTTTAATATTATATTCCATTATGCTTTATAATAGAATATTGAATATAGTTCCCTGGGCTTTATAGCTGAGCCTTGCTGTTTGTTCTGTATATAATAGTTTGTATCTACTAATTCTGAACTCCCAGTCCTTTCCTCCTTTCCCTCCCTTCCCCCTCGCCATTCAGCAACCCTATTCCTGGGCATATACCTGGACAAAATTATAGTTCAAAAAGATACAGGCACCCCTATTTTCATAGTAGTGATTTAATTTCAAGTTTACACTGAACCTGCTTCTGTGACTTTAACCCTTGAAAAATGAAAGTGTTAGTCACTCAGTCATGTCCAACTTTGTGATCCCATGGCCTGTAGCCCACCAGGCTACTCTGTCCATGAAACCCTCCAGGCAATGATACTGGACTGGGTAGCCATTTTCTTCTCCAGACTTAAACCCTTATCTTGCCAATTTTGTAGGCCTACATTATGGCCTGCTTCAGGGAGATAACGTGACCCCACCCACCTGGGAAGGATTGTGAGGTTCTTGATCTGTGTGGCAAATGGTGCAGCCCTTGGTGCCCTTTGTCTGCTGCTTATAGGCGCAGCCCAGAAGTTCACATCTGAGGAGGCTGGAATCACAAATAAATGTGACATATTTGCTTGTTGATATGACAGGAGACATTCCATTTAGCAGTACCAAAGAAATGACTGTAAGGAACTGAAACTAACACTTCTTCCTACCTGAGGCTTGCCGTTCTAGGAGATATTTGCAGGAATTAAATGGTCTTTTTACTTTATTCCTCACCTCTCCCCACCTCTGATCCATAAGAGTATCTGACATTCAGGCCCCAGCAGCACAGTTATTTTGAAGAAATAGCCTGCCATCTTATCAGTCAGCTGGCTCCCAAATAAAGTTCCTTCATAGCCTCATCAACTTGTCTTGGATTCATTAACTTATTGTGTGGCAAGCAAAGTGAGCTTGGACTCAGTAACAAGTTGTGGAAATAATTTAAATGTCCATCAACAAATGCATGAGTAAAGAAGATGTGGTACACATATACAATGGGCTATGACTCAGCCATCATAAAAAGAATGAAATAATGACACTTTAGCAACATAGAGATCATACTAAGTGAAGTAAGTCATAAAAAAAACCCAAATACCCTCAGTTATCACTTATAATTATAGCACAAGTGAACCTATCTACAAATAGAAACAGACTCACAGACATAGAGAACAGACTTCTGGTTATATACCTTTTTACATAGTACATAATTTGGGGGTAATGATATTTATTTATTTTTATTTTGCTATATGTTCCTTTTGGGACTTAACTTTGGTCATTCAACCACATATTACTGATGAGAAATACTCTGTAATGCAAAATAAGGACCTCTAAAAATCAACTCCCCCAGAAAAGCAATGAGAGCACTAAAATGTCAAAATCAGCATTTTCTGAATCCACAAAGTGTTATTGAAGGGAAGAAACTGAATGTTATTTAAAACAAAACAAGTCTATGGTAATTTTAACTAGTCTTGTTCCTATACCCTCACCTCAGCCCATCATGAACCTTGAAAACAGACTTGCAACTATGGTAGCCACAGTCAAAAGCAGCCTAGTAGTATTGGAAGGGGAATAATGGGTTTGGAGCTCCCCAAAGCCCTATCCCTACAGAATTGTCATTTGTATCCCTGGCAGCTTCCTAGAAAAAATCCCATTCACAGAGCATGTCTTTATTTCTTTTGAATCTGAACATACTTGATGAAAAATGCCCCATCCCCAGGGCATTTGACAAAAAAATAAAATCAGCAGCAATTCTTTGACATCATAGATGCCTACAGTGTCAATAAGAATTGATGCAAACAAGAGGCTGGCCTGAAAACATAAAAATAACTCTGGGGTAAAAGTTGTCTTTAAAGGACTTCCAGTTTCTGGTCTGGCATGTAAGAAGCTTAGAAGCTGCCACTCCATCCTAGTAAAAAGTAAAAACCTGAACAAACTGAAAAATCTACAAATCTTCTTAGATCTGTCAGAGAAGTAAGATAACAGAACAAACACTACCCTTCAAACTATAGAGACCTACAGGCAAATGCAGAGAATCACAACTTTTTGGAGCAGAAACCCTCTAGCTGAAACTTCTGTATGTATGGAAAGCTGAATTGTAATTGATAAATTGCTGGAGGCTCAACCTGAGAGAAGTATGAGAGATAAGAAACTCAGGGGGATTCAGTCCTTAGGGGGCCCCCCATATCTTTGTGATTTTTAAGTCCTGGAGCTCTAGCAGGTCCTCACAATGAATGTTTGGAAAAAACAAAACAGAACAAAACCCTCCTGCCTCCAGCACAGAGAAAATCAAAAGAACAATTTTAGAATACACTGGAGTATTCTGTTTTTCTTAACAAGGTCTGACATCTGGCTTAACATACTGGGATTTATCAGAGCCTAAGTGACCTAAGGGAAGAGAAACACACACCTTAATCCCCCTCTAGCTAAACTATCTCACCTGAGTGGAGGAGAAGACAAGAGTGAGAAATGCATGTGAAGTTCACAGTCCAGGGTCAAACTCACTTGAAAGACTGAAAGTTTAAATCTTAGGACTATAAATTGATTTGCCTCCCCGCAACACACACACATCTTATCATCACATTACTAATGGCCTATTTATAGCAATTTCTTTTACCTAGTACATCTTGTCTGATGTTCAAAAAAATTACAAAGCATACTAAAATGAATGCAGTTTAAAGAGAACAACCATCAGAATCAGATTTACATATGACAGGGATGGTGAATTATCAGATGAGAATTTTTTAAATTAAAATTTTAAATTCAAAATATGATTATGATAAAGGCTTTAATGGATAAATTAGACAGTGTGCAAGAACAGATGGACAATGTAAGCAAAAACAAGGAAATTCTTTAAAAGAACCAAAAAGTAATATGATCAAATTGCTTTAATAGTAAGAAAAATGTCTTCAATGGATATATTAGAAGACTACATAGGACTGTGGGGAAAAAAAAAATGTTTAAGCTTGAGGATATCACAATATAAGCCTCCAAATCTAAAAGCAAACAAAAAATAGAACTAAATATACATGATCTGTGAGACAGCCACAAAAGTATAACACATGTAATGGGAATACCAGAAAGAGAAGAAAAGTAACAGAAAAAAAAAATATTTGAAATGATCATGACTAAAATTTTCCATAAATTAATGTCATACATGAAATCACAGATCCACAAACCTCAAAAAACACCAAGCAGAATAAATTCCAAACAAGTTCACTACATTTGGCATATCATTTTCAAAATATAAAAAAGTCAAAGATAAATTATGAAAGAAGTCTCTTCAAGAAAATCAAAGATACCAAAGGAATGTTTCATGCAAAGATGGGCACAATAAAGGACATGGGCCTAACAGACTCAGAAGATATCAAGAAGACATGACAAGAATACACAGAAGAATTATACAAAAAAGATCTTAACGACCCGGGTAACCACAATGGTGTGGTCACTCACCTAGAGCCAGACATCCTGGACTGTGAAGCCAAGTGGGCCATAGGAAGTGTTACTACAAACAAAGGTAGTGGACATGGAATTCTAGATGAGCTATTTCAAATCTTAATAGATGATGCTAAAGTGTTGCACTCAATATGCCAGCAAAATTGTAAAACTCAGCAGTGGCCATAGGACTGGAAAAGGTCAATTTTCTAATAACAAAATGGGCAATGCCAAATAATGTTCAAATTACCACACAATTGCAATTATTTCACATGCTAGCAAGGTATGCTCAAAATCCTCAAGATAGGCTCCAATAGTATGTGAACCAAGAACTTTCAGATGTACAAGCTGGATTTAGAAAAGGCAGAGAAATAAGAGATCAAATTGCCAACATCTGTAGGATCATAAAAAAAAGCAGGTGAATTCCAGATAAATACCTACTTCTGATTCATTGACTACTATGCCTTTGACTGTGTGGATCACAATGAATTGTGAAAAATTCTTAAAGAGATGGGAGTACTAGACCACCTTGCATGCCTCCTGAGAAATCTGTTTGCAGGTCAAGAAGTAAGAGTTGGAACCGGACATGGAACAACAGATTGGTTCCAAACTGCGAAAGGAATACATAAAGGCTGTATATTGTCACCCTGCTTATTTAACTTCTATACAGAATACATCATGTGAAATGCCAGGCTAGGTGAGGCACAAGCTGGAATCAAGATTGCTGAGAGAAATATTAACAACTTCAGATATACAGATGATGCCAATCTTATGGCAGAATGAAGAGGAACTAAAGAACCTCTTGATGAAGGTGAAAGAGGAGAGAGAAAATGCTGACTTAAAACTCAACATTCAAAAAACTAGATCATGGCATCTGGTCCCATCACTTCATGGGAAATAGATGGAGAAACAATGGAAACAATGAGACTTGTTTTTCTGGGGTTCCAAAACTGCTGTGTATGGTGACTGCATGCATGAAATTCAAAGATGTTTGCTCCTTGGAAGAAAAGCTTTGACAAACCTAGACAGCATATTAAAAAGAAGAGACATTACTTTGCTGGCAAATGTCCATATAATCAAAGCTGTTTTTTTTTTTTATTTTTTTCCCCCGTAGTCATGTACAGATAAGAGAGTTGGATCATAAAGAAGGCTTAGTGCCAAAGAACTGCTGCTTTTGAACTGTGGTCCTGGAGAAGAATCTTGGACTGCAAGGAGGTCAAACCAATCAATCTTAAAGGAAATCAGTCCTGAATATTCATTGGAAGGAGTGACGCTGAAGCTGAAACTCCAATACTTTGGCAACCTGATGTGAAGAACTGGAAAAGATTCTGATGCTGGGAAAGATTGAAAGCAGGAGGAGAAGGGGACAGCAGAGAATGTGATGGTTGGATGGCATCACTGACTTGGTGAACATGAGTTTGAGCAAGCTTCGGGAATTGGTGTTGAACAGGGAAGACTGGTGTGCTGAAATCCATAGAGTTGCAAAGAGTTGGACACAACTGAGTGAATGAACTGAACTGAATACAGTCACTATCTTATCCAAATAGTCTGCAGCATAAACACAAAAGTGTAAATCACCCACAAACAATTTAAAATAATAAGGAAAGGTGAGATAAATAAAATACATAATATACAAAAAGTATGTATATAGTATGCAGAGGGAAGTATGGATAACTATCACAGTCATTCTTTCTGTAACTGGTCTCAAGGCCACAGTTTTTATTTAACACTTCCATCTTTCAATCCCTGTTCTACAAAGTGTCAGGTAAGCAATGTATGGATCCATGAAAGACTCACTGGCATGTAAAATCTAAATTCAGAATGTGTTTTTTTCAATTTTCCATAACAAAGAACAGAAATTGAGAAGTGTGCATAGGAGACATTTCCACTGAATGCATTTGCATCACAAAGCCTGGCAGATAAAATGTGACTAATGATCCTTTTCCTGTTTTCTCCCTTGAGCCATTATGATGATAGTGGAAGTGACAATAAAGTACATTTCCATTGAATTTGTGCCTATTGAGATAGAGGCTTAATAGTACTGGGGATTTTCTACCTTTTAACATTTGAGTATATTATTAAAGTTAGTGTAGGTCACTAAATTTTGCATTGCTACCTTCTTCACAATAAGCCATTCATTCTTGGTGTTCTTTCATACATAAGGCAGGGATTCATAAACCTGCCATTAAATGCAAAGATGACAAATGAAACAAGTTAGAAGGGCAAAGTGCAAAACTCTTAGCATCCTACAAGATAGAAAAGAGAACAACAGTCTCAAAGGCCCCTTGCTGAATCATCTAACTTCGGAGAAAACAAAGCATAACTTTAGTTCCACCCTGATGGTCCAGGCCAGTTACATCTATCTGGGACTTTTCACCCCCTGTCCGGATACCTACCACCCCCTACACCCGCCCAGAAGACTTATCACCCCCTGCCCAACTGCAAGTGTCATCTCAACAAAAGAATACTCAAAATATCCCGCCTGATTGACGTTTCCCTTATCGCTTCCACGAACCTCCCTGTAAGTATGAAGCCTCCCTGATCCCTTTCTGCGCTCAGCCTGGTTGTTAGGCCGACTGTTGCACCTCCTTGCCTGAATAAAGGTAACCTACTTCTGTTGAGGTCATCTTTCCTTTTCTGCCTCGCCGGAACTGTACCTTACAATAAGTTATATGATTATGAAAAATAGATACAGAATGTAAGTAATAGACTATCAAGTATAAATTTTGCTTTGCAGTAATTGAATGGTTAGGCAGAGAGTGGGGGGAAAGAGATGTGGACTGGCTCTGAGGAAGAGACAGCCCATGTCTTGAAATAATCATTTTCTAGAATATGAAGTTGGAAAAATTTTCTTTACTGAAGAAATTTAAATAACACTTCAAGGATAATTCAAAATGGGAAAGAGGAAATAAAATGTCAGCACACATGAACAACTGTCAAGGGGGGAAAAAAAAGAAAGTTAAAAGAAACAGTTTAAAGAAACAATAACAAGTATTTCCATGAATGTATTATACATAATGGGGATTTCCGAGGTGGTGCTATTGGTAAAGAACCTGACTGCCAATGCAGGAAACTTAAAAGACAAAAGTTTGAACTCTGGGTCAGGAAGATTCCAGGGAGGAAGGCATGCAACCGCTCCAGTATTCTTACCTGGAGAATCCCATAGACAGAGGAGCCTGGTGGGCTACAGTACATAGGTTCACTAAGAGTTGGACACACCTGTAGCAACTTAGCATAATACATAGTAAAGCTAAATACTTGTATACATTTGGCTCTTCACAGAAAAAAATAGTTAATTACATGTAAAACAATTTTAATACAACATCTACTACATTGTAAGACCTTAATAATTTTAGTAATTATTTGATATAAACCATCTGACTGAAGTTTCTTAAAACTTCAACCAGTAGTTCTTCAAATCTAATCTGCCATCTTCCATTCTTTCAAATAAGAGAAATGTACCAAGAGTGGTGCCCTTCTTCCTGTCATGCAAAGGCAGAGTCATTTCATTCCTTCATTTCCCAGTCCTAATCCTAAACCAAGCTCAAAACCTAGCTCTTTTTCTTTCATAATCCATCACTCATGCATTACTGAATTTTTGGCATCATGTGAGGCATACTTTTCTAATCTCGCATTTTATAATTAATCCTTTATATGCACATATCTAGATATCAGCAAGACAGAAAAATCTGTCCAACTACTTTCTTATCAATCTCAAACAAAATCAAAATTTGCTTTTCTTTCCATGTTCCATTGAAACCTAATGTTATGTGCATTCAAAATCAACTAGGTACTTTTTCACATATTATCTTTTCAACTAACTTCAAATAATTACAGATTCCTCACTGCAGAGTTTTCTGATGTCAGGCTACTTCTGTAGCATGGTTTTTCATTATTCCTGAAGTCATGTCTCCAGTCTGTTTCTCCAAACTCCCAACAATTCTTCTTGGAGAAAAATGGTCCAAAGTAAGAACAGGGAACTAGTACCCAAAGAAAATCCACAGATCCTTTAGCTGGGATGTCAAATCAGGGATAAAGGGGGATTCTGAGAGATCCTGGAGCCTACTACAGACTGGAAGACTGACCCTGCAGGTATAAATAGGCAAGGTTTTAAGATGTGGTAGGGTAGCTGATAAATTCTGGAACTCTCATAGTTTAGCTTCCTGAGGGGGAAAAAAAGTAATATCACAAAGAAAAAACATAAAGTTTTGCATTTTTAACAGTTAATAATTCTTATCCAACATGAGAAAATTAATCTTTGTTTTTGTAAACCTCTCTTTAGAAAAAGAATTATTACCTTGGAGATTTATGATTTCTGCAAGGCAATTCAGTGAAAAAAAATATGATGCTCAGAGGACAAGAGCTTAGAAATGATTTTCTACATGGAACAAACACCCTGCAAGTGTAAAAGGTAAAAATGCTGAAGTGAAATTTATACTGGTAAAAATGTTAAAAGGAAATTTCATTTTGAACCTCTTTTTAAAAAGCAGATTTACATAATATAAAATGTAACTACTGTAAATGTGCACAGTACAATGGATTTCAGTAGAATCATAGTGCTGTGCATTGATCACCATTGTTCAGAGTTAGAATATTTTATCAGATGTTTCCAGTCTGAAACCACAGACATTTCCAAATGCCATAGGCTGGTAGTCAGGCAACAATTGGGCAAAGATTGTGCTCAATCACCAGAGCCCATAATGCTTCCCTCTGGAGACTGATCTATGTGTACATTGAGGAGTACATCCAAAGTTCAGGAAATTTTAATGCTTCCATGTCAGATTTTTCTTTCTGTCTGGCTTCTCTCATCCCCCATCACAAATGTACATAGTTTACCAATCAGCCAGGGATACATGAAGCCCTTGTCTAGCCCTCATATGAACCCTTCCTTTCCTGGATCTTCATATCAAATTTCAATCTGGTCCTCCACTTGTCTCAAAGAGCACAGCAACCTCAAACTAGTTGACCTATGACTCTCCATATTTGTTTTCTACCAAATTTGCCATTCTTAATGAATGCTTTACTAGACAGACATATTCCCTCTACTCCACTGGACACCAGTTCCCTCTGAAAGCAAGTTCACTGGCATTCAAGATCAGCTCTGCCTTCATTAAATCCTTCACACACAGAGCTGTGGAACTGATCTGGGCAAAAACAACCAGCACTCCTGTTATTCTTACCTGGAGTTTATGAATAAATTGTTCTCAGCTTATCAGCCTTTGGTCAACTTCCAAAACTCTAATATGTTTGTAACAATTTTGTCCATCTTTATGCTTTGTGTGAGAGAGGTTTGCCAGCTTCTTAATTCCTCTATTCAATTCAGTTCACTTCAGTCTCTCAGTTGTGTCCAACTCTTTGTGACTCCATGGACCTCAGCCCACCAGGCCTCTCTGTCCATCACCAACTCTGGGAGTTTACCCAAACTCATGTCCATTGAGTCGGTGATGACATACAACCATCTCATCCTCTGTTGTCCCCTTCTCCTCCTGCCGTAAATCTTTTCCAGCATCAGGGTCTTTTCCAATGAGTCAGCTCTTAGCATCAGGTGATCAAAGTATTGGAGTTTCAGCTTCAACATCAGTCCTTCCAATGAACACCCAGGACTGATCTCCTTTAGGATGGACTGGTTGGATCACCTTGCAGTCCAAGGGACTCTCAGGAGTCTTCTCCAACACCACAGTTCAAAAGCATCAATTCTTCAGCTCTCAGATTTCTTTATAGTCCAACTCTCACATCCATACATGACTACTGGAAAAACCACAGCCTTGACTAGATGGACATTTGTTGGCAAAGTAATGTCTCTGCTTTTTAATATGCTATCTAGGTTGGTCATAACTTTTCTTCCAAGGAGTAAGCATCTTCTAATTTCATGGATGCAAAATCACCACCTGCAGTGATTTTGGAGCCCCCCAAAATAAAGTCAGCCACTGTTTCCCTATCTATTTGTCATGAAGTAATGTGTCTGGTTGCCACAATCTTAGTTTTCTGAATGTTGAGCTTTAAGCCAACTTTTTCACTGTCCTCTTTCTTTTGCATCAAATTCCTCTATAAATTCCTCAAATGTATCCTTTTAATAAATTGAGATTATGTATGTGATCTTATCAACAGAATAAACATATAATCTAAAATATAAAAAATTTATAAACTTACAAATATGAATAATTCCAGGATAACACAGTGTTGTGCATTTTATGCTGAAGTGGTCATAACAGTTTTAGAATAGTATTAACTAATTTCTCTATTATAGGCACATCATTGGGGAAAAGATGTTCCTGCTGGACTGGAGGCAACTGTGATAAAAGAGGAAAAAAAAAGAAACATTTTAATTTTCCAAATTAAAAAAAAAATACCTGAAATAATTTATTTTCCATGTAGTGTTACTTTAGGGAATGAAAGATGAGACCTTAAGTAATAGCAAAAAGCTTCCCTGGTGGCTCAAATGATAAAGAATCTGCCTGCCATGCAGGAGACCCGGGTTCAATCCCTGGTTTGGAAAGATTCTGTGGAGTAGGGACTGGCTACCCACTCCAGTATTTTTGCCTGGAGAATTTCATGAACAGAAAAGCCTGGTTAGAAACAGTCCATGAGATTGCAAAGAATCTGACACAACTGAGTGACTAACACCTTTTTATGTGAGAATGAGACTCAGCTGACATCCACAACTTAGCTTTCAAATAACTGCAATCAGTCTTCTATTCCCCAGGGTAAAGTCAGGAGGATTTCTCTCTAGGAAAACTGAATAGCCAGAAATAAATTTCCTACTGATTCTGACATTTCGGTTTCCCTGTGAAATGATCAGATCATCTGTAGAATAGTTCAGTTATGAAAAAAAAAAAGCTTCCCATCAGCATCTTAATGTTGTTTTATTCAGTTGCTAAGTGATTGAGTCCAACTCTTAGCACGCCAGGCTTCCCTGTCCTTCACTATCTTCTGGAATTTGTTCAAATTCATATCCATTGAGTCAGTGATGCTGCCTAAACATCCCATCCTCTGCTGTCCCTTCTCCTTCTTCCTTCAATCTTTCCCGGCATCAGGGTCTTAACAAATGAGTCAGTTCTTCCCATCAGGTGGCCAAAGTACTGGAGCTTCAGCTTCAGCATGAGTCCTTCCAATTAATATTCAGGGTTGATTTCCTTTAGGATTGACTGGTTTGATCTCTTTATAGTTCAAGGGACTCTCAAGACTTCTCCAGCACCACAGTTCTAAGGCACCATTCTTTGGTACTCAGCCTGCTTTATGGTTCAACTCTCACATCCATAAATTACTACTGGAAAAACCATAGCTTTGATTATATGGACTTTCGTTGGTAAAGTGATATGTTTGCTTTTTAATACACTGTTTAGATTTGTGTTAGCTTTCCTTCCAAGGAGCAAGAGTCTTTCAATTTCACAACTGCGGTCACCATCCTTAGTGATTTTGGAGCCCAGAAAAAAATAAAAGTGTCACTGCTTCCACTTTTCACCAATCTGTTTGCCATGAAGTGATGGGACTAGATACCATGATCTTAGTTTTCTGAATGTTTAGTTTTAAGCCAGCCTTTATACTCTCCTCTTAATCTTCACTCAGCATCTTAATACTTCAGTTTAAAATATTCAGTTTTTAAGACTTGATGAAATAAACAAATGGAGAAAAAGAATAGGTTATTTAAGTCTCTAAGCATACAATTTTAAAAACAAAATAAGAAACAAACAGAAAAAATACAAAAACAACCAGCTAAAAAATTATTGGGGAACATGTGGGCTCATTATGTTGGAAGCAGAAGAAAACTTAAAAAATCAGTAATCATGATTAATAGCTTCAGAGAGATGAGAAAGAAAACATTGTATCAGGGAACTAGAACAGAAAGTTCTATAAAAGGAAAAGAAAAAAAAAAAACTCTTGAAATTACAAAAGTATGATAGAATAAGTTAACAATTCAATAGACCAGCTGAAAGATAAAGCTAAGAAACATCCTGAAAGATAAAGCAAGAGAAAAAAAAAAGGAGATGAAAAATGTGAGAGCAAAGAAAAGAAGTCTAGAAAATTATGCAGGCTGTCTAATAAAACAAAAGAGCAAAATTACCAAAATTATATATATATACACACACATATAAAGAAAATTCCAGAGAGAAATATATGTGTGTGTGTGTGTGTGTGTGTGTGTGTGTGTGTATATATATAATTATCAAGGATATCAAGGATTGAGGGTGGGAGGGAATGAAAAACAATGAAAGAATGGGATGGCAAAAGAGGAGAGAATTCTGTGAGAAGGAAAATTACATGATGACTAGGGAAAATGATATATATTTTGTAGGACTGAAATAGAGGCATTGCTTCAGAAGGAGCAGGAGATAAGGTTGAAGGTTTTCAGAGACCCAAGCAGAAGGAACCTTGTGTGCTAAACTAAGGAGTTTTAAATTTACTCCAAAGTACCTGTGAGTTGTGGATCTGATAAAATTAGAAGAATAGCTGTTCACTTAGTTTTATTAAAAAAATTTTTTTTCTCCCTTTTCATAAAATTTTAGAGTTACTATTTCTACCAAGGAGAAACACTCTCAACATACAGGCTGAGAGTTGGTTCACACCTGCATCAGGAAGGTGGACTGAGGCTTGAAGCAGAGGTGATAGCAGCAGGTAAGGGGCAGCTGAGGATGCAAGGGCTCCAGAGAAGAGCAGGAAATTGAATCCTCTCAGGAAACATAAAAAAAAAAAAAAAAAAAAAAAAAACCTCTGATTTCACAAACTTCAGCAGTAAGGGTTTCTTCAAATGAAGTGAAAGGATGAGGAAATGGGGGGGATTATTCTAATTTGCTGAGAACATATGCAGTTGAGCTACACTTTCTGTTTACATTTCTATTTCTAGTCACTGGAAATGAATTGGAAATAAATTTAACTCATGAGATGAATTGTTTGTAGCCAAATTGGGGAAAAGCTTTGGGGTTTCAAATATTGGCAGCAACAGTTGATGGAAAAGGTGTTGGCCTGGACTGCATCTATGTGCTGGGGTTCCCGTAAGGATTTTTGTGGATGATCATGTGACATCCAGTTGTCCTATAGAATCCTCTACAAGTCTTCTGAAGGGAGATCATTACCAAGGCCAACTTTACCCTTGTTAACCTGAAGACAACGTTAAAAGAGGGTATGAAACCTAACCTGAAAACAGGTTATGGGTGACTCATTGTGTTTCTTCAACTCCTTCCAGACCCTTAGTTCCAGCTCTTAAAAGGTGGTATTATTTTTTTTCCTCATAGCTGTTGCATTTCATTTTTTCTTCTGATACCTTTTGAAGTTATTTTAGTTAAGTGGAAAATTCAAGTTAATATTAATAAAATTAAAGGAGTGGTCTTCTTAGTACTAATATACCACTGACTAAGCTCCATAAAGGGCCTTCCCTTGTGGCTCAATTGTTAAAAAAAAAAAATCCACCTTCCAATGCAAGAGACATGGGTTCGATTATTAGGTTGGGAAGATCCTCTAAAAAGGAAATGACAACTGACAACGGTATTCTTGCCTGGGAAGTCCCATAGACAGAAGACCCTGGCGGGTTACAGTCCATGGCTTCACAAAAGAGTTGGGACCAACTCAACCACTAAACAACAAAAAAACTACATAAACTATATACAATTTGAGGTTTAGAGGAGATCGTTTTATTTTGTTATTTTTACCTATACCACAAATCAAAATAGTTCAGTACAATGGGCTGGCCTACTTGGTTGAGATGTCAACATTAATTTTCTGAGCTATGTTATGCCTTAATACAGTTGCCTATACTTATGTACACTATATCTTAGAAGTTTGTCTATAGTAATATAGAAAAAAATTTATTGAGTTTTCCATACATCAAAACATATGGTTGTATGTATAATATTGCCAATCACAGAACAGCTAATAATGTAGGAACCAGCAAACATATTAAAAAAAAAATTAAGATAATATAATTTAAGCTATAGTCTAAAACAGAATTATAATAACCCCAAAGAAGATAATACATTTTGTTTAGAATTTGTTTTCAAACACATTAAATGAAATATATCAATATATGTCATTTTAACAAGTATGAAACCTAATTATACTAGATATTATTATTCTCATCTGAAAAATTAAGAAACAAGATGCTAAAAATTTGATTAAGCACCAATGTATAAACAATTGAAAAGAGCAAATATGAGACAATCCAGGTTTTCTAAAGTTGATTTCCTATTTGTTCTACTACATGACATTATTTCCCCACTTGAATCCAAATTATAAAATTACAATAATGCCATATATATAGAATCATACCATGCTACATAAACAAAACTCGAGCTACATGGAGAAACAAATTTTCATGTGTTGAGCTGTTTCATATATTCATTAGAGAGTAATGTTAACTTTAAAAGGTAGCAGAAAAGATCCTAACTGATAATGTTCTTTTATGAGATTTGAATCCTTCACACCTCACTTAATAACAATATAGAGAAATACCTGCTTTCCATAATGGGATGGATACATAAAGCATGTTGAATGCTACTGGGTTTAAAGCTCACCTGGGGTTACATATATTGCAATGTTTTAAAATGTAATTGAATGTTACTGAAAGTATAGATAACTATTTTACTATTTGCTCCATCTTATAAAGGTTTTTCTTATTATTAATTCAGTATCAATAAGTGAAAACCCTGTTACCACGACAACTTGAGATGCTCACAATTTATCCTGAGAGTTCAGTTCTCAGTCTAATTCATCTAATTCGACTATGCTCTATTTCTGTAACTGCAACAATACATAATGTTATACAGCTCTAATACTTGCCTCCTTCCTGCTTTATTTCCTTCCTTTCTTCCTCCCTCTTCCTTCCTTCCCTCCCTCCATTTCTTCCTTCATTTTCCCTTTCTTCATTTCATCCTTTCTTCCTTTCTACAATTCCTTATTGAGATTTTCCTTGACTATTTTTACTTTTCTTATAATTAACCTTGACACCTTTTCCTCACTCCCCCAAATACATTTCTCAAATATGTATGTGTATAACTATGTAGCACAGAATTAATAAGATAAGGAGATTTGAGCTTTTCAATTCATCTCTGATAGTGTAGCCTTTGATACTTTAGCATAACTTTACCCCTTAAACTCCTGCACTTCAAGTAAAAATAGCACAGTTCTAATTCCTCTCACCACTGAATGCAGCAAGGATATGTGGCTACAAACCGGTGGTCACAACACTCTATAACAAAAGGAACATTTATAATCCTTTGGAGATTTTATTTATATATTTTTCTCTGTTGTGGTAGAGCTTCAGGCTTATTGCTTTGTTATTCTTCAGTTTTCAAATCTAAATTCCTATATAAACCATCTTTGCCTTCTTTGGCTGATTTTAAAGAACAGACCTTAAAGTCTCAGAGTATATTTCTTAAACTAATTCAAATAAACTGTCAGCAAATGGTTGCTTCAGTATTTAACTTTATCAATAATATCTTAGAAGAAAACTGCTTGCTGAAAGGAATCATGCCTTTGGATGATGTTTTTCAGTTATATTAACATCATTTAAACTCTTCACAATTTTTTCTTGCCAAGAAACAACTTTAAATGTAAGTGCTTTTTTGTTTAGTTTTTTTTTTTGTTTAGTTTTAGGCTTTTTCTTTTTTTTAATGGAACTCTAGTACTTTGTGTGTGTGTGTGTATTTTAGACCTTTCTAAAATTCATCAGGAGATGATGATTCAAATTGTTTGCTGGCATTGTTTCTCTTAGAAATTAAAATAAAGAATTAGAAGGAACAAGACTCAGCATTCATTAAGCAATCATTTTCATTTCCTTAAATTGGAAATCTATTTGTGCATCATACAAATCCATTATTTATGTTAAAAATACACAAGGGAACATAGAAAATATATAGAAATGAAATTGCCTATCATTTTGGAATCACATTAATAGCACAGCATTTCTGGGACTCAACTACTTTGATTTCTAGTTTCAAGATTTCTGTCATTGAAACAAAATTTGTAAAGATTCAGCAAAAAAAAAAAAAAAATAGAACCTGAAAGATCTGTATTTTATGACATTATTGTATTTGGCTAGAGGAGACAAATGCCTTCAGAGTGAAACTATTCTTAAGAGAGAGCAAGGTCTATAAATTCAGAATGAAAGCAAAGGTTGTTGACAATAAGTCAGATATTATAATGATATATTATTGAAGGAAAACTTTTCAATGCTTCTTTCTAAATTCTTTAAAGTTTTAGATATGAAATAAACATTCCAGGAAAAAAAAAATTGCTGTCTAGTTAAATCATCATGAGTTTTCACTGCATATCAAGTAAGAAAGTCTTCAACATATATTTCTAATGATCATCATACTATGAATTTTTATTCAGAATATAAAATTTACAAAAATGTCTTCAAATTCATCCTCTTCCTTGAGTTCAGAATTTTGTACCTAGGGAAACAATGTAGAAGCATTGTTTAACAAGATTGCCTATTGCTTTGTACCTGTCTTTTTGAAGAAAAGGGACAAGGAAACTTTTGGAGTCAAAGAAAGGCCAGGTCATCACATAATCTCTTGGTTGAAGACAAAGTAAAAAGTGAGTGAATAAGTAATTAAAGCATGCATATGAAATCTAAAAGAAAAAACAACAACAACAAAATGGTATTGATGAGCCTATTTGCGGAGAAGGAATGGAGACACAGATGTAGAGAATGGACTTGTGGACACATAGGGGAGGGAGAGAGTAGAATGAATGGAGAAAATAGTACAACATATGCATACTATCAATGTATAAGATGGATAGCTGGTGGAAAGTTGCTGTGTAGCACAGGCAGCCCAGTCTGGTGCTCTCTGATGACCTAGAGGGATGGGATGGGAGAGAGGAGGGAGGTTAGGAAGGGAGGGGATACATATATAATCATGACTCATTTGTGTTGTTATATGGCAGAAACCAACACAACATTGAAACATTTAAATATATATACATATATATTTAAATAAATAAATAGAAAAAAATGGGTAAAAAGTATTGGATTACTGGGGTCTGGTCAAATACCAGACTTCAAATCCTAGCATCCTTAGATACTAGTGTTGGAAATGTTAATCCTTCTGAACTGGTTTACTTATAATAAAGAGAAATGATGCTAACAGAATATTGGGACAAATAAAATTACTGTATAAAATGTTTTAACCTCTATTTTTAACTCTATTGTAGCATATTAAGAGTAAATCAACAAAATCACTTTGCTGTATTAGTATTTGTGTTACATTAAATGCAGAAGAATGGATGATCTTGGGAAGACATTAGGTAGAATGCTATCTATATTGATTTAGGATACAGCCACTGGAGTCACACATCTCAGTTGTATCATATATTGCCTGAATTTGGACAAATTACACATGGCCTGAGTTTCAGTTTCCCCTGTAAAATAAGAATAATAATAATAGCATCTGCATTATTATGATTTATATGTTAAAGATGATCATCTATATCTGGCATGTACTCTTTGGGATCTGCATGTACAGAGCACCATATAGGTGCTAAAGTAAAGATGATGCCTGCTACCAAGGATTCTCCATCCCATTTTCAAACAGAAATAGCAGACTTATAAGGAAAACAAGGGTTTGTAAAAGGCAATGGAGAGGACTAGGTTGAAGACGGGGGATGTAGAGAATGGAGGAAGTCAATTTAAATAGTGCCCAAACAGAGTGTCTAATGACAGGCCAGGAGGACAACCCTGACTCTGCCACGCAGAGGTCATGGTCTGCTGGAGCCACAGACTCACCTTTCTTGGGTCCTTAATCCAAATCCCTTGTAGTATTTGGTTTGGTTCAACTCACAGGTTGCTTTTTATTTCTCCCACAAAATTTTATAAGTTAGTCATTTCACAGATGAATGGATAAGAAAGCTGTGGTACATATATACAATGGAATATTACTCAGCCATTAAAAAGAATACAATTGAATCAGTTCTAATGAGATGGATAAAACTGGAGCCCATTATACAGAGTGAAGTAAGCCAGAAAGATAAACACCAACACATATATATATGGAATTTAGAAAGATGGTAATGATAACCCTAAATGCAAGACAGAAAAAGAGACACAGATGTATAGAAGAGACTTTTGGACTCTATGGGAGAAGGCAAGGGTGGGATGATCTGAGACAACAGCATCAAAACATGTATATTATCAAGTGTGAAACAGATCGCCAGTCCAGGTTGGATGCATGAGACAAGTGCTCGGGGTTGGTGCACTGGGATGACCCAGAGGGATGGGATGGGGAGGGAGGTGGGAGGGGGGTTCAGGATGGGGAATACATGTAAATCCATGGCTGATTCATGTCAGTGTATGGCAAAAACCACTACAATATTGTAAAGTAATTAGCCTCCAACTAATAAAAATAAATGGAATAAAAAGAAAAAAAAGAAAAAAAAAAAAACAAGTTAGCCATTTCACCAAAACATTCTGATACATGGATTCTATTAAAAAATAGAAATATCTGGCATCCCTGGGCTCATATTTCAACATGGCGACCACCATCTTAAGTTGCATGGTTGTGACACCATTAGACAATGTTTTTGCACAACAACACTCACAACTGCTCACTCTAACCCAGGAGAAGGAATCTGTTTGGAGCTGAAGTTTCTGGGAAATTGGAGGGAACTTCAGGGCTGGGTGGGGGGGGAGGCACGTGGAACCTGGTGTGGGTCCTCAAATATCGAGTCCTACAAAGTACTGCTCCAGGCAAACCTGGGATCCTATGGGGGGAAAAATATTTCAAAGCTTGTTCAAATCTACTTGGAAATGAAGAGGTAAATTTTGCAAGGTCTGTAACTTTCTGGGAGTTCAGGAAGGCATTTGTTTTCTTACCTTTTGTTTTTGTAACCTACACTCACATATGAGGATTTCATTAATTTTCACTTTGTAAAATTATCTGAGGAAAAGTATTTTCAGTCTCTTGCAGTAGCTTGAGTAATTATCATAAAACACTCTCTGGCATCTCCTTTCTAACTCTCTTGCCAACTGCCATGATTCAGATCTTCATTTTCACCTACAGCTGAAACAGTCTCTTGCTTCTTTCCACACGCTCTTCACTCAATCTGTCCTACACACCAGTGCCAGGGCTATATCCTCAAACAGATCAGAGTGAGGCAGGTGTGGGAGAGTCATTTGATTCCTCTATTTCTTTCCTGTATTTGGAGACAGGAGGAAAGAGTTCAGTTTGGATTTGCATGGGAATAAAGATGCACAGGTAAAGAATGAACTTGTGGACACAGTGGAAGAAGAGGATGGGGTGAATTGGGAAAGTAGCATTGACAGATATACACTACCATGTGTAAAATAGATAGTTAGTGGGAAGCTGCTATATAACACAGGAAGCTCAACTTGGTGCTCTGTGATGACCTGGAGAGGTGGGATGGTGGGGGCAGGGGGTAGGTAGGAGGGAGACTCAAGAGGTAGGGGATGTATGTATTAGTTTAGTTACTCGGTTGTGTCTGACTCTTTGCGACCACATAGATTGTAGATTACCAGGCTCCTCTGTCCATGGGATTTTCCAGGCAAGAGTACTGGAGTGGGTTGCCATTTCCTTCTCCAGATGTATACTTATAGTTGATTCACATTGCTGTCAGCAGAAAATAACACAACATTGTAAAGCAATTAAACTCCAATTTAAAACTTCTTTTTAATGGACTTGCATGTATCTTTGCTTTTGCATCTTTTGAGCCAAGATGTTATAAGTCATTTCAGAATAAAACCTCCAAAATAGTTTTCATCATAAAAAAGTCCAAATGTCACATTTTATATATTGTGATTCTTAATTTTTTAGAATTAATTAATTTATTTTAATTGGAGGCTAATTTCTTTACAATATTGTGGTGGTTTTTGCCATACATTGACATGAATAAGCCACGGGTGTACATGTGTCCCCCATCCCAAAACCCCCTCACACATCTCTCGCCATCCCATCTCTCTGGTTGCCCCAGTGCACTGGCTTTGAGTGCTCTGTTTCATGCATCAAACTTGGACTGGTAATCTAGTTTACATACGATAATATACAGGTTTCAATGCTGTTGTCTCAAATCACCCCACCCTCGCCTTCTCCCACAGAGTCCAAAAGTCTGTTTTTTATATCTGTGTCTCTTTTGCTGTCTCACATATAGGGTCGTCGTCACCATCTTTCTAAATTCCATATACATGCATTAATATATTGTACTGGTGTTTTTCTTTCTGACTTACTTCACTGTGTATAATAGGCTCCAGTTTCATCCACTTCATTAGAATAGAATCAAATGCATTCCTTTTAATCAGTTCAGTTCAGTCGCTCAGTCGTGTCTGACTCTTTGCAACCCCATGAACCACATCATGCCAGGCCTCCCTGTCCAGCACCAACTCCCGGATTTTACTCAAACCCATGTCCATCGTGTCGGTGATGCCATCCAACCATCTCATCCTCTGTTGTCCCCTTCTCCTCCGGCCCTCAATCTTTCCCAGCATCAGGGTCTTTTCAAATGAGTCAGTTCTCCGCATCAGGTGGCCAAAGTATTGAAGACATCAGTCCCTCCAATGAACACCCAGGACTGATCTCCTTTAGGATGGACTGATTGGATTTCCTTGCAGTCCAAGGGACTCTCAAGAGTCTTCTTCAACACCACAGTTCAAAAGCATCAATTCTTCAGCGCTCAGATTTCCTTATAATCCAACTCTCACATCCATACATGACTACTGGAAAAACCATAGCCTTGACTAGACGGACCTTTGTTGGCAAAGTAGTGTCTCTGCTTTTTAATACGCTGTCTAGGTTGGTCATAACTTTCCTTCCAAGGAATAAGCGTCTTTTAATTTCATGGCTGCAATCACCATCCGCAGTGATTTTGGAGCCCCCCAAAATAAAGCCTGACACTGCTTCCACTATCTCCCCATCTATTTCCCATGAGGTGATGGGACCAGATGCCATGATCTTAGTTTTCTGAATGTTGAGCTTTAAGCCAACTTTTTCACTCTCCTCTTTCACTTTCATCAAGAGGATTTTTAGTTCCTCTTCACTCTCTGGCATAAGGGTGGTATCATCTGCTTATCTGATGCTATTGATATTTCTCCCAGCAATCTTGATTCCAGCTTGTGCTTCCTCCAGCCCAGTGTTTCTCATGATGCACTCTTCATATAAGTTAAATAAGCAGGGTGACAATATACAGCCTTGATGTACTCCTTTTCCTATTTGGAACCAGTCTATTGTTCCATGTCCAGTTCTAACTGTTGCTTCCTGACCTATATATAGCTGAGTAATATTCCACTGTGAATATGTACCACAGCTTTCTTATCCATTCATCTGCACATGGACATCTAGGTTGCTTCCATGTCCTAGCTATTGTAAACAGGGCTGCAGTGAACATTGGGGTACATGTGTCTCTTTCAATTCTGGCAGTTCTATTTTCATTTTTTTAAGGAATCACCACACTGTTCCCCATAGTGGCTGTACTAGTTTGCATTACCACCAACAGTGCAAGAAGTTTCCATTTTATCCACACTCTCTCCAGCATTTATTATTTGTGGGCTTTCTGATAGCAGCCCATAACTCATTGTGGTTTTGATTTGCATTTCTCTGATAATGAGTGATGCTGAGCATTTTTTCATGTGTTTGTTAGCCATCTGTATGTCTTCTTTGGAGAATGTCTGTTTAGTTCTTTGGCCCATTTTTTGACTGGGTCATTTATTTTTATGGTGTAGAACTGCATGAGCTATTTGTATATTTTTGAGATTAATTCTTTGTCATTTGCATCATTTGCTATTATTTTCTCCTACTCTTAAGTCTGTGTTTTCATCTTGCTTATAGATTCTTCAATTGTGCAAAGCTTTTAAATTTAATTAGGTCACATTTATTTATTTTTGCTTTTATTTCCATTACTCTGGGAGCTGGGTCATAGAGGAACTTGCTGTGATTTATGTCAGAGAGTGTTTTGCCCTTTTCCTCTAGGAGTTTTATAGTTTCTGGTCTTATAGTTAGCTCTTTAATCCATTTTGAGTTTATTTTTGTGTATGGTGTTAGAAAGTGTTCTAGTTTCATTCTTTTCCAGGTGGTTGACCAGTTTTCCCAGCACCACTTGTTAAAGAGATTGTCTTTTCTGCATTGTATATTCTTGCCTCCTTTGTCAAAAATAAGGTGTCCATAGGTGCGTGGATTTATCTCTGGGCTTTCTACTTTGTTTGATTGATCTATATTTCTGTCTTTGTGCCAGTCTATTCAGTTCAGAACAATGGTTCTCAAATCTATCTGCATGATCATAGCATCTGGGGGAATTTACAGATGTATGGTGCATGAGTCCTACTCTATGTTGATAAAGTCTTTCAAGGGTTGAGGCTATAAAAATCATTATTTTTCTAAAATGATACTAAGGTGATTGTAATGGGAAGAGAGGGCTGAAAATCACTGGTGTAGTAAATGATTCTACTACTATATTTGATAAAAATTCTTTAATATACTTTAAATGCACTATAGTAACAAATCAGTGAATTAAGATGTGCCATAGAAAAGGAAGGGGCAGGAGGCTTGGGATGACCAGTTATCATGAAAAGTCATAAAGTAACCATTGTTTTCTGCCTTCCAAAAATTTTAAGAACTTTGTCCTTTTTTTTTTCTTTTCTACTCCTAAGCACCCTTAGTCTGACTACAGGAATAGTGATAAGCTATTTCATTGTGAATTTTAGAAATGGTTTACTATGTATACATGGTCTAAGCACTTTTATGTTCTTTCTTTCAGAGATGCTCTTGAACTGAATCCCTTCTCCTCTCATTCCCAAGTCAATATGATAAGAATACCCAACTCAAGCCCCAAAACAAGATTAGAGTCTACCAAACACATCCCAGGGCCTCTGCATTGGAATTCAAGGCAAGGATGTGAGGCTTCCTGAAATTCTCCTTGAAGCTATGTGGAGACTGTGTGGTCAACTGGCTCCTTTCCTTTCAGTGCATCCCAAAGCTGTGACGTGGGATGGAGAAGGAAAAACCTTAGATTACTCTCTATTTTACTACTGATATTTTTATTTTTGTCTGGGTCCTGTGTCCAATTCGTCATGAACAAATAAAAAAGCTCTATTACCTTTTGAAGTCCAGATACGGAAGACAAAGGATTTGGAAGGGTGAGATGGAGGGAGCAATAAAGGGAAAGAAGGAGCCAAGGAAGGAAAGAATATAATCCATTTGATTGTAGGATTCATGCTGTAATCACTCTCCTCCTCCATAGGATTCAGTAATTTTAAATGACCTGAGTATGAGTAATTGTGCAACACATGGTTTAAATTATCATTAAACCTTCAACCAGTTTAAAAATAAGAATGGAAGTACCTATTTCAAAGCCATTATATTTTACTCCTAATGTTAAACTTATTGGATTTTTAAAAAATCAGATGAGTTCTGCAACTATAAATGGATTCCCTTTTCATAACAAAGTTCCTAATGCAAAAACTTTCTTAACTATTACGGTCTTTTATTCAAGGTCTCCAAAGCTTTTAACTGAGACTTAGGTTTAAAATTTAGAAAAATCAACCTTACTTCTCAACCTATATGTGAAAGTGAAGTTGGTGCCACAGTAAACAGATTTCTTCCTTATTTATTAAACATAGTTATTATGCAAAAAAAAATTGTAAAACCAAAAATAAATCATTGTAACAGGGAATATGGAGAAGTGACTGTGTATATGTCTATACACAAACACACACACAGTTTATTTCTATGAACCAATGACAATAATTCAAATACCTTGCTAGTAACAAGATGTGTTTAGATACATGTCCTGAATTTAATAAATATAATCTATCATTTTCTCTTCATTTTAATTCTGCCTGCCACTGCCTTTGTAAATGACCCTGGGAAAAAGCATTTAACCTCCTCTCACCTTAGTTTTCTTTATATTTAAAATAAGGCTCATAGAATTTGCTGTCACCACAGAGACATTTTCATTTCCTTCAAGAACTAGTTTACTCTTAATAAAAACTTTCTCTGTACTGAATTTTTCCTGTGACTGCAATAAAAATGTAGAGAGGACTTACTGCAGTGCCTTATCAAAACAGGTTTTAAAATAATAATCTGAAAATAATGGAAAAGCATTCAGTATTACCCAATTTATGTATAAGTACACTATATTTTTTGATGGAGAATTAAGCCCTTTTTTATATGTAAAATATGTTTCTTCAGATTCTCCACATTTCATTAGAGTTCACCATACATTATGCTAGATTGAAATTTTTCCTAGTTAGCATTGTTTTCACATAATGGACTAAATCATAGATGAAATTTATTGTGTACTCTGAGATACTCTGGTTGTATGCCAGTTCCTTAAAATTGGTCATAGCCTTTTAAATTTCTTGTGAAATAGACAAGTACAGATATTAATGTACAGCTTGATTTATGATAATCATAATGTGGTGGTTCCTATGGCCTCATATATTTAGATTTATAGATTAAATTTATGGAAGGGTTATCCCCCAGTCAAGGTATATGAAGCTATTATCTGGTAAACTAATTCTAGTTTTCTCAATTATGTGGTCATGATATATATTCAGTTGAAGCCAGTGGTTCTTAAATAATAGTATGTAATAATAACATAGAAAGATATAAAAAGGAAGATTTGTAGGCAGCAATTGTCTGATTTTAATGTCTGGATTGGAACCCAGTATTATGCATTTTGACAATCACACTTATAATTTTAAAGCAGATATATCCTGTATAACAATCTGAATAATATCACTGTAAGCTACACTCAAAATTACCAGTGAACATTATTGGCATAAAAAAACTATTTCCATTAAGAAGACTTAAATGGCAAAGTTTCATGAATAAAGTCAGTTACATTATCAAGTATTAAATACATTTGTGTAAAATCCAATACCATTCTCACTAATCTTCAATTGTGGTTATTTAGACAATCATTCAATTAATCATGAATTCATACTTTAAACTGACCTTGATCTATCTCCTAGTTTTACTTATAATATTTCTCTATAAAGGAACCTTCATTAGTATGACCTGTATATCTGGGATTTCAAATCTACTTGTCATCAAACCCTTACTCTCAAGTAAAGGAATTTTATTTCCACAGGTAAAGGGCACTTTCTTGCAGTTTCCTTATTACCCATATCTGGAGTAATTCTAATAGGTATTCCTTCTATTAAAGTCAACAGGGGCACTGGTTTACCAGTAGTGGATTAGGAATTGCAAAATTTACTATGATTCCTCCACATGTGAGATTTTCCCCATGTACCTATACTTGGGAATTTTGTTAACAATATGTTCTTATACATTTCAAAATTTAGGAAAATGGTAACTGTGTTTTCCAGAAATGCAGCTACTTGCTATTAAATATCCTCCTGGTTAGCTAGGTAAACCTTTCACTCCTTTAATATGTTTTCTTCAAATGAATGACAGTATTTTTCTACTCTGATTAGAAAGAAGTGAAATGTATCCCCAAATTCTTACCCACAGCATATTTTTTTTTCTAAATGAAGTTAGTGAATACAATACTACTGTAGTATATCTTAAACAATCCAATGATGTTTTATAAATTTTACACTAACAGTGGAAACAGTGGCAGGCTTTATTTTGGGGGGCTCCAAAATCACTGCAGATGGTGACTGCAACCATGAAATTAAAAGACACTAACCCCTTGGAAGAAAAGTTATGACCAACCTAGACAGCATATTAAAAAGCAGAGACATTACTTTGCCTACAAAGGTCGATCTAGTCAAGGCTACGGTTTTTCCAGTAGTCATATATGGATGTGAGTGTTGGACTATAAAGAAAACTGAGTGATTAAGAATTGAGGCTTTTGAATTGTGGTGTTGGCAAAGACTCTTGAGAGTCCCTTGGACTGCAAAGTGAGCCAAACAGTCCATCCTAAAGGAGATCAGTCCTGGGTATTCATTGAAAGGACTGATGTTGAAGCTGAAACTCCAATACTTTGGTCACCTGATGCGAAGAGCTGACTTATTTGAAAAGACCCTGATGCTGGGAAAGATTGAAGGCAGGAGGAGAAGGGGATGACAGAGGATGAGATGGCTGGATGGCATCACCAACTCAATGGACATGAGTTTGAGCAAACTCCAGGAGTTGGCCTTGGACAGGAAGGCCTAGCCTGCTGCAGTCCATGGGGTCGCAAAGAGTTGGACATGACTGAGTGACTGAACTGAACTAAACTGAAACATAACTTTAGAATTTTTACTTATAAATATTAAATTATTGTTGAATATAATCTTTTCCACAAAATCTATTTTTTAATGTTTAAAATGGTTTCATAGCATTAAAGATGGTAACAACTATGTTATTAAGACCTTTGAAAGTATAATAATTTTTCTACACAATGTAGCTCTAGCATTGGAAATATAGATAAAATACTAACTTTATAATAAAAGAAATGTTACTTTTGTAACATTGGAAATCTGATCAAAATGAGTCACAATTTATCTTTGGCTTCAAGTGGAAAAAAAAGGCGAGATTGGGTGATTTCAAATAAATTGAGTATATGAAGTGTGAGTTTGTTCAAGATTTTTAAACCTAAATGCATGGTCAGTTTATTCATTATTAATTAAGAATATAATAGTGTTCTTCCTCTTTCTATTTATAACTCTTTTATCTTTTGGATTGAACAGCTATTCTGAAATATAGGCTGAATGAAATTGTGACTTTTCATAAAATATTATTTACATAAAACCTTCCCTGATTTATGTAAGGCAACTTATCATCTATTTTACATTAATTTCAGAGCAACATGTTCATTTATGGAAAAGGAGAGAAGTATACAAAAACTGATGACTTACAAAAAGATGTCATAAATAACCAGACTATAAATAAATCAGAAAATAACTAGGATAGTGAAACAATTTTACAATGTAAAATGTTTTATAATAAAGGGAAAAGGATAGCTTATAGCTTTGAAAATTTCCCCTTCATAAGCAGAGTGGTAAAATCAGAACTACTGATATGAAAAGTTGCTTTTATTTAGTGAATGAAAGGTATATCAAAAGTGATTCAAATCATATATAAAAGCATCCTGAGAAGCTTAAAAACATGTATGCAATATAAAAACTTCAGGCAACCTACTGAATCCAGCCAAATGGTACCAAATTCTTAACTCCCATTAAAAAATGATAGCACATATAAACCTCTTTTTTATATCTCCTGGATAGTCTTCCACAAAACTAGCACTAAAATATGTTGTTATGATGACTGTTTCATAGTCATTTTTATCTATGAAATGCTTTAATCTTGCAAAAAATGTATAAGCCTTAAAGATCACTTTTTACTCATTACTGAATTATATTAGATATGAAAACAAAATTTGGTATTTTTTAAAAGCATGAATCAACTACACCATATATACAACATAGCCACTTACAATTACATGATTAATCAAAGCACAGAAACTAGTTTAAGTGGGAAAAGTTGGAGAATTTTAAAGCTAATTCCAAACAAAAAGAGATAAATTATTCAAATTGGTTTTAAAGATGGGAATTTTCCCACTGTACAGCCTAATTCACTTACTAAAGAGTTCTTTGAGATCTGATCTGGAGACTGAGTGTAAAATGCTCTGAGGACTTTCATGGTATCCTACCAACAGCATAGCCATCACCTTCTCACTATCACGATCAAAAGAGACACAAATGTAGAGAACAGAATGTGGACAGGAGGGGTGGGGAGTAAGATGGGATCAATTGGGAGAGTATGATTGTTGTATATACACTACCAGGTGTATAATAGATAGCTAGTGGGAAGCTCTATAACACAGGGAGCTCAGTTTGATGCTCTGTGATAACCTAGAGTGGTGGGATAGGGGGATGAGGAGAGGTTCAAGATGAAAGGGATATATGTATTCACTTTGTTGTACAGCAGAAACTAACAAAACATTGTAAAGCAATAATACTCAAAAAAAAAAAAAAGGAGTCATTATTGAGAATTTATTCTGTGCCTGCCACAGGGGTGAGCATATTATATGCATTTGTTCATTGTTGATGAATGGCAGCTGCTAACTATTACTTGTATTCTCTCCATTTCATAGCTTCAGAAGCCAAGGCCATAAGCAGTTAAGTAAGTTTTTTAAGGTCAGAAGATGGTTGCTTGAAAAACCAAAACCTGAAGCAGACTGAGAGATGCTACACCATCATGCTTTTCCATTAGGTCAACATAAGACCTATATCACCTTCTATTGTCATTATTGTTTTTCTCAATTTATAAGATGATTTCAGGTGCAGGCATGTGAGTTAGTCTATTTCAAAAGAGCAATAAGATTCAGAAGACTTGATGATTCACCAAGGGTTGTCTAACTGGTAAGTTCTACCCTTTAACTATAGGTCACAGCTCCTTCACAGAGCTTTGCTCTTCAGACACTGACTTCCCCTTTCAGACCGTGGTGCTCCTTCATTGTCATGATCAGCGGAAGTGTTCAGCCTGAGATGTCACCCAGTTTAATATCTCAAGTCCCTAGCACATGACTCCCTGCTAGTTCCCTTAATAATGATAAGGTAAAGAACACTACAACCTTCCCTGGTGGCTCAGCTGTAAAGAATCCTCCTGCAATGGAAGAGACATTGGTTCAATCCCTGGGTGGGACAAAACCCCTGGAGAAGGAAATGGCAACCCACTCTAGTATTTTTGTCTGGAAAATCCCACAGTCAGAGAAGCCCAGGAGGTTACAGTCCATGGGGTCGCAAAAGAGTCGGACATGACTTAGTGACTAAACAACGATAACAAAGAACACTACACCTTGTGATAGAATCACAAAACATCAGACTCAGAAAAAAATTTCCATGCATATTATCCATTATTGTTAAACAAGGATAATACCACTTAATGGGAGGAGATAGAATCTTCAAGGAATCATTTATGTTTTCACAGTATCTTCTATTTATTACGTTTTATCTTCTTTTTATGCTTAAATGAGTGATTCCACTTCAGAGAACATCACTTCCATATAAGTGCAATTTTCCTTCTTCCATTTTTGCCATTGCATTTGAACTATGGAGAGGGAACTTGTATTAACAGTCACTTGGTGTTGTTCAGTTGCCCAGCTGTGTCCGACCCTTTGTAACCCCATGGACGCCATGCATGCCAGGCTTCCCTGTACCTCACCATTCCCAGAGTTTGCCCAAGTTCATGTTCATTGCATCTGTGATGTCACCCAATCATCTCATCCTCTGACACCCTCTTCTCCTACCTGTGATCTTTCCCAGCATCAGGGATTTTCCAGTGAGTCATCTTTTCATATCAGATGACCAAAACTGAAGCTTCAGTATCAGTCCTTCTAGTGAATATTCAGGGTTGATCTCCCTTAAGATTGAAGGGTCCGGTCTCCTTGCTGTCCAGTGGACTCTCAAGAGTCTTTTCCAGCACCACAGTTAAAAGCCATCAATTCTCTGGCATTCTGTCTTCTTTATGGTCCAGCTCTCAAAACCATACATGATCACTGGGAAGACCACAGCCTGGACTATACAGACCTCCACTGACAGAGTAATGTTTCTGCTTTTCAACACACTGTATAGGTTTGTCATTGCTTTCCTGCCAAGAAGCAACTGTCCTCTGATTTCATGGCTGCACTTACTGTCTGCAGTGATTTTGGAGCCCAAGAAGAGGAAATCTGTCACTACTTCCACCTTTTCCCCTTCTGTTTGTTGTGAAGTAATGGGGCCAGATGCCATGGTTTTTGATTTTTTAATATTTAGTTTTAAGCTGGCTCTTTCACTCTCCTCCTTTGCCCTTGTCAAGAGGCTCTTTAGTTCCACACTCATTCAGTTCAGTTCACTCAGTCATGTCTGACTCTTTGCAACCCCATGGACTGCAGCACGCCAGACTTCCCTGTCCATCACCAACACCCAGAGCTTGCTCAAACTCATGTCCTTCGAGTCAGTGATGCCATCCAACTATCTCACAGTCTGCCAGCCCCTTCTCTTCCTTCCTTCAATCTTTCCCAGCATCAGGGTCCTTTCCAATGAGCTAGTTCTTCACATCAGGTGACCAAAGTATTGGAGTTTCAGCTTCAGCATCAGTCCTTTCAACAAATATTCAGGACTAATTTCCTTTAGGATGGACTGGTTGGATCTCCTTGCAGTCCAAGGGACTCTCCAGAGTCTTCTTCAACACCTCAGTTCAAAAGCATCAATTCTTCGGTGCTCAGCTTTCTTTATAGTCCAACTCTCACATCAATACACGACTACTGGAAAATCCACAGCTTTGACCAGACGGACTTTGTCAGCAAAGTAATGTGTCTGCTTTTTAATATGCTGTCTAGGCTGTTCATAGCTTTTCATCCTAGGAGCCAGTTCTTTTAATCTCATGGCTGCAGCCACCATCTGCAGTGATTTTGGAGCCCGCAAAAAAAGCCTCTCACTGTTTCCATTGTTTCCCCATCCATTTGCCCTGAAGTGATGGGACCAGATACCATGATCTTAGACTGACTACATGATATAAAATTTCAAATTATATGCAGAAAAATGAAAAGTGCATATGTCAGAAATTTTCACTATGTGTATTCATTGAACATAGTTCCCTCTGCAGTTAAACAAGTTTATGTGTCAACTACTTTTGATTTTTCTTTTAAGCTTATGTGTCTATTTACTTAGAAAATAAAGCCTCTTCTCTTCCTCTTGGACTTCCCTTGTGGCTCAGCTAGTAAAGAATCTTCTTGCAATGCGGGAGACCTGGGCTCAATCCCTGGGTTGGGAAGATCCCCTGGAGAAGGGAAGCCTATCCACTCCAGTATTCTGGCCTGTAGAATTCCATGGACTCTAAAGTCCATGGGGTTGCAGAGAGTGGGGCATGACTGAGGGACTTTCACTTTCTCTTGGAGGAATTTTTATCTTTCTATTTGGATTTGCTCTCATGGGACTTCAAACATGAGCAATGTGACAACCCAAACTACACAGAGTGGCCCTGGATATTTTAATGATGACTCATAAATTTTTAAGCTTTTAAAAATTATCTTTTTGCTTTTCTGATTTCTGTGGATTCTGTCACTGTCTGTCTCTGAAAAAGTCCAGGCCCTAGGTCTGTTATCTTCTAGGTTGTTCACTTCATATTAAAAAAAAAAAAATCTCTTTCCTGACATACATTGCCCCACTATATCCACCCAAGCAGTCATCTTTACAATTTTGCTGTGTCTCAAGAGGGCATAACAGATGTGGAACTGTATCAGCTAAACACATTAGGATCCTTAGGGGTTGTTGACTTACAGGATATTTTTTATGCAATACAAATAGATCTTTTCAAAAACACTTTTGTATTCCACTCTCCTCCTTCCAGTTCTCTGCACTTTAAATATAATATAGATATTTCAGATATCATTTATCCAAAATTCCAAAACCAAAAGTTCTGAAAAATATGTTTTTTGTTAAATAAGTCACAGACTCACTGGCAGCAAAACCTAATTTGATGTGAAGCTATTTGTCCAATCTAAAAATGAACATTTTGTTGTTGTTGTTAGAAAAATTATTTATTTATCTTGGAATCTTACTTTAGGCATCTCTGAAAGTGATTCACAAAATAAAGTATGCAAAAATCACCTTTCTAAAGTATAAAATAGTTTGAGTTATCAAACATAGAGACCCTGTATGATATTTAAGAAGCCTAGCAAAAGTCTTCTGTGTGTTTTCTTAGATGGATGAAATTTTAATGTCACTAGCACTTTACTCTTGCACTCTCAGAGTTTAAATTCAACAAATAAAACATAACTAATATTATGATAGGTATTAAAGATACAAACATGATTTGCTCTTGACTCTGGCCTTCATTTGTACTCATGCTAAAGTTTTTGCATCCTCTTGATTCTTTGAAAACATGACATCTGCAAATTAAGAGGATTTATTTTAAGATTTCAACTATAAAACAAAATAAAGCATTTTGTACATACTTTTCATTAAGTAAATTATCAAAAAATGGCAATCGCTGTATAATTCCCTAAATTTCTAAGATGTTTGTGTTTCTGTAAGAAGAAAACCAAATTCTTGGAATAGTCTTCCCTAGCTTTTCTGAAAGTGAGTGCATGTTTGTCAACTCCCCTCTATACCCATAAGAACAAGGCACTGAATAGAAGACCCTATGAGTTATGCTTGTATTACAACTCTGCTTATTTGAATACTGTGAATTCTTTATATATACAAGGCTAGCCTAAAATGTAAGCATTTAGTTAGTTTTAAAACTTTAAAATTGAAAACACAATCCTGTATTTTTCAATTGCCAGATGAAATATTCCCTTCCAAAAAGGGGGTGGGGGAGAACTCTTCAGAAATTGAACTATTTTGTGACAGCGGTTATTTTTTTCTTTCATGATTTATTTTTCTACCTGCACATGATTGCGTTATTTTTCTTTGTAAATCCAAATGCCTCATTTGGAATCTACTCCCTTTACAGCCACTATAAAAATTGCTTCTACTCTGATTAAAGCAATTTGCAAATGTTGGACATCATTTCAGAAGCATAACATCAATTAGAACATCAAGATCATATATTGAGTTGGAAAAATTCTTAGAAATTCTGTAATGCAACACTTTAATTTTACAAATGAGGAAACAAAGGTTTTAAAGAATCTTCAGAGAAGGTTTTGATTCTTTTGATCTCTGGCAAAGTTCAAAGTAGATACCTGTCTCCTACCGCAGAGTCTGAAGTTCTCCAAAGTCCACACTGTTACCCCATTATTCTCTGCCCTACTGTGTAAAATGTCCATCTTTCCTTATATAATATTTCTATATAATAAATTCAGTTCTTATGACTTTCAGTGGTAAATTAAGTATATCTTAGGTCAAAAATTTCACTTTACTTCCCACATACAAAATGATTTGAGGAACTATAATTCTGCAGTGACATATTTCATTTTCTTGGGCTCCATATCTCTGCAGACAGTGACTATAGCCTTGAAATAAAAAGTCTTGCTCCTTGGAAGGAAAGCTATGACAAACCTAGCCAGCATATTAAAAAGCAGAGACATCACTTTGCCATCAAAAGTCCATGTAGTCAAATCTATAGTTTTTTGAGTAGTCATATATGGATGTGAGAAATGGACCATAAGAAAGGCTGAGAGCTGAAGAATTGAGGCTATCAAATTGTGGTGCTGGAGAAGATGCTTGAGAGTCCCTTGGACTATATGTAGATCCAACCAGTCCATCCTAAAGGAAATCAACCCTGAATATTCATTGGAAGGACTGATGTTGAAGCTGAGGCTCCAATATTTTGGCCACCTGATGTGAAGAGCAAACTCATTGGAAAAGAACCTGATGCTGGGAAAGGTTGAAGACAGGTGAAGAAGGTGGCAACAGAGGATGAAATGGTTGGATAACATCATCTACTCAATGGGCATGATTTTGAGCAAACTCCAGGAGGTGGTGGAGGACAAGAAAGCCTGGTGTGCTACAGTCCATGGGGTCACAAAGAATTGGCCATGACTTAGCAACTGAACAACAACAACAATTCCAAATCTGCAAGAAGTTTTCTGTATTGAAACCTTGTAATTTATAAAACGTTATGACAGCTGACGTTTTCACAAGGTGCTGTTGTTGTTGTTCACTTTTCCCACAAGTGGTGCTAAATAATAATTAGCACTTGGACAAAGATTCATAACATTGGCCATAAAAAAAAAATCAGGAAAATTATATGGTGACTCAAAAGTCCATTAAAATAGTCACAAAGACTTCAGTTAAAATGCCAAAATAAGTCCATGCTTTGATGTGAATCAAACACACAGCAAAAGATAAGAGAGAAAAATAGAAAACCCAAACAAAATTGCCATCCTTAAAAATAAAACAACCAGATCTGTTACTCTAGAAATGAAATTGAAATGTTGAGCAGTGATCAAGGCTGTCACTTGGGAGACAACTGGGAGAGATCATTATAATATTTGATTCTGAACAAAGGGCTTGAATAGATACAGATCCCTGGGTTGGGAAGATCCCCTGGAGAAGGGAATGGCTACCCACTCTAGTATTCTGTCTTGGAGAATTCCATGAACTACATAGTCTGTATATAGTCCATGGGGTTGCAAAGAGTTGGACATGACTGTGAGACTTTCACTGTCACTTTCTTTCAGATATAGATGGAGACAACTCAAAGAGATGAGTAATCAAATCAATTAGATAATAAATGAATAAATAAACCAATTGAAATGAACAAATATATAACTCACATGGAATAAATAATGCTAAAAAAGATACTCAAACTATATGTAGCATATACTTATTCCAGATGCAATTAATTTTATAAAATGAGTGACAAACTTCTATACAAATACTTGTGAAATGAATGAACAGTGAAAATCTAAAGCATGAAATTTTGTAACAAAACTAGCAGAAATGAAATAAGAACAAGTGATATGAAAAAGTGAATTAAAAACCTATGAAATAAAAAATATACTTATTTCATAAAATATCAGTAGGATAGCCACAATCTCTCAGAAAACTGGAAGATACTGACAATTCAACAAACAGTAACAATTTTAAAAGCCTCTATCAAAATAAATAAATAAATAAAAGCCTCATCATATACCTTCAAATAGGCTCTGAATTGGGCAATGGCTGAGTTTTTAATTTGAAAGTATGTTCCTGGCACAGAGCAGGATCAAAATAAACTCACATGTAGACACAGCATAATGAATTGAACAACATGAGAAAGAATGAGAAAATTATTTTTAAAAATCAACAAAAATAAAAATAGCATACCAAAAATAACTATAAGAAAAGGATAATTTAATTAACAAATGTGCTAAAAAAGGAGTAAATCAATACTTTCCCATTGGTTAGGGAAAGTACTGTTAACCTAAAGTATAACAACCTGTCAAACTGCCATTCAAGTGTGAAGACAAAATAAAGATTTTCGATATCTCAAGAGATAGTGATGCTATCACACAAGACTTCTCATGAAAAAATTCCCTAATGGGCATATTCCTTCTAGATGAAATAAGAAGCAAGAAAGAGTGTATAGGGCAAAAGAAAACTTGATAAAAGATGTTATAAATATGTTTAATTATTGACTACAAAACAACTGTGTTTTGTGTTTAAAAAACTCACACAAATTTCAAAGTAGTGATGCATGATGCTATTACACACATTTTTCAGTGGATGGTTAGAGTATAATAAGAGCTTGTCAGGCTTTGGATGGGAAAGTCATGTAGAATAAATTTAGATTTAAAGGAAAATTATAATTTCTTATATGGGGTAAAATTTAAAAAATTGCAAAATAATTTACACATATCATTCTTTGTAGCTTCTAAATTATCAGAACAAAAGATAAGAGAAGAAGAAAAGAAAAATAAAAAAAAGAAAGAAAAAGGCTGAAAAAGACAAAAGAAGCAATAGAAATTCTAATCAATCTCATAAAAGTTATAAAGGGATACTAAAGATTATAAGAAAAATGATGGTACTCAATAAGCAATGAAAATATGATTTAGAAATAAGTCCAAATATTTTCAGAATCTAGGTAGGTGAATGCCCTTAACATATGACATTGGTATTCAAGTTGTTTTTTAAAATCAAGCTATACACTGCCTTACAAAGACATGTCTAGTGCTCGCTTCGGCAGCACATATACTAAAATTGGAATGATACAGAGAAGATTAGCATGGCCCCTGTGCAAGGATGACATGCAAATTCGTTAAGTGTTCCATATTTTTCCCTATTAAGCTACCAATGGTATTTTTCACAGAACTAGAACAAATAATTTCACAATTTGTATGGAAATACAAAAAACCTCGAATAGCCAAAGCAATCTTGAGAAAGAAGAATGGAACTGGAGGAATCAACCTGCCTGACTTCAGGCTCTACTACAAAGCCACAGTCATCTAGATAGTATGGTACTGGCACAAAGACAGAATTATAAATCAATGGAACAAAATAGAAAACCCAGAGATAAATCCACGACACCTATGGACACCTTATCTTTGACAAAGGAGGCAAGGATATACAATGGAAAAAAGACAACCTCTTTAACAAGTGGTGCTGGAAAAACTGGTCAACCACCTGTAAAAGAATGAAACTAGAACACTTTCTAACACCATACACAAAAATAAACTCAAAATGGATTAAAGATCTAAATGTAAGACCAGAAACTATAAAACTCCTAGAGGAGAACCTAGGCAAAACACTCTCTGACATAAATCACAGCAGGATCCTCTATGACCCACCTCCCAGAATATTGGAAATAAAAGCAAAAATAAACAAATGGGACCTAATAAAACTTAAAAGCTTTTGCACAACAAAGGAAACTATAAGCAAGGTGAAAAGACAGCCCTCAGATTGGGAGAAAATAATAGCAAACGAAGCAACAGACAAAGGATTGATCTCAAAAATGTACAAGCAACTCCTGCAGCTCAATTCCAGAAAAATAAATGACCCAATCAAAAAATGGGCCAAAGAACTAAACAGACATTTCTCCAAAGAAGACATACAGATGGCTAACAAACACATGAAAAGATGCTCAACATCACTCATCATCAGAGAAATGCAAATCAAAACCTCAGGTACCATTACACGCCAGTCAGGATGGCTGCTATCCAAAAGTCTACAAGCAATAAATGCTGGAGAGGGTGTGGAGAAAAGGGAACCCTCTTACACTGTTGGTGGGAATGCAAACTAGTACAACCGCTATGGATAACAGTGTGGAGATTTCATAAAAAACTGGAAATAGAACTGCCATATGACCCAGCAATCCCACTTCTGGGCATACACACCAAGAAAACCAGATCCAAAAGAAACATGTGCACCCCAATGTTCATCGCAGCACTGTTTATAATAGCCAGGACATGGAAGCAACCTAGATGCCCATCAGCAGATGAATGGATAAGGAAGCTGTGGTACATATACACTATGGAATATTACTCAGCCATTAAAAAGAATTCATTTGAATCAGTTCTAATGAGATGGATGAAACTGGAGCCAATTATACAGAGTGAAGTAAGCCAGAAAGATGAAGAACATTACAGCATACTAACACATATATATGGAATTTAGAAAGATGGTAATGATAACCCTATATGCAAAACAGAAAAAGAGACACAGATGTACAGAACAGACTTTTGGACTCTGTGGGAGAAGGCGAGGGTATGCTGTTTCAAGAGAACAGCATTGAAACATGTATATTATCTACAGTGAAACAGATCACCAGCCCAGGTTGGATGCATGAGACAAAGTGCTCGGGCCTGGTGCACTGGGAAGACTTTGAGGGATTGGGTAGAGAGGGAGGTGGGAGGGGGGATAGGGATGGGGAATATATATAAATCCATGGCTAATTCATGTCAATGTATGACAAAACCCACTACAATATTGTAAAGTAATTAGCCTCCAACTAATAAAAATAAATGGAAAAAAAAGAAGATGTATAAAATAAAACCATATATTTAGACTAAAAGTAAAGTAGTAGAGATATGGCACAAAGCTCTGATAATATTATCAACTAAAATATTAAGGAATATTTTATTAAAATTTTTATATTTTTATTAAAAATATTTATATTATATTTTATATTAAAAATTAAGGAAAAGAAGCAATAGAGGTTAAGCAAGGCAATACTACTATAATATGTACTATAACAATAATATAACAATATAAATATTTATAATATAAAAATTGACATTATAAAATAATAAATGTGTATAATTTATACAAATATAGAAATCTAATAATTATCAAATAATGAAGATTATAATAAAAATCTACCAAAATGCACAACACAACATATATAACAATAATGAACTTGTAAAGACCTAAAATAATAACACAAATGGTGAAAGAAAATTACTCAAAGAAATATGTAAATCCTGAACTTGATGATTTAATGTGCATTCTATCATATGAGGACAAATCACGTAGGGCAAAAAGCATAGTAAAAATAGGAAAACTTTAATTACGCACACATATGTTACATACACACATACACACTGCATAAATCATAGAAAGTATATTTTTCAAGTACATATTTACATTTACCCCAAAAAAGAAAATAAGTATATACAGAGATTCAAAATCTCATCAAAGGTCAAAGAATTGCTATTCTATTAACAAAAAGCTTGAACTGCAATAAAATTCAGTATGTTATCAGCAATAAAATTATAGCTAAAACCCACATTTACAAATACACTATAAAAGTATATGTTTAGAAATTTGAATATGCAATCCTAAATAATTTGTGTATTAAAGAAGAAAGCACTAGAGAAATTACATAATAAGCAAGAATGAAAGAATCACACATCAAAACTTCCAAAATGCAATTAGCATAAATCCTAGAAGTAAATTTGCCTACTTGAAAGTTTTAAAAGCAAGAAACACTGAAATTCTATAAGAAGAAGCTGGAAAAACAAAAGAGATGGAGAAAAGTAGGGAGGAGAAGAAAGAAAGGGAGGAGTAGGGGAAGAAAATGGCCAAAGGGAAGATTAGATAAACATTTCTAAAATATGAATATGTAATCAAAGTCTCTCCTTCAAAAATCCAGCAGTGGGCTTCCCTGGTGGTCCAGTGGTTAAGAATTCACCTGCCAATGCAGGAGACATGAGGTTCAATCCCTGGTCCGGGAAGATTCCTACCTGCCACAGGGCAACTAAGCCCGTGCACCACAACTACTGAACCCATGCACCCTAGAGCCTGGGTGTGTGCCCCACAGCAAGAGAGGTCACTGCCATGAGAAGCCTGCGCACTGTAAGGAAGAATAGCCCCCAATCCCTGCACCTAGAGAAAGCCCGCAGGCAGCAACGAAGGCCCAGAACAGCCAAAACTAATTTGAAGATGAGCAAGTGTAAGATTTGTTCTATCAGATGTTTACATTTTAAAAGAAAATGTAAAATAACTTTATGTCACAATAGGAAAGATTTCTTAAACATCACAAAACCATGTATTCCATAAACAATAAACTGCAGCTCATCAAAAGTTACTAAAACAAAGGAGAATGACAAACCACTGACAGGGATAAAATATTTTTAAATCATATAATTAAACTATGTGGTTCATAAAAGACCAGCGCATGTAATTTTTTAAAACTCCAACATATCAATAAGATATGACAAACAATTCACAAGTAAATGGGCAAAGTACATTAACTGTTTCATTAAGTGGAAGTGCAAGTGACTAAGAAACATGGATATGCAATCTTAATAAGGAAAAGGCAACAAATAATAATAATAATACATAAGCTACATCTTCATGTTCATCAGTTTGGAAATAATTGAAATGTGACCATCTTTGTGTTGATAAGGAGAAGAAACAGAAAATTTCATGTGTGGATAGTGAAAGGGATTGAATACAATCTTTGGAGAACAAATCGAGGTATCTGCCTTCTTTTTGCTTCACAATTCTGAGACTTCTTTTTGCATATTGAAAAGGAAGCAAGGAAGGAAAGAAGGAAGGAGAGAGGAAAGAAAGAAAAACAACTTGTAGAAAACAATGGTCACCTGGGTATGATTTGTACTAGTGAAAATGGAAAAATATCTAAACGTCCTTCAATAAAAAATAGATATGGATCTATTTTAAAATCTGTTTTAAAAATAGATGATATAATCAGGTAATGGAATGGAAAATGACCCTTAAAATGAAGTATATGTATATACATGTATACATGCATATAATGATTTATGTCAAGTATGATTTCTATATATTTATAAAACATCATATTATATATTATAACTAGCAAAATAAGCAGGCAAGCAAGATGCA
Source organism: Odocoileus virginianus (assembly GCF_023699985.2). NCBI lineage: Eukaryota > Metazoa > Chordata > Mammalia > Artiodactyla > Cervidae > Odocoileus > Odocoileus virginianus. The sequence continues at coordinate 62,679,545 of NC_069677.1, forward strand.
TAAAGATGCATACAATGTAATATTGATAATAGAGTTTAAATATATTCAAAATAATGCTACTTATTATTTGTAAAAAATATAGTAATATTGCAAATATTTTCATAAAAATGATAATTATGTAATTTAGATTTCACCAAGAAAGGAGAATAGAAAAGAGAATTTTAAAAGTGTATTCAAGTAACTGTACTGTATAATTTACTTTAAAAGTCTGAAAAGGATATGCCAAAGTGGTACGATTTCGTAAGGCTAGATAACAGATACATCAATGTCACTATATTTTTCTTAATATGCTATTTTTCATTTGAAATATTTCATAAGAGAAAGCACTGACACAGCTGTATCTGAAAGATCACTCACTTGAGCACAATGAAAACAATGTCTTACCATTAGTAGAGAAGAAGAAGCCCGATGAAACTGGACAGCTGACACAATTCCAGTTATCACAGACAAAGGAATTTCTCATTGAAAAGAAGCATTATTTGTCTAGCATACCATGTGCACAGGTTAATTGCACATTGTCAAGAGTGGGCATTTTCAGATTACACAGTATTTCTAATAAAGAGTAGTGTTTGTTCTGTGCTGTTCTTAGTCTCTCAGTTGTGTCCAATTCTTTGTAACCCCATGGCTCCTTCTATCCATAGGGATTCTCCAGGCAAGAATACTGGAGTGGTTTACCATGCCCTTCTCCAGGAGATCTTCCTAACCCAGGGATAGAACCCAGGTCTCCATCATCACAGGCTAATTCTTTACCATCTGAGCCACCAGGGAAGGCCAGAATTGTGTTCAGAGCTTTGGGGCCTTTTCATTATTTAATTTTTCTTAGTACCAGAAGTCTCATCTCTTGCTTTATTGAGATTTTTTCTTTAGATTCCTTCCTTCCACTAAAACTATTAGTTCAAAGGACAGAAAAGATGATATCTATATTTTCACTGTGTATATTTTAGGGCCTATTAGACTTCTTAGAACAAAGCAGGAGTATTTGAAAAGTAAATAACAAGAAGTAAGGAAAAGGAGAAAAGAAGGGCAGGAAGAAGGAAAGAGAAGGAAAGAAGGATAAACAAAAAGAAGGAAGAAGAAAGGAAAAGTTTAAGTTTATAAAAGAGCAGTGAAAAACAGTGTTATCCTGATTTGATACATGTGAATGTTAAGAGAAAGTACAGATATTGAGACCAGGATTTAAACTCAGGTCCAGTGACTCAAGGCACAAGGTTCATTCCACTGCAACTTAACAGAGAGGCAAAACATTTTATTCTCTTGGGGGAAATTTTGTGTCTTGTACATTTTTCCAAAATCATTATTAGAATTATTTCTCTGCTTTTGTACTGAGTCCCATATTAAATTTTTTTATGCAGTTATTTTCATGAAATTACTGCTAATCAAGTAGTTAATTATTGGATTACCCTAGAGGTGGACATGGCCAGTTGAATCATTGCAAATTATATGCAATATTCTGACAACTTTTGTACAATGTAGAATGAAGATGTGATTCTTCAATAAATCACCAATTACACCAGTTAGTATACACTTTATAGTCTGCATGAATTGTCAGATTTACTTTACAAAATCTAGAGGAAGGGGCTGATGCTTTTGTCATTTTGTAAACAGAGAAATCAAAACCAAAACTGCTAAATATTTTGTCTAGTTAAGAAATCACACAGCACGAACACCCACCTGATCTAACATTTGAGCTCACATTCCTCAATATATGCTTTCAATAAGAGATTTTAAAGTGAAAAAACAAACCTCAAATTTGAAGATTAACTCTGTTTTAAACAGATTCTTGATGTATTATTCTATTTTTTACTATTACATGTTAAAATTGTAAAATGATTTTCACTAACTTATCATAGATTTGTCTTCTTTTATTTATTTATTTATCCACATGTCTAAAACATCCCTACTATATTCCAGGAATGCTGGTAGGCAATAACACAGCAACCAATGTAAAGACAAAGTCAATCAACACAAAGATAAGTGTTAAAAATTTACAGTAATGTTTTATCACAGGAAATATAATGATTGGTAGTTTTATTTTAAGTGTAATTTCCTAGAAACATATGTTGGAAATAATTGTTAGTTACCAGAAATTTTTTTCTTCTCTAATGTTCTTGGCATTTGGTCATTCGTCAGGATGAGGGACTGGAACCTGGAGTTAAAGCCTTTAATAAGTTGATAGTGCCCTAGTCCTTATGGAAATTATGATCTCCATTACCTTATTCACTCATTAACCCATGGACTTATGAAATATTTATTGAATGGCTATTGAGCAAGGCATCACTAACTCAATGGACATGAGTTTGAGTAGGCTCCAGGAGTTGGTGATGGACAGGAAAGCCTGGCTTGCTGCAGTCCATGGGGTCGCAAAGAGTCGGATACACTGAGTGACTCAACTGAACTGATTGAGCGAGGACTGTGAAGGACTTAGCAGTTAAGTTGTTTGCCCTTGCCTTCAGGGAGCTTATGTTCTCAAAAAAGTAATCAGATATACACGTCATTCATTCATCAGATAAAGCAACTTGTTTCAAATGATATAAGATGGTTTGTAATGGCATGAGTTTTCAGAAAGATCATTTTCTAATAGGGCGATTTTGCAAAGTTACACAATGGCAATTGATGATTCAATTATAAAGTTTGCTTAAAAGGATGAAGGAAATGAGGTGGCAGAGCAAAGGGAGAAGGAAGTGTCAGATTCCAGAGAGAAGGGAAGGCAGACAATTACATAAGCAAGCCATGGCACTGAAGCTGAAATAGACAATACAAGAGAGAAAAGACAATAGTAGACAAGTTTGCCAAATGATGTTAAGAATGTTTTCATGAGTATGTAACAGTTTTTCTGCCAGCTATTTTAAACTTCACATTTTAATAGTAATTAAAGAGTGTATGATTTTAGAAATCATAAAAAAGAATGGAAAAGGATCTCTATATCCCATGAGCAGAGTGTTAGATTTGCAACATCACAGGCAGGGTTGAGTAAGGCTGTATGGATCTTTCACCTAGTTCTGACTTTCACCTGGTTCTCACTCATTGATCATATCTTCGAGGATGAGAAATTCTTCATGCTGAACATTCATGAACCCTACCTGCCTATTCATTTGTTTTATTCTTCTTTCTTTACTTTTACATTCCATGCCATGTGTAATGCAGGATTTTAGTTCCCTTATCAAGGATAAAACTTGTGCCCTTTGCAATGGAGTCTTAACCACTGGACCACCAGGGAAGTGCCTCTACCTGCCTAAGACACTGTTCTATGATTGCCTGTCATCATCAGTGTGTAAGCTTATGGAGGATATAATATATAGAATATTTCATTTGCACTAGAAGAATATTTTATACAAATTAACTTTTATATGAATTCATTTTTCATAATGTGGCAAATATTTTTGAGGAGAAAAAAAGACCACAGTATTTAAAAATATTATCCTTCTCAATTATCATTAACTTAAACACAAAACTGATTACCTGACATAGTGATACTTGATTAAACTATTGGTCAAATTTTATATATATATTCTTCTCCATTGTAGGTTATTACAAGATATAGAAATAGTTTCCTGTGCTATACAGTAGACTCTTACTTTTTATCTGTTTTATATATAGCAATGTGTATGTTAATTGCAAATTCCCAATTTATCCCTCTTCACCTTACCCTTTGGTAGCCATATGGGTTACCTATGTCTGTGAGTCCACTGACTTTTTTAATATTGTGTACTAATAGTATATTAATATACTAGCTGTCAAATTATTTAAGTCCAAATGTTGTTTCTCATTGCTGTGATGTAGATTAAATCAGTTTATTTTTTTATTTCTCATAGATGCTGTAATGCAGTGATCCCAAACTTTTTTTGCTAAAGAGATTATTTTCACAGAAGACAAGTTTTCCACAGACTCAGGGCGAGGGAGACAGCTTTGGGCTGATTAAAGCACATTACATCTATTGGGCACTCTATTTCTAATCTAATGCTGCCACTGATATGATAGGAGGTACGGGTGGACATTACTTAAAGGATTTCCTCCCTTTTTGAGAGTAACTTGTCCTGGGATTATCAAAAGGCCCAAATGTCTTTGAACAAGAACATCTGTTTAGCCAGATCATTCTACATAAAATCCAGCAATGATTATGTATTTCTGCACAGTATTTCAGGGATTCCCCAATGACTAAAGAAATATTATCCAAAATTTAGTGTGAATAACAGTCAACAGAGATGATTTTATACATGCTCATTTGCAAGTCCTGTACATGGAAACCAAGAATTGGTAATTCTTAATATAGTTCTCAGGACTTGCGTGTATTTGACAAGTATGTCATAAAATCTGAGGCATGCAATTCTCAATCACACTTTGAGAATTACTTTGTGTGAACAATAAAATTCAAATTTCTTACCCATAATTCTTATTTCATAATTTTCCCATGGCATGCTATTTTTGAAATTGTGTTTGATAATCAGGCACTGCAATCACCTGATTGTTCCCATTCACACATATTTGTCTTTATTCAAGATGCCATCATCTTCCATTGTCATGTATCCATTCAAGATTTGGATGAAAAAGCTACCACTTTGCTCTCTTTTTACTCCTAGATTGATTTAACTTCACATTCTAAGTTTGTGTAGTACTCAGACAACTTTTCTTGGATAATTCCTTGTTTTCAGTCAGTTGTGTTCAAGTTATCCTATTTAATTATAAAGTTTTGGAGAGCAAGAATCAAATTTTAATTCATTGTTTGATTATAGATAATGGAAGGCACAGTGACTTGCACATAGAAAGTTTTCACTAAGCCCTTTACAAATAAATGAAGTCTCCTTTTCATGCCTAGTGCTACTGTTGATCCCAATGGGTTTGTAATTATACAATGACTACAATCAATTGGATTTTTCATTTCTGTTATCTACTGTAACTTTGGTGTGAGAATTGGTTGTGTTGGGAACATAAAGGAAAGAATACAGCTACATTCAACTACATTGTTTGGTATCGCACTACTAACAGTGGTGTTAGGCGAACCAACTGTCTGAAACCACTGGCCCTGGCCAGGAACCATAGTAACCACTTGCAAGAGTTTTCTTACAATAGGATGTCCTGTCAAGGAATGCAGAACTTCCAAGCTACCACCAGCCAGGAGTTCAGGAAACATCAAAAGGAGAGAGAAGACTTCAGTCCATATGTCCTACCAACCTCCCAGAATCCTCCTCGCTGGAAACCATCTTGGCTGAATGATGGGCAAGCCTCCAGGAAAGACCCTGAGTCAAAGTGACTGGCCAGATACAACCCAGAAACTAACTCAATTACCATAAAATCAAACCCTGTGAGCCATATGGCAGAGCAGTTCTCCTGGACTCTCTTACCCTCCTACCCTCCACCCAGGTGCTTCTTCCCAATAAAGTCTCTTGCTTTGTCAGCACGTGTCTCCCCAGACACTTCATTTCCCAGTGGTAGAAAAGAGCCCACTCTTGGGCCTGGAATGGGCACTCCTTCCTACAACAGTGGCATAAAACACAAGTATAATAATCTGTGTAGAGGGCAATGGCACCAAAAATAACAGTATACTCACCTCCTTTCTTGACCAACTATGAGCACAGAAACCTATAAATTCTAGGAAAAGGTAGAAAAACTCATTTCCACTCCCAAAAGAGCCCCTTGCCAATGATGAATGGAACTGGAGCTTGATTTATCTCAGTTACTTCTCTATCAAGCAAGTATCATGTCTACTTTTTTCCTTGTTAGAATACTTTTATAACGAGTCCATCAGGTTTTTGTTAGGAGAGAAATTGCCCCCAAATATCTCATAGCTACTTTAGCTTATGGTGTAGCAGTTTTCCAGTCACATGGGGCACAGCTAAAGAAAGTAATTTACAATGCCAGAATCTAACAATGTACAAACTTCCTGAGCAGAGACAAATGCCATGTAAAGTGATACATTAACTATTGGTTAGGATAAATGTAATTTAATTTTAAAAATCAACCAAATAATACACTAAGGAAAGTTTTACTCTCTAGCCGAAAGACCACATAATTTATAGCAAGTAATGTATCACATATCAAAAGCCATAGCCTTTACTTGAATCTTTTAGCCCATGAAGGATCACTGCTCATTCATACTTTACCTAACAGGAATTGAACATTTATAATCCAGAATTAATTAAGCTGATATAAAAGAAAGGGCTTTATGCTCCCACTTTTTATTTTTAATGTTATCAAACCTACAGAAAAAAAAAGCCTCAATAAATGCCTATTTATCTTTACCATAATTTGCCAATTATTTACATTTTCCCTTGTTTACTTTGTGTCTTTCTACACGTATATTCTTTTTTATCTCTGATCCATTTGAAAATAAATTGCAGGCACAGTGACTCTCCCTAAGCATGTGTCTACTAAAAATAAAGACTTTCTCTTATGTAAATTCAATCTCAAAAACATGTTTTAGTAAAGTACAATAATTCTAAACTGTTATCTAACATCTTGTCTATATTCAGATTTCCCAAAATGTCCCCAAATGTACTTTACACTTGTTTATTTAAATTTGCTATCCAATCTAAATTCACACATTGCATTTGACTATTATGACTCACTCTCTTTCTCTTTTTTAAATAGGCTAGGTAATTCACCTTACAGAATTTCAACATTCTAGATTCACCTAATTTTCTAATTTTTCACAATGGCATTGGTTTTCTTTCAATTTCAGTATGGCTAAAATTAGGTTTCCAATATGGCTTAAGGTTTTCTTTTGATTTCCTGAATACTGTAAATAGGAAGTAAGTTCTGAAATTTTATTAGATTCAGGCTAGGTGCTATTGGAAACAATATTTCAAAGTAGATGCTCTGTATTTCACATTAGATCATATTAAATATAATATATATTATTATATTAATATTATAATATAATATAACAATATTAAGTTGCCCCAGCATACATGATATTAAGTTTGGTCCTGGGCTTAAGGTAGTTGCAGAGATGACTGTGGATTTTCCCCACTGTATTTCCATTTTTGTAATTAGTTAGTGGATATACTTAATTTAAAAATCTGTGGAATTATATCTGACACTCTATGAATATCCTGTTCTATAGTAACCTTTCATCCAACAGTTTTATCATTCACTTATGATTCATGCCAGATTATACTGCATCAAGGGTAGAAAAATATTTATTTTTGTAATTCTATCTTTCCTTTAAATATCTTATCAAGCTTTCTTCTGTAATGAAGATCTTTCTTTTTTCATCCCAGAAAGGACTACTTTTTGTATTATATGTTAAATTTATCTGAATGTCTCCTTCACAAAAATTTTAAAATTTGAATTGCTATTCCCAATTAGATGATTAAATATGTGGCCCAGTGCAGAGGCAGATGAATGACTTAATGATCTTGGTTATCACTCCACAATTTAATATCTAACACCAAATTGAAAAAAAAAATCTACTCTTAAGTGAAATCTTTAGTTTAAATGATTTGGGGTCTAAATCTTAAGCCAGCTCTTGGTGATATTGTATGGCCCCATGTTTTTATGCTATGATATGTTAAGTAATAATACTTGAGCACTAAGAATTTTTTAACATAAATTTAAAATGACGGAAGAATTTAGAAAACCTGAAAGGTTATATATTTTCTTTAATTTTGGCATCAATAGAATCCAATCCATTTTAAGAGGATGGGCAGCCACAATCCCAATTTAAGATCCAAGTAAATTACTTAAATATATCTTATGAAAGTGTTATACATCATCAATGTATTTTTCATTGTTAATTAAGATTAAATTAGTATATGTTTTCAAACACATGCTGATGTGTATGCTAGGTCACTTCAGTCATGTTCAACTCTTTGGCACCCTATGGACCACAGCCCTCCAGGCTCCTCTTTCCATGGGATTCTCCAGGCAAGAATACTGGAGTGGGTTGCCATTTCTTCTTCCAGGGGATCTTCTGAACCCAGGGATTAAACCAGTGTCTCTTATGTCTACTGCAGTAGCTTTTGGGTTCTTTACCACTGGCACCACCTGGGAAGCCCTTCAAAAACATGTGTATCACATAACATAAAGCATTACCATAATATTTAGGAGACAATATGTAGCTTCATATTCTCTGATAAAAGTCTACTTTCAAACTAGTTCAGTTGAAGTAGTGTTGAAATAAGATTTGTCTTGTAATAATTTTATTTTAGTATTCAAGAGCAACTAAACAAAATATTAATTTTTGTAATCTTATAAAATTCATGTATTCATAATAACTAAAGCTAAAATTTGAATTCTATAATTATAAACATTTTGAGGTTTAGAAATAGGTCTTTATAGACTATTACATTACATTGAAAATTCTTTTATTTTGCCCAAGTCTTCATGGAGGTACATGATTCTCTTAATCCTCTTAAATTCTCATAATTCTCTTTAAAAATACAAAGAATTTATTGAGAAACACTAGAGAAGGAAACAGCAACCCACCCCAGTATTCTTGCCTAGAGAATCAATGGACAGAAGAGCTGGCGGGCTACAGTCCATGGGATGGTAAAGAGTCGGACACGACTGAAGCAGCTGAGTATTGAAAGACACTGCATTATTTATGTCCTTTATAGTAAAACAATATGTGGATTTCATAACTTAGAAAGAAAATGCATAATGGTTTATCCCTTCATTCATTTTATTCAATACTTTGTTACCCAATTGTGGAGACGTATTATGCTATTTTAGATATATACTATTAAGTAGGCTATGTTTCAACCTTTCATTTCAGTCATCAATCCAGTTTTGCAAATAGGCAGTCTTTACTCTCTAAATTACATCATTTCACTCTAAATACTACATCCTGTTTCTTAACAAATGTGCTGACTTCTTCCTTATACTTTTTTTTAAAATTTATTTAGAGAAATAAATGAGTTTACAATTGTGAGGGTTGTGTTTCTTTTACTTAAGAAGGTATCATTTTTTCCTGTTGCTACTTTTTCTTTTGCAAATTATATATCTACCTCCACATTTCTTACCTTCAAGCAATTTCCTTGTGATTTACTCTTTCCTTCATATGCATTCAAGCTTCAAGCAAACCAAATCAGTGAAACAGTATTTATGGAATGTTACAAGTTAATAAACAGTCTGTCTGCTCAAATTATATGCCATTCATTTCTTCCACTCTAGTCTGTTTTGTCCTCAGCTTTGCAAATAAATTTCATACTATTCATTTAACCTTACTCATTTATCCCTTAATTTTGCTCAAAAAAAGTGTTCTGTAGCTACGAGATTGAAGAAATTTTAAAATACTATACTTATTCCTTTATTCTAGAACAAAAAGTAGAGGGAAAAATCTACCTCCACTTTTCTTTCATGTTTAAGTAGTTTTTACCTAAGTACCAGGGTTTTCATCCTCACACTTCAAGAGTAGAAACAGCATAGAATTTGCAGTCACACAAAATTGGTTTGGAATCTTTATTTTTGCAGCAAATGGATGCTATGGGTTGAATCATGTCTCCCACAAAAAAAAAGATATGGTAAAATCCTATCATCCAGTACCTCAGAATATGACCTTATATGGAAAAATGATAGTTACAGATCCAATTAGTTAAGATGAGGTCATATCTAAGTAGGATTGGCCCCTAATCCAATATGACTGGCATGCTTATAAGAGAATGGCCATGTGAAGACAGAGGTGAACACTATAATGAAATGTCTGTAAACCTAGAAAGGCCAAGAATTGTCAGCTAGAACAGTCTCATATTAATAACAGATTTCCCTTTAGAGCCCGTTGAAGGAAACCAATTCTTCCAACACCTTAGTACTAGCTTCCCAAGGGCACTTTGCTATGACAGTCTTAGAAAACACATACACTGGGAAAGTTACTCATTTTATCTGTTATTAAATACCTCCATCTATAAACTCAGGATAAGAAAACCTATCTTGCCATATTGGAATGTTGTAATTATTAACAGTACTCAATGCATGCTAAGTGTATACAAAGCATACACACACATCAATATTTCACTAAATAATCTAGAAACTTGCTAAATATTTGATTTTAAGTAAAATATGGTGGTGGTTTAGTCACTAAGTCATGTCTGGCTCTTGTAAGCCCATGGACTGTAGCCTGCCAGGTTCCTCTGCCCATTGGATTCTCCAGGCAAGAATACTGGAGTGTGTTGCCATTTCCTCCTCCAGGGTATCTTCCCAACCCAGTGATAGAACTCACATCTCCCATGTCTCCTGCATCTCCTGCATTACAGGCAGATTCTTGGTAGCTTTCTCTCTTCCCGCTCGGGGATTCGGATATCGGGCATAACAACTGACTGAGCTATGAGGGAAGCCCAAGTAAAATATCAACAGTAAGAATTGCAAGCTTGTTGTAATGTGATAATATTAAGAGCATTTCTTAGCTGTAATTTAGTGTTCAGAAGCAGAGAAACCAATATCTAAAATCATGCTTTGACTTTTTGAGGCTAAGCAGACCAGAGAGGAACAAATACTTAATATCACTATAAGAGAACCTGTGTTTTGTAAGAAGAAGAAAACTATAAGAAGAGAATAGGCCTTTGTAGAAGTACTACTTCTTTGCCCAAGTTGAGAGGCACTTGAATGGGTATTTCATATTCCAGGCCTATAACCTGCAAGATTAAGAGCCAAGGACTACAGTCCATGGGGTCCCAAAGAGTTAGACACACCTGACTGACTTTCACTTTCACTTTTTCAAGGTCCTAGGTACTTTCTTTCCTCTTTCTACTTCTTCTACTCCATGGCCACTACTCCCAGAAAGCTTTTCCCTAATAAAACCTCCCTTTCAGGATTGCTTTGTGGGAATATCACCTAAGACACTTATTTAGGTCACATTAAAAAAAAAAAAAAATCCCAAAGAAAAAGAAAAGCAAGGAGGCAAAGCTGTTACCTGAGGAGGCTTTTAAAGTCTTAAGAGAAGTGAAAAGCGAGGGCGAGAGGGAAATGTACATCCAATTAAACACAGAGATTCAAAGAATAGCTAGAAGAGACAAGAAGGCATTTTTCAATGAACAGTGTTTAATAATAGAAGAAAACAACAAAAAGGGAAAGACTAAAGATCTCTTCAGGAAATTTGGAAACTTCAAAGGAGCATTCTAACCAAAGATGGCATGATAAAGGATAAAAATGGTAGAGACCCAGTAGACAGTGAAAAGATCAAGGAGATATGGAAAGAATATATGGAAGAACTGTGTAAGAAAGATCTTAATGAAATGGATTACTATGAGGGTGTGGTTAGTGACCCAGAGCCAGACATTCTGGAGTGCAAAATCAAGTGGGTCTTAAGAAGCACTGAAATTAATAAAGTTAATGGATGTGATGAAATTCCAACGGAACTATTCAGATCCCTAAATGTCATCAAGGTTTTCCATTCATTATGTCAGCAAATCTGGAAGACCCAGCAGTGGCCACAGGACTGGAAAAGGTCAATTCTTATCTCAATTCCCAAGAAGGGTAGTACCAAAGAATGTGCTAATCATTGGATAATTGCACTCTCCTCCCACACTAGCAAGGTCATGCTTAAAATCTTGCATGTTAGGCTTCAGCATTATGTGAACAAAGAACTTCCAGATGTCCAAGCTGGGTTTAGATAAAGAAGAGGAACTAGAGATCAAGTTGCCAACATTCGCTGGATTATAGAGAAAAAGAGTGAATTTAGAAAAACATCTTTGTTTCACTGACTACGCTAAATCCTTTGTGTGGAACGCGACAAACTGGAAAGCTCTTACAGAGATGGGAATACTAAATCATCGTACCTGTCTTCTGAGAAACCTGTATATTGGTCAAGAAGCAACAGTTTGAACCCTGTAAGGAACAACTGATTGGTTCAAGATCGAGAAAGGAATATGACAGGCCTGTCTGCTATTACCCTGTTTGTTTAACCTATATGCTGAGCACATCATGAGAAATGCTGAGCTGGATGAGTTACAAGCTGGATTCAAGATAGGTGGGAGAAACTTCAACAGCCTCAGATATGTGGATGATACCACTCTAACAGCAGAAAGTAAAGAGGAACTAAAGAACCCCTCAATGAGGGTGAAGGAGGAGAGTGAAAGAGCTGGCTTAAGACTAAATATTTAAAACAAAAAAAAAACAAAAAAACTAAGATAATGGCATCCTGCCCCATTACTGAATGGCAAATAGCAGGGGAAAAGGTGGAAATAGTGACAGATTTCCTCTTCTTGGGCTCCAAAATCACTGTGGATATTGACTGCAGCCATGAAATCAGAAGACAATTGTTCCTTGGGAGGGAAGCAATGACAAACCTGGACAGTGTGTTGAAAAGCAGAAATCTTACTCTGCCAACAAAGGTCCGTATAGTCAGGGCTGTGGTCTTCCCAGTGGGAACATATGGTTGTGAGAGCTGTACTGTAAAGAAGACAGAATGCCAAAAAATTGATGTCTTTGAACCGTGGTGCTGAAGAAGACTCCTGAAGGTCCCTTGCACAGCAAGGAGATCAAACCAGTCAATCTTAAGGGAGATCAACCATGAATATTCACTGGGAGGACTGGTGATGAAGCTGAAGCTCCAGTAGTTTAGTCATCTGATGTGCACAGACTACTCATTTGAAAAGTCCCTGATGCTGGGAAAGATGAAGGGCAGAAGGAGAAGAGGGCATCAGTGGATAAGATGGCTGGGTGACATTATCAATGCAATGAACACAAACTTGGGAAAACTCTGGGAGATGGTGATGGATAGAGAGGCCTGGCAAGCTGCAGTCCATGGGATGGCAAAGAGTTGGACATGACCCGGTGACTGAACAGCAACAATAAAAATACCATTCTGGACCTCCCTGGTGGTCCAGTGATAAAGAATCTGCCTGCCAATGCCGGGGACTTGCATTCCATCCCTGATCCTGTAAGATCCAACATGCCTTGGGGCAACCGAGCTCAGTGTACCACAACTACTGAGATTGCTTTCTAGAGCCCACCAGACATAGCTATTGAAATCTGTGCTCATTAGAGCCTGTGCCTCCAAATGAGAGAAGCTATCACAATGAGAAGCCCATGAATCACAAATAGAGAGGAGCCTCCACTTGCTGCAACTAAAGGAAGACATTTGCAGCACTGAAATCCCAGCACAGAAAAAAATGAATCAGTTCAGTTCAGTTCAGTCGCTCAGTCATATCCAACTCTTGGCGACCCCATGAATCACAGCACACCAGGCCTCCCTGTCCATCACCAACTCCCGGAGTTTACCCAAACTCATGCCCATCGAGTCAGTGGTGCCATCCAGCTATCTCATCCTCTGTCATCCCCTTCTCCTCCTGCCCCCAATCCCTCCCAGCATCAGGGTCTTTTCCAATGAGTCAACTCTTCGCATGAGGTGGCCAAAGTATTGGAGTTTCAGCTTCAACAACAGTCCGTCCAAATGAACACCCAGGACTGATCTCCTTTAGGATGGACTGGTTGGATCTCCTTGCAGTCCAAGGGACTCTCCAGAGTCTTCTCCAACACCACAGTTCAAAAGCATCAATTTTTCGGTGCTAACCTTTCTTCACAGTCCAACTCACATCCATACAGGACCACTGGAAAAACCATAGCCTTGACTAGATGTACCTTTGTTGGCAAAGTAATGTCTCTCCTTTTTAATACACTATCTAGGTTGGTCATAACTTTCCTTCCAAGGAGTAAGTGTCTTTTAATTTCATGGCTGCAGTCACCATCTGCAGTGATTTTGGAGCCCCCCAAAATAAAGTCTGACACTGCTTCCACTATCTCCCCACCTGTTTCCCATGAGGTGATGGGACCAGATGCCATGATCTTAGTTTTCTGAAAGTTGAGCTTTAAGCCATTTTTTTCACTCTCCTCTTTCACTTTCATCAAGAGGCTTTTCAGTTCCTCTTCACTCTCTGCCATTAGGGTGGTGTCATCTGCACATCTGAGGTTATTGATATTTCTCCTGGCAATCTTGATTCCAGCTTGTGCTTCTTCCAGCCCAGCATTTCTCATGATATACTCTCCATATAAGCTAAATAAGCAGGGTGACAATATACAGCCTTGACATACTCCTTTTCCTATTTGGAACCAGTCTGTTGTTCCATGTCCAGTTCTAACTGTTGCGTCCTGACCTGCATACAGGTTTCTCAAGGGGCAGGTCAGGTGGTCTGGTATTCCCATCTCTTTCAGAATTTTCCACAATTTATTGTGATCCACACAGTCAAAGGCTTTGGTGTAGTCAATAAAGCAGAAATAGATGTTTTTTCTGGAACTCTCTTGCTTTTTTGATGATCCAGCAGATGTTGGCAATTTGATCTCTGGTTCCTCTGCCTTTTCTAAAACCAGCTTGAACATCTGGAAGTTCTCGGTTCATGTATTGCTGAAACTTGGCTTAGAGAATATAAAAAATGAATAAATATATATTAAAATTACCACCCTTTTGTTATAGATCATAACTGGCCCTGTTATTCCCTAAAAGGAGTACCAGCAATGTCTGAGCCAGAAAAATGGTGTCTGGTTTCCCAGTTAGTGCTACATTCATTTCAGTAAGAAACAGGCAAAAAGTGATTGAGGAATTGAGTCTTGAAGTCAGACAGCTAGGTTCAGTTTCAGTTTGTCAACTAATGTTAAGACTCTGGACAATTACCTTATTCCATTGAGGCTTTGGGGGGGGGAGGTGCAGGGGGAGGCTCCAAAATCACTGTAGATGGTGACTGCTGCCATGAAATTAAAAGACATTTGCTCATTGAAAGAAAAGTTATGACCAACCTTGATAGCATATTAAAAAGCAGAAACATTACTTTGCCAACAAAGGTCCATCTAGTCAAAGGTATGGTTTTTCCAGAAGTCATGTATGGATGTGAGAGTTGGACCATAAAGAAAGCTGAATGTCAAAGAATTGATGCTTTTGAACCATGGTGTTGGAGAAGACTCTTAAAAGAGGCCCTTGGACAGCAAGGAGATCCAGCCAGTCCATCCTAAAGGAAATCAGTCCTTAATATTCATTTGAAGGACTGATGCTGAAGCTGAAACTACAATACTTTGGCCCCCTGGTGCAAAGAACTGACTCATTTGAAAAGACCCTGATGCTGGGAAAGATTGAAAGAGGGAGGAGAAGGGGATGACAGAGGATGAGATAGTTTTATGTCATCACCGACTCAATGGACATGAGTTTGAATAAACTCCAGAAGTTGGTAATGAACAAGTAGACCTGGCGTGCTGTAGTCCATGGGGTCGCAAAGAGTCGGACATGACTGAGTGACTGAACTGAACTGAACTGACTGATTGAGGCTTCAGTTTCTTCATCTATTAGAAGGAGATAAAAAGAACACAGCTTCAGAGTTTACTCCTGGAGTAATGAGATGTCTCAGGAAGAGTTTAACACAGGGTGAAGCACATGGTAAATATGCAACAAATGCATCAATAATTAATAAGTTTAAGATCATATGCGATGGCCAGCTAAATATTTTATAATCATGTTATCCACACTTATATATGAATCTGAGGTCAATTAAATTTCATATGCTGAGATTTGTACAAGTTGTGGGTTTCAACAATGATCTATCTCCTATAGATTGCCTTAAATTTGTGAAGCAAATTTATAATTTGGAAATGCTATCTCATATTCATTAGCACTATATAGTTTCCAAAATACAATAACATATTTCCTCATTTTCTGATTTCTATTATAGTTTAATTCTGTAAAACAACCGGTATCTGTATTTTATATCTTAAATTGATTCAACACAAAGCCAAATTATGACATATCATGTAAAAAAAATTGCATGTTTCAATGAAACTGCTTTAATGTTCTCAGACTTATAAAGTCATCATTATATCTGGTAATTCCAACTATATGACATTGGCAGTTGATTATATTCAGAATATTTCCAAATATATGAAACAAACCAAACATATTTTGCCAAGATTGTTTTCTCTTGACCTTTAAAACTATGTGTATGTGTTTATGTAGAAGGAAATTCTATTCATAATAATGGATATTCAGGATACACTACAATGAGGTTAGTAGCATTTTGTGTAAGAAACATTTCGTAGTGAAAATTTTATGTTATACACTTGAATCATACAACTCATTTAATAAACTCATTATCCTAGATAGCCCAAACAAATATATATTCGAAAAGGGGGAGTCTTATGTGTAGATTAAAAAATCAATTACAAGGGAACAGAATTAGAAAATTATTATTTGGCAAAATATCATATAGAAAAGGAGCTTCACTGGTGGCTCAGACAGTAAAAAATCTGCCTGCAGTGTGGGAGACCTGGGTTCAATCCCTGAGTTGGGAAGATACCCTAGAGAAGGGCATGGCAACCCACTCCAGTATTCTTGCCTGGAGAATCCCATGGACAGAGGAGCTTGGTGATCTATAGTCCATGGGGTTACAAAGAACTGGACACGACTGAGTGACTAACATACACATACATGCCTAAAGAAAAAAAATTCTGAGTATTTTAATAAATCCCCAAATTAACACTATCCTGTGTGATAAGATGGCAAACCAATTTTTAAGTATTGCTTACATAGCATATTTAATAATTTAAGAAAGTACAGTATTGTGACCATAAGGAGTCCTATTAAACTCATATCTATGCAAAGCAATATATATATATATATATATATATATATATATTACATATATTATATATATATAATTTTTTCACTACTGTGGTTGTATTATAGTAAAAAACTGGTTTTGCTGTGCAGAAAATTAACTTACCTAGAGCAGTTGCTTCATATGAGAGTTGATTTAGGATCTTGCCAAGGTCTCCAAGGACCCACTTTTTTTCCTTCCCTAGGTGAGCTCCACCTTGTGTGTCTTAGGGTTACAAACTTTTGTGTTCATAAAGAACCTTTGCATGAGAGCAAACACAGTGTATGAGAAAGAGTGTACCTTAGTGGACTCTGAAAGAGATATCCTGTGTTAAAAACCTGGTTCTACCACTTAACAGTGTGACAATCAGTTCAGTTCAGTAGCTCAATTGTGTCTGACTCTTTGCGACCCCATGGGCTGCAGCATGCCAGGCTTCCCTGTACATGGCAATCTCGCAGAGCTTGTTCAAATTCATGTCCATCAAGTTGGTGATGCCTTCCAACCATCTCATCCTCTGTCATCCCCTTCTCTTCCCACCTTCAATCTTTCTCAGCATCAGGGTCTTTTCAAATGAGACAATTCTTCACATCAGGTGGTCAAAGTTTTGGAGCTTCAGCTTCAGCATCAATCCTTCCAATCAATATTCAGAACTTATTTTCTTTAGGATTGACTGGTTAGATCTCCTTGTAGTCCAAGGGACTCTCAAGAGTCTTCTCCAACACCACAGTTCAAAAGCATCAGTTCTTCGGCACTCAGCTTTTTTTATGGTCCAACTCTCACATCCATACATGACTACTGGAAAAACCATAGTTTTAACTAGACAGACCTGTGTCGACAAAGTAATGTCTCTGCTTTTTAATATGCTATCTAGGTTGGCCATAGTTTTTCTTCCAAGGAGCAAGCTTCTTTTAAGTGTGACAATAGATGTTATTTAATTTTCTTATGCCTTGCTTTTCTCATACATGATTGGAGATAATAATAGTACCCAAATAATACATTAGATAAAAGGTCTAATTGTGTTTACACTTATATGGCACATAGAATGAATCCTAGAACAAAAAAGTATATCTAAATGTTTGTTAAATAAAAATAAATTTTACCTAGAGTCTAACCCAGTATTTAATATATAGTAGGTGCTAGATACATGGGTAATAATTGAATTTAAAAAAGAGACTCAGCAAAACCAAACGTAACCATTAGATAATGACCATCATTATCAAGGGTGTAGAAATCATGCTATATAGAGAAAATTTGAATGAGAGTATTCAAACTAGGCAAGAAATTAACCACTGTATTTGCAACAGCAAATCCCTTTCATAGATAAGACAGAGTAAATTTGTTCTGTTTCTCTAAAGGTCAGTACCAGGACCAACAGAAAGAAGATAATTGGGTAATTCTGGTAATCACATTTATTTAATAGCATGGGATAGGCTGATGTCAAGCAGCAATCCCTGTACTAGCAACATTCAAGCAGAACATATTAGAATCACTGAAATGTGAAATAGTTTAGAAAAAAAATGACTGGAAAAATACATTTACTCCCTAAATAGAATGTACCCACATATTTGGTGGTGTGGATTAAAACAGATTTGTTCTACAAAACACTGTCATTCCTCTGTCACTGCCTAGACTCCTGAATTTCATTATGACATTGTCATTCTTATTTTTGTAATATAAAAATTAATAAAGAAAATTACTAAATATTGAGAATAACCAAATGACCAATGTAAATGTCAATGTATGTGGTACAATTACAGGTGAGATAGAATAAACACATTTTAAGAACAGTGAACATAAGATCCTGGAAAATTGATATATTTCAAAAATAAATAAAATTAAAGGGTAGGAAAGAGATTTTGGCCATGTGATGCAATATCAGGAAACTCATGACTGTATAGTCAGGGTCTCAGGTATGGAAATCCACATTGCCAACCTTTCCTCCAGCAGAAGGTGTGAATTTGTACATTTTTGGAGGGAAACTAGTAATATAATATATAGAGTTCAGCTGGGAGTAGGAAAGGGGATGCAAGCACTATTCCACAATTTATGAAAACTCCTTAATGAAATTCAGTGAGTCCTATGGACCTAGAGCCTCTATACTCTCCTTTGGGATCCAATTCTATTCTCTACACTCATGTATTTCTCAGACACAGTTGTCTCTAACACCCACTTAGTCATATCCTGTACTTGCAAAATGCAGATGCAGAATGAAGTTAAGCCATTAAGAAAATGCAAACAAAATTCAACAAGTCTCCTGTACCAAATTGTCTGGAAAACCTGTGTATAGCCTTATTTATAACTTGACTCCCCAAAACTTTCTGCTATACACAAATCAATCTTCCATTTCATTTTTCAAGTTAAGGAAGAAAAGGGAAAACTCAGAAAAGCAGCTTTGAATTCAACTCCAAAATAAAAGCACCATAAGGATGATTTTCATTAGTTAACATATGTTAGTTTGCTCTCACTTTTGTGCACTTCCTTTTGGGAAATTTCTAATCATTTGTAAATTACTTGTAAAATTGCTTTCTATATTTAAATCTTGGTATTTTTAAATAAATGTGTAGGTATTAAGCGTATTTGAAAGCAGCTTAAAATGATGATGACTTGATCAGATAAAAAAAATTTAACGAGCAGAAAAATGCAAAAAAAAAAATCTCATTGATCACAAGTTGACACTGCTGCTGCTGCTAAGCTGCTTCAATCATGTCTGACTCTGTGAGACCCTAGAGATGGCAGCCCACCAGGCTCCTCCATCCCTGGGATTCTCCAGGCAAGACTACTGCAGTGGGTTGCCATTCCCTTCTCCAATGCATGCATGCTGTGTATATTTACTTTCATTTATATGATTTGGTTATATCTACACAGAAAATTGGGGAAGAAAAGATTTAAGTATTATTCAAATAATCCAGAAAGATGCTTTAGAAAACAAAATCTCAAATATATTTTCACCATAGTCCTATTTTTCAAGTATAGTTGTTAGAGCTGGACCATAAAGAAAGCTGATCCCCAAGGAATTAATGCTGTTGAACAGTGGTATTGGAGAAGACTCTTGAGAGTCCCTGGAACTTCAAGGAGTTCAAACCAGTCAAACCTAAAGGAAATCAATCCTGAATATTCATTGGAAGGACTGATGATAAAGCTGAAGTTCCAATATTTTGGCGACCTGATGTGAAGAGCCAACTCATTAGAAAAGATCCTGATGCTGGGAAGGATTGAAGGCAGGAGGATAAGGGGATGACAGAGGATGAGATGGTTGGATAGCATCACCAACTCGATGGACATGAGTTTGAGCAAGCTGAGGAGATTGGTGAAGGATAGGGAAGCCTTGCACATTGCATTCCATGGGGTCACAAAGAGTCGGACACAACTGAGTGACTGAACAACAACAATTTTGCAAGTGAAATCCAGATATTTGGTTAACTGTCTATGTACAAATATGATTAATTTTCTTTTAAAAGGGTTGTTTTATTCAAGATGAATTTTCTACTTAGAAACACTATAGAACTTTGAACCACCCAATGCATATGTATATATCAATGGGCCTAAACATAGCAATGAGAATAAAAGGAAAATTTATTAAGTAAATAGCATCCACCAGACAACTGAGGTTGCAAAACCTTGTCCAAAATAGCTCAGCTACTCTGAGATTTATTCCTCAGTCTCCAATACAGATAGATTTCTCTCTAAATGTTTCATTATAGAAAAGTTGCTCAACAATAAAAACATTTGTATTGCTTTTTATACATTTTCATAGAAATTCTAATTAAAAATATCATCAAGTGGAAAGAAAAATTTCAGCCAGTTGAATGCCCTCCATGATAAAATGATTGTATAATTTGACATCTATCCATACCATAGACCATTATGCTGCAATTAAAAAGAATGAGCTATTTTTTCCCCAACTGATTTAGTGAGATTTCATGATCCATTGTTAAATATAACAACTAAAATGAAAATAATAGTTATTAAAAGCCCATATTCACAAAATTTTTATGTATATATGTAAATATATAAATGACTCAATGAGGATAAAGAAGGAAAAACCAAGGATTCAATGCTATAACTCTACCACATCCTCATTCCACACAGAAATGCAAAAGCTAAAAATGTGTATATTAGCTGAGTTTGTTTTTCCTTCCATCAGAAAAATAATAAAATTTACAGAAACTCACTCATAAAAGTACTCTAGGCCTCTCACCTGTCGGAACAGGGTCACATGGCCACCCATTTATAGAAAGGTAAGTAATTTTAAATAGAAATATTTCCAACAGATCCCAAATTAGGCTTTTATTAATTAAAAAAAAATGGAATAAAAATTACATAAACATCTATCAAGGTCTAGCAGTATAAGTAAACACATATACCAGACTAAATAATGGTATTATACCAAAAGAAGCTTTAAATAGATGATCTGAGTTAAATGTGGCAAGGGTAATAGATACTTACAAATTAATTTAATATTTAACTGCTCATAGATGCATAAAATATTCATAAAGTAAGTATCCAACCAGCACTTCTCAGTTTCAGCATTTGTAAATTAATTGATATGGATTTTCCATGATCATTGAATGTTTTTGGGTATGTGGCTGAAATCATGTTGGTTCATATTCATATTAGCCCACTTTGATTTAGGGAAAACATATGAAATTACTATCTATGCACAAAGATCCATCTGCCAAAGACACAAGT
Source organism: Odocoileus virginianus (assembly GCF_023699985.2). NCBI lineage: Eukaryota > Metazoa > Chordata > Mammalia > Artiodactyla > Cervidae > Odocoileus > Odocoileus virginianus. The sequence goes on from NC_069677.1 coordinate 62,700,742, forward strand.
ACACACACACACACACACACACACAATAGTGTGTGTATATTTAATTTGGTATGTGTTTAGTTGGGCTTCCCTGGTTGCTCAGCAGTAAAGAATCCACCTGCAGAGCAGGAGATGCAGGACACACGGGTTCGATCCCTGGGTCTGGAAGATCCTTTGGAGGAGGGCATGGCAATTTACTCCAATATTCTTACCTGGAAAATCCCATGGACAGAGGAGACTGGCTAAGGTCCTAGGGTTCACAAAGAGTTGGAGACAACTGAAGAGACTGAGTACACATGCATGTATTTAGTTACCTGCTAGAAATTGCTAGGTGCTAATTTTTATTCCATTTTTAAAAATTGATGTGAACCTGATTTGAGACCTGATGGCAATATTTCCATTTAAAAATATTTACCTTTCCACAAGCTAAGGGTGGACATATGACCCTATATATCAGAAATATATATATATATGTATGTATGTGTGTGTGTGTGTGTGTGTGTGTGTGTATAAACATGTATATATGTATATTCAGTTCAATTCAGTTCAGTAACTCAGTCATGTTTGACTCTTTGCGACCCCATGAACTGCAGATGCCAGGCCTCCCTGTCCATCACCAACTGCCAGAGTCCACCCAAATCCATGTCCATTGAGTCAATGATGCTATCCAACCATGTTATCCTCTGTCGTCCCCTTTTCCTCCTGCCTTCAGCCTTTCCCAGAATCAAGGTCTTTTCAAATGAGTCAGCTCTTCGCATTAGGTGGCCAAAGTATTGGAGTTTTAGCTTCACCATCAGTCCTTCCAATGAACACACAGGACTGATCTCCTTTAGGATGGACTGGTTGGATCTCCTTGCAGTCCAAGGGACTCTCAAGAATCTTTTCCAATACCAAAGTTCAAAAGCATAAATTCTTCAGCACTCAGCTTTCTTTACAGTCCAACTCTCATATTCATACATGACAACTGGAAAAACCATAGCCTTGGCTAAATGGACCTTTGCTGACAAAGTAATGTCTTTGCTTTTCAATATACTGTCTAGGTTGGTCATAACTCTCCTTCCAAGGAGTAAGCGATTACTTCCAAGTAAGTAAGTGATTTTGGAACCAAGAAAAATAAAGTCAGCCACTGTTTCCACTGTTTCCCTATCTATTTTCCATGAAGTGATGGGACCGGATGCCATGACCTTAGTTTTCTGAATGTTGAGCTTTGAGCTAACTTGTTCACTCTCCTCTTTCACTTTCATCAATAGGCCCTTTTTCCTCTTCACTTTCTGCCTTAAGGGTGGTGTCATCTGCATATCTGAGGTTATTGATATTTCTCCCAGCAATCTTGATTCCAGCTTGTGCTTCCTCCAACCCAGCATTTCTCATGATGTACTCTGCATATAATTTAAATAAGCAGGCTGACAATATACAGCCTTGAGGTACTCATTTTCCTATCTGGAACCAGTCTGTTGTTCCATGTCCAGTTCTAACTGTTGCTTCCTGACCTGCATACAGGTTTCTCAAGAGGCAGGTCAGGTGGTTTGGTATTCCCATCTCTTTCAGAATTTTCCACAGTTTATTGTGATCCACACAGTCGAAGGCTTTGGCATAGTCAATAAAGCAGAAATAGATGTTTTTTTCTGGAACTCTCTTGCTTTTTCAATGATCCAGCAGATATTGGCAATTTGATCTCTGGTTCCTCTGCCTTTTCTAAAACCAGCTTGAACATCTGGAAGTTCATGGTTCACATATTGCTGAAGCCTGGATTGGGGAATTTTAAGCATCACTTTACTAGCATGTGAGATGAGTGCTATTGTGCAGTAGTTTGAGCATTCCTTGGGATTGTCTTTCTTAGGGATTGGAATGAAAATTGACCTTTTCTAGTCCTGTAGCCACTGCTCAGTTTTCCAAATTTGCTGGCATGTTGAGTGCAGCACTTTCACAACATCATCTTGCAGGATTTGAAATAACTCAACTGGAATTCCATCACCTCCACTAGCTTTGTTTGTAGTGATGCTTTGTAAGGCCCACCTGACTTCACATTCCAGGATGTCTGGCTCTAGGTGAGTGCTCACACCATCGTGATTATCTGGGTCATGAAGATCTTTTTTGTACAGTTCTTCTGTGTATTATTGTCACCTCTTCTTAATATCTTCTGCTTCTGTTAGGTCCCTACCATTTCGGTCCTTTATTGAGCCCATCTTTGTATGAAATGTTCCCTTGCTATCTCTAATCTTCTTGAAGTGATCTCCAATATTTCCCTTTCTATTACACATATATACACACACATACACATTCAGTGTATCACATAAATAATTTATTGAAATTAAAAAAAATAAAAAGATCAGTTCAGTTCAGTTGCTCAGCTGTGTCCAACTCTTTGTGACCCCATGAACTGTAGCACACTAGGCCTCCCTGTCCATTGCCAACTGCCAGAGTCCACCCAAACCCATGTCCATTGAGTCAGTGATGCCATCCAACCATCTCATCCTTTGTTGTCCCCTTCTCCTCCTGCCCTCAATCTTTCCCAGCATCAGGGTCTTTTCCAATGAGTCAGCTCTCCACATCAGGTGGCCAAAGTATTGGAGGTTCAGCTTCAACATCAGTCCTTCAAAAAGAAGGTGTATAGCCAATAACCCTGTTCTCTAACATCATGTTTGTATCACTTAAGCATATCTATGTTGGTACATGTGTGTGTGCTAAGTCTCTTCAGTCATGTCCTACTCTTTGCAGTTCTATGGATTGTAGTCCTCCAGGATCCTCTGTCCAGAAGACTCACCAGGAAAGAATAGTGGAGTCAGCTGCCATGCCTCCTTTAGGGGATCTTGCCACCCAGTGGTCAAACCTGCCTCTCTTATGTCTTCTGCATTGGCATTCAGGTTCTTTACCACTAATGCCACATGGGAGGCCACTACACTGGTATATGTATTATTAAATTTGAAAATAGGTAAAAGCTTCCTTACTTGGAATTTAGTGATTAAAATAGAAAACAATTTTTTATTAGAATTTACACAGTAGAGTAGGGAGAGAGAAATAAAATTAAATAAGCATAAACTAAGTAGCTATTAAGACCCAGAAAGAAGAAATAAAGCCCCTTCTGAAGGAAAGTGAATATCTCCATGTTGTTCTTGAGCAGAGATTTAACACAGCAGGGAATGGTAATGCAGTTATCTAGGGACAGTGGGCTAGGCAAAGGAAAATCCCTGCAAAGGCCCTTGTGTTCAGAATATGAACAACAAGATATTGAGACTGAAACATAGCCTGGGATTGATGGAAAATGTGAGAACAAAGATGTAGTGTACTTAAAAGTTGTAGGACCATAAGGCCATGATCAGCAAGTTTGATTTTACTTTCAGTGCAATGAGGAGTCACTGGAAGACTGAGTGGAGAGTAGATCCAATGATGATTCTGGATCCTGGGTTGAAAATAGATTACAGTGGAGCAAAAGTAGAACTGGGGATCAGGTAGGAGGAATTATAGTCATCCAAGCAGGAGATAGCAGTTTGCCTTCGAATGGAAGCTATTGATGTAGCAAAAAATAAAGATCATCTCTATATATATTTACAGTTAACAGGAGATACTGTTCATGGATCTTCATGAAAAAAAAAAATCAAAGTTGACCACACTGATAGATGCTGTGATAGAGGCTTATGTGAAACTCAAGAGCAGTGGGCACAGCTCTGAGGAAGTTTATTGGTCAGAGGCCTCTTCAGATGTAACATTCAACTCTGAAAGTTTCACAAAAAGAAATGAAGAGAGGTCAAGGGTGTTTAAAGGAATGATAAGGGATGCTGATACAACAAGAAACTAGCAACAGCAGCAAGCTATTGCCAGATCTGGTATGAATAAGGGGAAGAAATAGAGATAGCAGAGAAAGTAGCAGTGGAACACTACAATGGCCAGGAAAAGCAAGCAACATAAATGCCCATAACAGAGGGATGGATAAAGATATGGTACATATATACAATGAAATATTTCTTGGTCACAAAAAGGAACAAAATTGGGTCATTTATAGAGATTGTTTTATAGAGTAAACTAAGTCAGAAAGAGAAAAAAAGCATAGTATATTAATGCATACATGTAGGGTCTAGAAAAATGATATGGATGATTTTATTTGAAAAACAGAAATAGAGACACTGATAGAGAACAAAAATATGGATACCAAGCGGGGAAATAGGGTGGGATGAATTGGGAGACTAGGGTTGACATATACACAGTATTGACACTATGTGTAAAATAGATGACTAATGAGAACCTACTGTATAGCTCAGGGAATCCTACTCTGAGCTCGTTGGTGACATAAAAGGGAAGGGAATTCAAAACTGAGGATATATATATATATATATACACATAGCTGATTCACTTTACTGTACAGTAAACACTAACACAATATTGTAAAGCAAGTATACTCCAATGAAAATTAATTTTAAACAAAGTAGAACTGAGATCAGAAGCCACAGAAGAGGTTCCTGTCTCCTTTCTCTTTTCTGCAGGAGCTGCCATCATAGTGGCATGTGGCTACTGAGAAAAATGTAGCTGAGGAAGGGAGATGTCAAGGGAAGAAATACCACTGCTTTTCTGTCCTTCCACCTTCTAATCACATCCATATGGTCCCCAATTGCCAAACTCAATAGGAAGTCAATTAGGGAGCCTAATTGTTTGGAAGCCTAGGTGGGCAGCACAGAGAAGGGGAGGAATGGAAGGTAACCAGTAATGGGAGTACAATAAGCTTTATCTTCAGAGAGGAGCCATGGAATAAGGCATCACAAAGGTAGGAATGCTGGATACTTCTTAAAAGGTGAGTAAATATTCCTAAGGCAGTAAGAAGTTAGAGTCAGAGGGAAGTCAAGAAAACGGTCATGTTTCACCAGATCCACCTAATTTGAAAAGAACAGATCACCTCTCTTGCATTGACATATAGCAACATTTTATTCCATCAGAGCCTAGCCCAAGCATGTTGCTGATATTTTCTTATTTCTAAAACTGTATTAATTTTTAATATCATATAGCATTTGTGAATATACTCTCAACTGAAAAGATTCAAACATAGAAAAAGCTAAAGCCCTCATTGGCCAAGTCTCAAATTCAAATACACCAGATGCAGCTATTTTATAAGCATGAGAATGTATATTTTCATCTCTTGTACTAAATATATATATATATATATATGAATCCTATATGCAAGATCAAAAAACATGTTTGTACCTATGTATTTAACTAGCCACTGACCTCTGACTTCTCTCCTAGCTCTAATTGAGAGTTCTATACCTCATTAACTAGTAAACATCTTCACTTGCGTGTCTAATATGCCCCAACTTTCTGACCATCTTTGATTCCTTTAATTTCTTTTTTCTTTAGAAACTCACTGAGAAAGTAAGCAAAAAGTTCAAGTCTTTAAATCAGGGGTCCCCAGCCTCTGGGATCTAATGCCTGATAATCTAAGGTGGAGCTGATGTAATTATAATAAAAAATAAAGTGCACAATAAATGTAATACACTTGAATTATCCCCAAACCATCCTCCCCCATCTGATCCGTGGAAAAATGGTCTTCCACAAAACCATTCCCTCTTGCCAAAAAGACTGGGGACAGCTACTTTAAAAGATCAACATTTGCAAACAGAGAGAGTTTCACTTCTCCTTTTCCTATCTGGATTCCTTTTACTTCTTTTTCTGCTCTGATTGCTGTGGCAACAACTTCCAAAACTATGTTGAATAGTAGTGGTGAGAGTGGGCACCCTTGTCTTGTTCCTCATTTTAGGGGAAATGCTTTCAATTTTTCACCATTGAGGATAGTATTTGCTGTGGGTTTGTCATATATAGCTTTTATTATGTTGAGGTATGTTCCTTCTATTCCTACTTTCTGGAGAGTTTTAATCATAAATGGATGTTGAATTTTGTCAAAGGCTTTTTCTGCATCTATTGAGATAATCATATGGTTTTTATCTTTCAATTTGTTAATGTGGTGTATTACATTGATTGATTTGCAGATATTAAAGAATCCTTGCATTCCTGGGATAAAGCCCACTTGGTCATGGTGTATGATTTTTTTAATATGTTGTTTGATTCTGTTTGCTAGAATTTTGTTAAGGATTTTTGCATCGATGTTCATCAGTGATATTGGCCTGTAGTTTTCTTTTTTCGTGGCATCTTTGTCTGGTTTTGAAATTAGGGTGATGGTGGCCTCATAGAATGAGTTTGGAAGTTTACCTTCTTCTGCAATTTTCTGGAAGAGTTTGAGTAAGATAGGTGTTAGCTCTTCTCTAAATTTTTGGTAGAATTCAGCTGTGAAGCCATCTGATCCTGGGCTTTTGTTTGCTGGAGGATTTCTGATTACAGTTTTGATTTCCTTGCTTGTGATGGCTCTGTTAAGATCTTCTATTTCTTTCTGGTTCAGTTTTGGAAAGTTATACTTTTCTAAGAATTTGTCCATTTCTTCCAATAGAGCTGCTGGTAGTAATCTCTTATGATCCTTTGTATTTAAGTGTTGTCTGTTGTGATCTTTCCATTTTCATTTCTAATTTTGTTGATTTGGTTCTTCTCCCTTTGTTTCTTAATGAGTCTTGCTAATGGTTTGTCAATTTTGTTTATTTTTTCAAAAAACCAGCTTTTAGCTTTGTTGATTTTTGCTATAGTCTCTTTAGTTTCTTTTGCATTTATTTCTGCCCTAATTTTTAAGCAGATGACATGATCCTCTACATAGAAAACCCTAAAGACTCTACCAGAAAATTACTAGAGCTAATCAACGAATATAGTAAAGTTGCAGGATATAAAATTAACACACAGAAATCCCTTGCATTCCTATACACTAACAATGAGAAAACAGAAAGAGAAATTAAGGAAACAATACCATTCACTATTGTGACAAAAAGAATAAAATACTTAGGAGCATATCTACCTAAAGAAAAAAAAGACCTATACATATAAATCTATAAAACACTGGTGAAAGAAATCAAAGAGTACACAAACAGATGGAGAAATATACCGTGTTCATGGATTGGAAGAATCGATATTGTCAAAATGGCTTTACTACCCAAAGCAATCTACAGATTCAATGTGATCCCTATCAAGCTACCAACGGCATTTTTCACAGAACTGGAACAAATAATTTCACAATTTGTATGGAAATGCAAAAAATCCTCAGATAGCCAAAGCAATCTTGAGAAAGAAGAATGGAACTGGAGGAATCAACCTGCCTGACTTCAGGCTCTACTACAAAGCCACAGTCATCAAGACAGTATGGTACTGGCACAAAGACAGAAATATAGATCAATGGAACAGAATAGAAAACCCAGAGACAAATCCACGAACCTATGGACACCTTATCTTTGACAAAGGAAGCAAGGATATACAATGGAAAAAAGACAACCTCTAACAAGTGGTGCTGGGAAAACTGGTCAACCACTTGGAAAAGAATGAAACTAGAACACTTTCTAACACCATACACAAAAATAAACTCAAAATGGATTAAAGATCTAAATGTAAGACCAGAAACTATAAAACTCCTAGAGGAGAACATAGGCAAAACACTCTTTGACATAAATCACAGCAGGATCCTCTATGACCCACCTCCCAGAATATTGGAAATAAAAGCAAAAATAAACAAATGGGACCTAATAAAACTTAAAAGCTTTTGCACAACAAAGGAAACTATAAGCAAGGTGAAAAGATAGCCCTCAGATTGGGAGAAAATAATAGCAAACGAAGCAACAGACAAAGGATTGATCTCAAAAATGTACAAGCAACTCCTGCAGCTCAATTCCAGAAAAATAAATGACCCAATCAAAAAATGGGCCAAAGAACTAAACAGAAATTTCTCCAAAGAAGACATACAGATGGCTAACAAACACATGAAAAGATGCTCAACATCTCTCATTATCAGAGAAATGGAAATCAAAACCTCAGTGAGGTACCATTACACGTCAGTCAGGATGGGTGCTATCCAAAAGTCTACAAGCAATAAATGCTGGAGAGGGTGTGGAGAAAAGGGAACCCTCTTACATTGTTGGTGGGAATGCAAAGTAGTACAGCCACTATGGAAAACAGTGTGGAGATTTCTTAAAAAACTGGAAATAGAACTACCATATGACCCAGCAATCCCACTTCTGGGCATACACACTGAGGAAACCAGATCTGAAAGATACACATGTACCACAATGTTCATTGCAGCACTGTTTATAATAGCCAGGACATGGAAGCAACCTAGATGCCCATCAGCAGATGAATGGATAAGGAAGCTGTGGTACATATACACCATGGAATATTACTCAGCCATTAAAAGAATCCATTTGAATCAGTTCTAATGAGATGGATGAAACTGGAGCCCATTATACAGAGTGAAGTAAGCCAGAAAGATAAAGACCAATACAGTATACTAACACATATATATGGAATTTAGAAAGATGGTAATGATAATCCTATATGCAAAACAGAAAAAGAGACACAGATGTACAGAACAGACTTGTGGACTCTGTGGGAGAAGGTGAGGGTGGTATGTTTATAGAGAACAGCATCAAAACATGTATATTATCTAGGGTGAAACAGATCACCAGCCCAGGTTGGATGAATGAGACAAGTGCTCCGGGCTGGTGCACTGGGAAGAACCAGAGGGATTGGGTGGAGAGGGAGGCGGCAGGGGGGATTGGGATGGGGAAATACATGTAAATCCATGGCTGATTTATGTCAATGTATGGCTAAAACCACTACAATATTGTAAAGTAATTAGTCTCCAACTAATAAAAATAAATGTAAAAAACAATAAATAAAAGATCAACATTTATCCAAAGTGTTTTTCATTAAAGTCTTTTGGTTTTCTATTCAAGGTAGCATTAAGTATCAAATATGACCCACACTGGGCTTTCCAAGTGGCTCTGGTGGTAAAGAACTAGCTTGCCAACACAGTAGACATAAGAGACAAAGATTCTATCCCTGAGTCAGGAAAATCCCCCAGAAAAGGGCATGGTAACTCACTCCAGCATTCTTGCCTGGAGAATCTCTTGGACAGAGGAGTCTGGCAGACTTCAGCCCATAAGGTCAGAAATAGTTGGACAGGACTGAAGTAACAGCGTGCACGTGACCCACACTGTTTTCTCTCTGCCCTGCTCCCAAAGTTTCTGCATTCATCCTTGCAAAGGTCCAAACAGAGACTTGAGAGATTCCTACACTGTCCTCCAACCCAAAAGAGGTGACTAAGAGGCCTGTCTTAAAAAAAAAAAAAAAATCTCTAACACAAGCAAACGTGGGGAAATTAATACTAAAAAATAGTTCCCTCTCTTTGTTCCATACTCTTGTTCTGTTCTTTTGCATGTGTGCTAAGCTACTTTAGTCATGTCTGATCAGTTCTTTGGCACTCAGTCCTGCTCTCACAACTGTATGTGACCACTGGAAAAAACATAGCTTTGACTATATATACTATACAGACCTTTGTGGCAAGTAATGTCTCTGCTTTTTTAATACACTGTCTAGGTTTGTCATTGCTTTTCTTCCAAGAAGCAAGCATCTTTTAAATGTCATGACTGCAGTTACCTGAGAAGCCCTCTATTCTCTTATAAAAGCTTAAATAAATAATCTTATGAAGATGAAGTAGGTTTGAGTAGTGTAGATATTGACAGAACCTGCAGGCATGCCCTTGCTTATTTGTGCTGGAATGTTTCGAGAACACCCAGAAGTAGTTCTCAAATATTCACTGATATAAGAAAAGTATTGTCTCATAAAAATGCTTTCTTTCTGCCTCCATAAATTTGTCCAAGGGCTCCTGGCACAAGATGACTAGAGCTGAAAATATACATCCAAAAAAAAAAAAAAATTGTCAGAGCAAACTTTACAGTATATAAGAATTTAATACATGATATGTCTGTATTCTGGGAAATCTAAGGCAATACAGTGTATTTTGTATTGCTTTAAAACATTTAATCATCTTATAAGATTGTTGACACATTTTAATGAGATAATACAAATAAACCACTTATTATTCTGAGTGGCATATGAATAGAACCTAGTTATTTACATCATTAATAATTTGAAAATCAATTAATTTAGATAATTACCTTATATCTCATAATTCTTGTCTAAAAATAAAATTCTCAGCATGTAATTAATAGTCATCTTTGTCCTTTTAAAGCATTAGATGCCCTCCTCAGCATAATAATGAACAAGCTTTGCCTTTTCTCCAAACTAAGAGTCACATTGCAAGGATTCAGATTACACTTAAGTTTTATTTGAGGTGACATTGTAAGTCCTCCAAGTGCATTTTTAAAGATGCAATATTAAAATGCTAACAAATTAAGAGTAATGCCTAATTGCTATTGACTAACCTAGGAAATGTTCCTATTTAGAATATTTCCAAATTTCATGCTGAAGATGTAAAAAGACAAAGAACCAGGAATTGCTTTCATTAACTCAAAATAATAGTTCTTACAGATAGAAAAAGCACAAATTGTATTTTTAAACCGAATTCAAGGGTTAAGTGTTAAGATTTTTAAAAGAAACTGTGCAACAAGCCAAGCTATAAAAATGTGGGGATGACAGCCTGCTGTAAATTTTTCTGGCAGTTTTGTCTGTTATCCTAAATCCGAGTTACTGAAACTCTGTAATACAATAATAATAAAAGCAATGCAGCATGAGCAGAAAGCCTGTCAGATTTATGATGAGCTAGTGTCTTCCATGAAAGGAACACACCAAATCAAATTAGTGGAGGGGAGATTAATAGAATTTCATCAGTTTATAGAATGGAGACTATAAGCTGCCTCATAAATTTCCTGTGTCCTGAGAAGCAGTGGCTTGAGCCCTTTTGAAACCAAGCACAAAAATGACAACCACAAGTAGCCTTGGCTATTGTGAGGTAAACTTATGCTGTGGGGCCTTAATTGGAAAAGGGTAATGGAGCAAGTCCAAATACAGCACTAGTACTCTGCTAACCAAGGCAGTATATCAGGGTGGCTATGAACTTGGACTCCAGGGTCAGATGGTTGGGATTTGAATTCTGCATGACTACCTACTAACTCAATGACCTTGGGCCAGTTTCTCAGCATCTCTGTACCTCTTTTCTAGACTGGGTATAGTAATAGTATCAGGCTGATAGAGTTGTTGTGAGGAGGATTCATACTGTATATATAAACACGCAAAGGGCTAGAACTGGATTAATATGTTAGCTAATGTTACCAGTTGTTACTCTCCCACATACTCTAGTCACTGTCTGAATAACTGTGTTGATGAAGAAGCAAGGCAAAATGAAAAATAAAAAGCAGTTTTATTCAAGCAACTTTAATAAAATAATTTATTAGTTAATAACATTTAAGAACTTAATATAAAAGGACTTGTTCTGTTGTCTAGACTAGTGTAAAGAACAAACTAGTGTCAGACAAAGAAAGGAAACATTGGTATCTCCTTAAGAAAGTGTGGCTTCAGGAGGCTCTGATTTTCCTATGATTAGGATTCAAGCAAAGATTAGATGATTCTTTATGGGGATGGTATAAGCACTTGCAGTTGTCCTGAAGAGCCTGTTTTGTATCCTTCAAAGTCAAGAGTTATACTACTATAAACATTAAAATTTGGGGAGTTGGGAATTAACGGGTCATTTAAGAGTCAATCTTCTTGCCTTTTTATACAGTTTGTGGGAGTCTCATGGCAAGTATACTGGAGTGGTTTTGCCATTCCCTCCTCCAGTGGATCACATTTTGTCAGAACTCTCCACTATGACCCATCCATCTTGGGTGGCCCTGGATGGCATGGCTTATAGCTTCATTGAATTATGCAAGCCCCTTTGCCATGACAAGGCAGTTATCATGAGGGTGACAGAGGATGAGATGGTTGGATGCCATCACTGATTCAATGAACATAAATTTGGGCAAACTCCAGAAGATGGTGAGGGACAGGGAAACCTGGTATGCTTCAGTCACAGGATCTTGAAGAGTCCAACACACCTTGGCAACTGGACAACAACAGCAAGAGTAAATCCCTCCAAGTTCAACTCCTCTGACCCACTTAACATGTATTTATTTTATTTAGTAAAAACTGCCCTGCCTTCAAAGGCATGGGTTCTGTTGCTTTGGATTCTGTTTGTTTTTTGTAGAATTATTTAAATTCATTTTCTGTGAGAATTTTAAAACCAATTTGAGGTAATTAAAAAACACAAGGGATTCTCAAACATATCACAGCACCATATATTTGCATATCTTTGGTCTAAAATGAACTACGGTTAAAATGGATGTGATTTTGATGATGTTTCTGCATAAAGAGGAGAAGAAAAAGATGCTGAGTATACATTTTCCCAAGCAAAGAGGTGGAGGGCAGAGATGTAGAAATGGATAAAGATATAAGATAAAATAGTAAAAAACAAAACAAGAACACTATGAAGATCTACCACAGATATCACCCCTTGAAAGCCATAATGTCTTGGCTACACATTGCTCAAATAAGATCAAGGTCGTTCAAGTGCATGGATGGTATGTCAAACTTTCTCTGAGCCTCACTCAGTGGCTAGCATAGAGCTTAATTCTCTTCATTCACTAATGACCTCAGGAATCCTGTCTTTAAATACCACTGACTTAACACATCTATCATTATTCCCAACCTCTCTCTTAACTCATATATCCAGCTATCTACTCATTTGATTTGATGATACGACATGCCTCAATGCCTGCTCAAGTGAACTTTTCACTCTAAGCCTTGAAGTGGACACTACAGCCCATTGTCCTTGGTGCTCCACCCAGAGTGTCTGAGATTTCTCTTCTCTGTTTGCAGGTTCAGACCTGTCCTCCCCTCAGCTTTGCCAAGCATTGGGTCTGTCTACTGAGTTGTACCTGTAACCATTTGTCTTAATCTCTCTAGGCTGCCATAACAAAGTACCACAGTCTGGATGGCTGGAAAAAAAAACCCAGAAAGCTATTTTCCTCACAGTTCTAGTGTCTGAGAAACCCAAGATTAAGATGCCTTTGACTTGTTTCCTGAAGGCCATCTCTCTGGCTTGCAGATGGCTGCCCTCTTGTTGCATCCTCACATAGCGGAGGAAGAGATTGCTTTCTCTTCCTTTTCTTGCAAATTCACTAACTCTATGATGAGGGCCCGACTCTGATGAACTCATCTAACCCTGATCATTTCCCAAAGACCCCATCTTGGAATACCATCACATTAGGGATTAGGGTGTCAGCATATGAATTTGAGGGCACATAATTCAGTTCATAGCTCCTTCTTAAAGGATAGCCCTTGGGCTACTGGAGCTGCTTATAACTATAGGGAATGTGAGGTGCCTGGGAGTTCCTATTCCTATTTCCTGGCCCTAGAAACTCATCCCAAATTGTCTTAAGGCAGGAAAAGCTTTAAAATATGATTTATGCTCCAGAGCTGTTTGGATCAGGTGTGGCCAAGGACTTAGCCTGCCATGGCACTCTTGCTCAGCTTTCTCCCCTTCCATTTCCTGCTTCCTCTACTCCCTGATCCATTTCCCTTGGAAGTATTTTCTTGATAAATGACCTGCACCCAAATTCTTGTCTCAGGAATTTCTTCTGAACTAAAACACCTCCAAAACCTTTTTCTCTCTGAAGAGCTTCTCTGCTAGCACTTCTCACTCAATAAGGCCACCGCTAAATCACATTTTCTAAGCTCCCACACTTTGTCATCCATCATCTTTGACTTCTTTTTCTCTCTATCTTACATTTAATCCATCAGAAAGTCTTGCTAGTTCTATTTCAAAATATACCCTGATACTGGCCATGTCACAGGACTTTCACTGTCACCCCCTCAGGTAGAAGACCATATAATGCACTATGCTTACATGCTTGCTAAGTCACTTCAGTCATGTCTAACTCTGTGCAACCCTATGGATTGTAGCCCGTCAGGCTCCTCTGCCTATGGGATTCTCCAGGCAAGAATGCTGGAGTGGGTTGCCATCCCCTTCTCCAATAAAGCACTATATTTGAGAGTAAATATAAGTGCTATTCAGGGTTTCCCTGGTGGCTCAGTGGTAAAGAATCTGCCTGCCAATGCAGGAGATGGAGCTTTGATCCCTGGAAAGGAAGACCTTCTGGAGGAGGAAATGAAATGGAACCCTTTCCATCATTCGTGCCTGGGAAATCCCATGGACAGAGGAGCCTGGTGGACTACAGTCCACGGGGTCACAAAAGAGTCAAACACAACTCAGTGACTAAACAATGATAACAGTGATGAGTGCTACTAATAATTATGAGGGGACAACAGGCTCAAATCAGGATTATCTCCAGCAAACTAGGGTGGATGTTTCCCCAAATCTTAGTCCAACCTACTATCTCTCCTATTTGAACAATTGTCAATTTATCTTACCTCTTGAATGACATCCATCTTCTACTGAGTAGCAAAAGTGATATTTTTTAAATGTGCATCTGTTCAGAAGACTTCCAATATCTTTACATTCTACCAGAATAAAATCCTAACCCTTCAACAGCACTGAAAATGTCCTGCAGGATTGTCATCTAACTCATTTACTAAGTTTCAGTCAAACTGAACTCATGTTCATTCAGTACCCTAGACACATTCTCAACTCAGAACGTCTGTACTTGCTCTTCTTTGCCTGAAATTGTAGGCTCCAAAGAGTCCCATGTTTCACTGACTTGTTACATTCAGATCTCTACTAGCCTGTGTGAGATATATACACTCTCCCACCCTCCTCTCTGTAATCTTTTGCAGCAGTTATAACATGACATTACTTTTCTTTGTTATTCTTATTAGTGTCATTCCCTCTCACTAGGTTGAGTCCAGTTCAAAGATCTGTCCTTAGTTCCAGGAGACTAGCACAGAGCTAGCACTGAAAAATATTTGTCCAGGGGCTTCCCTGATGACCCATGGGTAAAGAATCTGCCTGCCAATGTAGGAGACACAGGTTCAATCCTTGATCCAGGAAGATCCCATGTGCCACGGAGCAACTAAGACCATGTGCCACGACTATTGAGCCTGTGCTCTAGGGCCCAGGAACCCCAACTACTGAGCTCACATGCCACAACTACTGAATTCCACAGGCCCTATAGCCTGTTCTCCATAACAAGAGAAACCACCACAATGAGAAGCTGGAGCACTACAACAAAGAGTAGTCCCTGTTCCCTGCAACTAGAGAAAAGTCCACAGACAGCAATGAAGACCCAGCACAGCCAAAAATAAATAAAAGTATATTCAGTTCTTATAAGTTCCCATCAATTTGCAAACTCTCCTTTAAGATGTTTGTGTGTGTGTGTGTGTGTGTGTTGGTTTAGCTAAGGCTCTTTTTAATTTTCTCAAAAAATTTAAATAGATTCTAAAATGTACTTCTACTCTTTAATCCCTTTCCATTTTAGACTTAATTATTGAATTGAGTTTGTTAGGGATTTGATGGTTAATTTTGGAAACATAATAAATTATTCACATTTAGATGAAGAATAAGAATTAATATTTGAGAATGTGGGTTTAAGTATGAATACTGTTTAATAACAACACATTATCTATAATTTCTCAAAAACAAAACAGAAACATATTCTCTACCTTTGAAAATCTCTGTATCTTGCCATCATTTTTATCCCAGTCTGAGTGCATGATTATTTTAATTGTAATAAACATGCTTATGACATATAATACAGGCTGCCCTGGTGGCTCAGATGTTAAAGAATCTGACTTCAATGAAGGAGACCTGGGTTCAATCTCTGGGTCGGGAAGATCCCCTGGAGTATTTAGTCTACATCTTTAAATGGGAATGTATGGCCTATTCATATTATTGTGATACTAATATATTTAATAGGTACTATCCCTGGGTCAGGAAGATACCTTTGAGAAGGAAATGGAAAGCCAATCCAGTATTCTTGCCTGGGAAATTCCACTGACAGAAGGTCTGATGGGCTAGAGTCTGCAGGGTTTCAAAAGTGTTGGACACAACTTCATGACTAAAACAATAACAATATATTTAAACTTGATCACTCCTCTCTTTTACAGTATACATTTACCTTGCTTTCTTGTTTTTCTCTCCAATCTTTCTTTCCTATAGTAATTTCAAGGTGGTTTTTCTATACTTTTTTTATCTTGCTTTAGTTTCCAAGTTTTGGGTTTTATATTAGATATATAATACCTAGGGCTTCCCTGGTGGCTTAGATGGTAAAGAATCTGCATGCAATGCATTAGACTTGGGTTCAATTCCTGGGTTGGGAAAGGAAATGGCAACCCACTCCAGTATTCTTGCCTGGAAAATCCCATGGACAGAGGAGCCTGATGGGCGAGAGTCCATGGGGTTGCAAAAAAAAGTCCATGGGTACATGACTGAGCAACTAAACTAGTACTATGTAATACCTATGATATCTAATCTTAGAAAATTTTAGGATTTTAATATGCAAAGGCCCACTTGATTTTTATTTATGTTTAGAATTCATCAGTGCTAATCTTCTTCCTATGCTAGATGAACTGCTTTCTTCAATTATTAATTTCCCTACTCATCTCCTTCATGGTAAATTCATACCTTAAAATAGCTTTATTTCAAAGGAGGTTAGGAAGTATTTCTTTTTAGTTGAGGTAAAATTTACAAACAGTTAAATGAATAGATCTTAAATATACAATTCAATAAGTATTGATCAATGCAAAATTACATATAACTACCACCTTACCACCTCAATCAAAATGTGGGACATTTTTCTGACTCCAACCTGTACCCTGCCAGAGTCAACCCAATCAAGTGTTTATTATTATTATTATTATTAATTTTTTATTGGAGTATAGTTGCTTTACAATATATTTGTTTTTAAGTTTTTTATTTTTAATTGTAGAATAATTGCTTTATCAGTTAAGTGTTTAGGCAACCACTATTCTCATTTCTGCCACTACGATTAATTTTGTCTTTTTAACTTCACTTAAATGAAATCATGGGGCTTCCCAGGTGGCATTAATGGTAAAGAACTCGCCTGCCAATGCAGGAGACATAAGAGACACTGTTTCAATATCTGGGTTGGGAAGATTCCCTGGAGTAGGAAATGGCAACCCCAGTATTCTTTCCTGGAGAATCCCATGCACGGAGAAGCCTTGTCAGCTATAGTCCATGGGGTTGCAATGAGTTGGACATGATTGAAGCAACTTAGCATGCAAGCACACAAATGAAGTCATAAAATATGTATGATTTCTTCTGTATCATTTAATTCACTATATGTTTTTAAGATTCATCTATTTTTTCTTTTTTTAAGGATGTTTTAACATTTAATAGAATATTTTAAAGGAATTACTATTTTTTACTTTTTCAAAGTGTATGACTTATGATTAATAGGAAGAAATGATTCTACCCACCCCATACTTTTTAAAATTTCACCAGTATTATTGAATATTAAACTATATTTAGCACAGATACTCCAAAATTCTAACAATAGCAGTAGATATACTTCAAGTGGCTCATTTCGTCATCAAGAAAGTGGAGAAACAGATGCTGACCAATTTAGGCCAACTCTGAATTCAACATTTATTCACATACTTATTTTTATGCCTTATACAAAATATAACTGACTCCCGGGGATAACATAAAGAGATACAGAAGAAATGAAAAGGAAATGTTGTGTCTTTCACACAACCTTCTCTTCATAGCATCAACTTCTTTGGGTCCCTAGATCATGCACATGCAGCACTATTCAATGAAGTCAGGTCACTCTGGGCAAGTGGGCAAGGAAACAGAGGGTAGATTTAGATTCTTACTGAGCATGCTCAAATTTTTAATGTACCAAAGAGCAAGAGATTTTCCTAAGGTGGATTAAATAAAAATATGTAACCTATTTTAAAACTACTTGCTATATTTCATAAATTAGTGTACAAGTTCCACAGCAGCAATACATTAAATAATGAAAAAACTATTAGGCCACAGCTTCCTCTTTCACAAATCCAATTGTTATGGCATCACATGTTAAACAGCAAATAAATACTTTCATATCAGAAAGAAGTGTTCTTTTATAGATAATGGTCTATTCATCCATTTTCTTTATAGTAGTAGTATATTATTTTTATTGCTGAGTAATTCCATTGCATGGATTTGTCCCAGTACTTTCTTTTCCTCTTTTTTCACTCTCCTGTTGATGGGCATTTAGATTTATTATTATTATTATTATTGGCTAATATGAATCTAGCTGTTGTAACAATACATGTGTAAGCCTTTTTGTTTACATGTGTTTTTATGTCTCCTAAGCAAATATCTAGGAGGAAAATGCCATGTTATGGGATAGGTGTATGTTTTACTTCTTAACATAAGAAAAAAAAAAACATTTTTTTCAAGAGAGTTGTACAGTTTTGTACCCATCAGCAATGTTTGAGAAAACTAGTTGCTAGATATTGTCACTGACATTTTCTCTTAACAATCTTTTTCACTTTAGACCTTCAAGTGAATATATAATGCAATCTCATTGTGGTTTTTAATTTGTATTTTCCCTTTCAATAATTACATTGAGAGATTCAGCGCTTTTTGGCCATCCATATATTTTCTACTGTGAACTCTCTACAAAGGTCTTTTGTCCAGTTTTAATTGGGCTGTTTCTTTTTTGTATTGATTTCTATCAATTATTTGGGTATTTTAAATGAAAACTTTTTGTCAAATACACCCTGTAAATACTTTCTCCCAATCAATAGCTTGCCTTTTCATGTCTCCATTGCAAATTTTGAAAAGCAAGGGTTTTAATTTCAGTGAAATCCAATTTAATATTTTTTGACAACATTTTTTTTTTCTTTCAAGCATAGTACTTGCTGGGCCCTCAAGAATGAATCTTGCCTACCTAGTCACATATATATTCTAATTTCTTCTAAATGCTTCATTGTTTCATCTGTAATCCAGCTCAGATTAAATTTTGTGTACGATATACAACAGGAGTCAAATTTTCTTTTTTACTCATATGAGCTCCCCTTATTCCAGCATCATTGGATTTTATTTTTTATTCCTACGTTCAAGAGTTTGATTGGGTGATTGAATACATGTACTGAGTTCAAACAACTTGTATTAATATCTTATTTCTAACATTATCTACCAGTATGACACTGATCACCATGTCTAACTCTGCCTGTCATTGTGATCTCAAAGAGCACATGTTTTGAGCTTTTCTTTCTTCCATTTTTTTTTTAAGTTTTGGGGGTTAAATATTATATGCATAAAGTTCTTGGAACAATACTTGGCATATAGTAACTTTATAGAATGTTAGCTTATAAAAATGATAATTATTCCAGAAATAATATTAAAGTATAAAATTATTATCAAATATCATAATTAATATCAACATATCATAATTAACATCTGATATAGTAAAATAATGATTCTGATTCCTTAAATATCAAAATCTGTTTTGGTCAACATTTTGATTAATGTCTGATCTAAAAGTCAAGTTGTGTCATTTTGTACTTGTTAAATCTGCCAGTTTATAAATTTTTACTTTAGATATGAATGCTCCATTGTTCAGTCTATGTATATATGATATTCCGCTACAGTCATGTAATCTCTTACTGGACAGTAATCATTTATTTTTCATAATGATATATTCTTATTTTCTGGATGAAATAGCATCTTCATTCCTGTTGAAAATATAATTTTTTTGTAAATTCCTTTCATTTGTTTCATAGACAGTGTTATTTTGTGTTGCTTAATCTATCTATTAAATCCAATGATTCTCTTTCATGTTGTTGACATTCTTCAAGGCTTCACTGATTCTCTATCTTATGATGAATTTTATGTGTTTGCTCTCAGTATAAGTTCTGTTTGCTACAGCTGGTTTTCTAGTTCTACGTTGAAAGTCAGGATACACTTATAGTTTTTATTCTGGATATTATATAACTCTATAAATTATAGGTTATGGCTCAACTTCTTTTCCAGAGGTGCAAATCAGAAGTCGTTTAGAGAACTACTTTCCTGCAATCACCATAACCCTCTGTCAATGAAATATCCCAAATAAATATAGTGACTTGCAAAAATAAAAAAAAATCCATCTGTAAATTTTCTTTTTATTCTCTCAATAAAGTCTTTCACAGAGTAAGTTTTTCATTTTGGTGAAGTCCAATTTATTAGGTTCTTTTCTTATTCTTCATTTTTGGATCATGCTTTTAATGTTGTAACTAAAACTCTTTGTGTGTCTCAATGTCACAAATAATTTTTTTCCCAATGTGCTCTTCAAAAAGGTAAGCATTTCTTCATTTTACATTTTTCTACATTATCCATTTTGATGTAATTTCTTTATAAGATGTGAAGAATAGTAGGAAGTTCTTATTTTTCCTAATGACATGTCCAATTGTTTCATTTGAAAATATTTTCTTTCTCCTTTCATTTGCCCTTGTACTTCTATCAAAATTGAACAAAGCCTTTATTAGATCCACATATAAGGAACTTGAGAATCATCACACCTGTACTTATAAAACAAAGCTAAAACTGAAAATCACTGATATTTCTTATACATCAGAGAACCTAAGTCAGAGGGCAGATTATCATTCTGAAATCTGTAATTTTAAACACTTGACATACCAAGTGTTTTCACCTTGCCCCAACCTGCCCTAACCTTACATACTGTTGATGACCAAAGTCCATCATTAGAGCTCCAAGCACCATTATTTTCTCTTCTCCAATTCAATTTTTATTTTCTCTTAGGTATTCCTCTATCTCTATTCATTTCTACCTTTATTCATTACTTAGTTATCATCAAGTGATGTTCTAGGTCTTCCTCTTAATCTGCATACTAACTTTGAGTCATTTGATCAAATATCATAGTTTAACTTGCTATCTACTTCAAATAATTTCTCATAAACATTTTTATTGGACACAGTTTTTTAGGAAACTGGAGGTCATGGTGGAATCTCTCCCTAGATATTTATGCATGAACCCATAAACACAAAGTTTTCCTAACAATTTTAGAGGGTTTTTACATTCCCTGGTTAAAGACACTGACTTGTATTCACTGATGAATCACAGAATTATCTCTATAATCCTGCTTTCTTTTCTGAATTTTTCTTTTGAACAACTCCATGTCAGTTTTGGAGAAGGAACTGGCAATCCATTCCAGTATTCTTGCCTAGAGAATCCCATGGACAAAGGAGCCCAGTGGGCTATTGTCCATGGGGTCACACAGAGTTGGACATGACTGAAGCAACTTAGCGTGCATGCATACATTGGAGAAGGAAATGGCAACCCACTCCAGTATTCTTGCCTGGAAAATCTCAGGGACAGAGGAAGCTGGTGGGCTGCCTTCTATGGGGTCACACAGAGTCGGACACTACTGAAGCGACTTAGCAACAGCAGCAGCATGCCAGTTTAGATGGCACTCACACACTTCAAATTAAATATGCCCCAAACTTATTTTTTCATCATCCTCTAAACACCTGATCCTTCCTGGAATTTCTGTATCCCTGAATAATAGCACAATCTACTCATCTGTCCAAGTCAGAAGTCCAGTTGGCATCCCTGACTCCTACATTATTTTCAACCTTGCTTCTCCCAGCCAGTTAAGTACCAAGTTCAGCTGAATCCGTATCCTTAATACCATACATTCACTCCTCTCCATCCCCAATACCTCTGTCTTTGCCCTACACTATGCAGCAGGATCCCACTGTCTATTTTACACATGGTAGTGTACATATGTCAATCTCAGCCTCCCAGTTCATCCCACCCTATCCTCCCCACATTCGAATTTCCATTTTCTACGTCTGCATCTTTATTTGCCCTGCAGAAAGGTTTATTTGTACCATTTCAGTCAGAAAGAGAATAACATGGATTTTTAAGAGCTTTATTTATTCACCCTATCTTTTCACCACAATACCTCCTGCTCTAGGCTTGTTCTAACTTTCAATGCTAGCAAACTACTCTAATTTCTAGGAGATGTGAACACGCTGATCTCAGACATCTTCTCCAACTTTTCCTCCTTCTTGGTTATCTTCTGTCCCTTCTCCACTTCAAATAAGTAATATCAACCTTTCAGATTAATTTTTTCTGAGAAAACATTCCTGCCTCTTAAGAATAGGCTATGTGCACCTTGAACGTGTCACCTCATCTCTAATATACTCTCATTCCGATTTAAGTTTTCATCATACTAAACTTTAATTTCTGTTTAATTGTCTAAATCCATCTACCAGAACGTACTGTACTTGTGTGCTCACTTGCTCAGTCATGTCTGACTCTCTTCAACCTCATGAACTGTGGCCCACCAGGTTCCTCTGTCCATGGGATTTTTTAGGCAAGAATACTGGAGTGGGTTGCCATTTCCTCCTCCAGGGAATCTTCCTGATCCAGAGATTGCCTGCATCTCCTGCGTTGGCAGGTGGATTCTTTAGCACTGAGCCACCACCACCAGGGAAGCCTGTACTATACTTGAGGATTCCAAAATGTTAGTTACATTATCAACTATTTCTTGAATGAATCAATGGGTGTCCTGCAATTATTATAATGCCTGTTTTCTCCATGGAAATGTCCTCTATTCCTTCATGTGTATATTTCATTATCCTCAAAACTTGATTATCAGATTTTCCCACTGTAGCACTTATTTTTTCCTTTCTTATTTCTTGTGGTTTATCCCTCTTTTCTACCTTCAATATCCCACTTCCAATTCATTCTCCAAACAAGATATCTTTATTTAAAAACAGACATCTGGTCATGTTATATCACCATTTCAAAATCTTTAATTTCCATCCTACATCCTTCTTCCCATTTAAAAAGATGAATAAAGCTTAAAATTCTCCCTCTGCTTTTATAAAGTCTTCTACAGTTTAAGCCTCATCTTGGTCTCCAGATTTAGGTTACCACATTCCTCTTTGAAAGTTATTATCATACTTCAAAGTCCAAGTCAGGAGCCACTTTCTAAAAAATTCCCTCAGAGAGGATGTCTAGTAAAGCAATTAAGAAGGGTCCCTCCACAACCAGCCTCTGTAGGTTCAAGTTCCAGCATTTCCTCTTTCTATCTATGTGATCTTGGCCAAGTTAGCCACAGATTCTCCATCTATAAAATAGGAATAATAGAAAAAAATTAATTAAACAAAATTAAAAATAAAAAGATTTCCTCAGATTTTCCCTCTAGAAGTCATCTTTCCTTCCCACTTTGATGGAACTTCTTAGGCTTTCTTCCATGAGAATTAGTTATCCTTTCCCTCCAACAGCAAATTCCCATAATTATATCCAATTCCTTCCTAGAGAGTGGAACTATGGTTTATTTACCAGCATCTCCATCTAACTCTGATACAGTGACTTTATACATTGGAGGTACTTAGAAAATGCTCATTGATAAGAAAATGCTCATTGATAAGAAAATAGAAGTTTTCATTTTCTTTCTCCTTAACATCAGAGATCACTTCATCCTCCTTGGTATACAGCCAAAAAATCTACCAAGAAATATGGGCCTACTGATTATTTAAAGAGGTCCATTGCCCAGGTGACTTCCCGCATAGCAGTAAAGAATCTGCCTGCAATGCAGGAGACCGGGGTTCAATCCCTTGATTGGGAATATCCCCTGGGGAAGGGAATGGCAACCCACTCCAGTATTCTTGACTGGAGAAATCCATGGACAGAGGAGCCTGCCAGGCTACAGTCCATGGGTTCGCAACGAGTCAGATATGACTGAGCAACTAACATTCCCAGGTGGCTCAAGTGATAAAGAACCCATCTGCCAATGCAGGAGATGTAAGAGATGCAGGTTCCATCCCTGAGTCAGGAAGATCACCTGGAGGAGGGTGTGGCAAGCCACTCCTGTATTCTTGCCTGGAGAATCCCATGGACAGAGGAGCCTGGAGGTCTACAGTCCGTGGGGTCATGAAGTGTCAAACACAACTGAAGTGACTTAGCAGAGCATACAGCACAGCACAAATTACAGTAGATTTTTTTTTAAAGCAAAACCATTTTAATAAAAAAGTCAGTATGGAATGATTTTAATTATCTGATCATTTACAGTTTTCACAGCTTTATAAAATCTGAAATAGGGAAAGCACCACTCAACTTCCGGATCTTGAATGCTGTAATATCTTAAATAATAATGCATTTATATAAAAAACCCTAAATGGGCAAGAAAATAATGTTAACTCTGTAAATAGTAAAGCAAATTATATATTTCATACCATTTATAATTTATCACATTCCTTTATATCGTTATCCCATTCATTTTGTGTAACAGCTCTGTAAGGTTGCATCTTATCAAGGCTTCCCTCTCTATAGTTGATTTCTGGGGCTGCTGGTGAAAAAGGCATTTTATAACAAAACTTTCTCTCTTTGGACACTAACTGTTCTGGGTATTATTTGAAGCTTATATACTTTAACAACAACATAAAAAAAAAAGCGATAGTGTCAACTTGATTGCAGCACAACAGATCTGGTTAGGAGCCAATGTTATGGTTGAAATTCAAGAGTGTAATTGACTTTTAACACCACATTTTATAAGATTTGATTAGTTATTGTGTTTGTGAACTCCAGTCACAGAACTCCTGGCTCAGTCGCCATAAAAGGACTAAATCCAACTGACATCCTTATAAAAAATGACTTGTATTCAACTCTCAGGGCTGGGCTTGTGTCCCAAGATATAACTTTCTCTGTCTGACAATCTCTTTTCTACATCTGCTCCTTGGTCTGCACAAGAAAGAGCAAAGTTCACTTAGAGTCAAATGGCTCTCTCCAGTTTCTGCCATCAGAGTGTATGAGATCCTGCTTGGATTCACAGGAAGCAATTACTCCTGGCTTTGGATCAAGCTGATTCCATTACTTCCAAACACATATGGTGTGTGGAGGACAGGAGGTAGCAAAACACGTGTTGATATTTCACTTTTACCTTTTGAATTTCTTGTCTCTGTGTAAAGGTTCACTCACTGGGAGGGGAGAAACTTGCTCTAACTCTACCCATAAAGATACATTCTTTCATCTTTCTTTATCAGCCTAATTCAAGAAGAATGTATAGACAGTTTTTCTAAGTTTAATATAGTATAGTCCAGCTTTTTCTTCTCAGACACACACACACACACACACACACACACACACACACGAACATGTTCTTGGCTATGTCGAGATTATGCTAGTATCTCAGGGAAGGGGATTTTAAAATGGATTTTACAATATGGGTCAAGTAACACATAATGATCTAGAAACAGTTTTCTCCTTTGCTTTATGTGAAGTGTTTCTGTCCTATCTTCTCAAGACTGCCCTTTAAGATACATTTGTTCCAAATTATCTTCCTTTTTTGTAAAGTCAGGGACTCTCCCAATTGTAGCTTCTCCATGAAAACAATTAGTTAACAGAGTTCATGTGAAGTTCATCTTTCTGATCATTTTCATGATCTTGCCAATTTCACAAAACTATAAGAATAAATTGTTATTTTAGTTGTTATGTTATATCTCTTTTGCTACCCCAGGGGCTGTAGCAAGCCAGGCTCCTCTGTCATGGGATTTCCCAGGCAAAGAACTGGAGTGGGTTGCTATTTCCTTCTCCAGGGCATCTTCCGAACTCACAATTAAAACCTGTGTCTCCTGCATTGGCAGGTGAATTTTTTACCACTGAAACCAGGGAAACCCATCAATATATTACATTGGCATAAATAGACATTTTTCCCACACAGTTATAAGTTAGTATTCAGTAATAATGGTCCTCTGTGTTTGACTATTACACAAAATGAGTTTCTATATCAATGAATTTCTAAGAATGCCCTTTCTTGAGATGTTAAAAATGAAATAGTATTTCTCTTAAAGTTTTAGGTATATACATTTAACTGCAATTTCAAGTTTAATAGTACATGTATTTTGTTTTTTAAAAATAATAATTTTTCAAGATCAAAGCTAAGCTGTATATATATGAAAATATAATAGTAGTAACTAATATTGAATGCTTACTATATGCACACAGTAGTTTACTCAAATAATTCTATGTCTTGGAGGTAGGTTTTACACAAGGAACATAAGTATTTTATCCAACGTGACACAACTATTGAGAATATGCACATATATTTGCATAATTAGACTTTAAAATAAGAAACAATGCATTTTAATGAACTTTTATCTCAAACCATAGATTGAAACATAATTTAATTATACCCTTATAAATAATCTATTAAAATGTACTCTTAATTTGACCCATTTTCAGAGATTACATAAAATGTAACAACAGCAACACAGTGATCTGAGGATTTAGTGTATTTGACTTTCTTCGTACAGATGTTAGTCCTCAGCACTTAGGTATTTTTCTTAAAAAGAATGCTATAGGCTTTGAATTCATGTGGGTTAGAACTTAAACTAGAATTTAAATTTTATGTAAATCAACTGAAGAAAGAAACATGTTGACTAATGGTGTTTTAAACAAATTTAATTAATTGTCAAGTATTATCAGAAATCTCAAAAGCTATAATTATCAGAAAAGACAGAATTTGTTGGATTTGCTTTAACTGTTCCCCCAAAATTTAATTTGGGCTAAAAATAAAACTTACTCTGGGTGTCAATTGCACAAAATTTTAGAAATAAGACATTATGATCACTGAGTACTTCAAGCAGCAAATTAGGGGGTTTTTTAGGTGGAAATAACATCTAGAATACCCACAGTGTCTTGAGCAGGGATTTGGTTAACATCTGGACTCTCTGAGTGGATACCCAGTGCCATCCTTTCTGGGGCACAGTTGGCAGCTGAAAGAAACAGCAGCATCTACTGAGGACTCGAGATATTGGAAACTGGCATTTTAGATCAAGGAAGCTACATGACAGCTGTCTGAAAAACTCTTGACTTGAGCTGGGTTCTCATTGATTTGAAATTACTCTGGAATTTCTGGAGAATTATATGTGATAACCTCTCCATAAAACTTAATGTGCTTAATTTGATCAATGTGATGACAATCAAAAGCAGACAAACCATGGCCGACCTCATTTCTGTTCTCCCTCAGAACATAGAACAAGACATGATATCCTCGGTTCTTCTCCCCCAGTTTGATTCACTCTTTTGAATACCTTTTAGAAGGGTTAAAAGGTGTCTTTTAGCATCCAAGATTTCCTGTATCATAGAAATTAAGATCACATTCCTTTAAAGATCATATAAGCATAATTTTGGAGGCTGATAAAGATAAAATGGATTAAATACTTAATGGTTTGAGCAAGGACTTTAGGAAACAATTTCAAAATAAATTAATTACAAGAAAGGCAATGTAAGCATGGATATGTGTTTCTTTGGGGGGAGGAAGGACCCTAGAAGACTGAGGATAACATTAGGTATCTAATATGACTTTGAAGAAAGCAAGATCCCTTGTAATCTATTATCCATCATTATATGCCCAAGAGACATGGCCTTGGCCCTCCTTTTCTTTACAACCACACTAACTATGGATCCTGTGGATATTTCTACCTTAAACTCAGAATAGAGTTCTTGGATTTATTAACATGTAATTCTGTGTGCATTTGTGAAAAGATAGATAAATGTTTCTTGAACTCATTAATTTCTAAGCAGATTATACATTTGTACATGATTTTTCCTAATGCTTTTGTTAGCTGGGATTAGATTTTTTAAGTCATAAAATTGATATAAAGTTGTCATTGCTTGGTAAATTATATTTCCCCCACCCCTGGAACATTTTAAAGTAGAAATAAAAATTAAGAAATTGGTTTTTCTCTTCTTCTTCTGCATTTTACCATATTTAATAATTGTGACATGGTGAAAAGAGTCCAGACTGTAATTTTTTTAAAAAAAGATGAATCCTTAATTTTAGTTTTATCTCTATCACTTGTATTATTTTTAGTAAATCAAGTACCCTATTTTTGTCTCAGCATCTTGCTCCATAAAATGAGGAAGCCAAACTAAACCTCTTTAGGTCCTTTTCAGCACAAATTCTATGAATCTTTTAAATACTTCCATTTTATGGTGGTTTGTCAAGTACCCTTGTTTAGTGAACAATTCAGGCCTATATCCTTCTGAGCCATTTTTTAATAGCCCTAGTGCTCCCAAGGGAGGGAAAAACAGTAAAAATAAACAAATTATTTGCATTGATAATACAATATATTTTGAAAATATTAGTCAAATGCTCTGACAACAGGACAAAATAGCCAGCTACCATTTTAACCTTTGGCTTCTCATGGATACATTCTTCCTTTTCTTTATTCTTAAGTTCAGTCACTTCCTAATGAAAAATCAATATATTGTCATGGTATGTAACAGTGTACAGGATACACACTGAAGAACAGAAGGAAAAAAGATAATTATCTTTAATCTCACTATTCCAGACACTCATTATCAAAATAATTTCTTTGGGCCCATCTGTGTTATATAATTTTACAGTTTTAGATGAATTGTGCTTTCAATGTTGCTTTGTGGCCTACCTTTATTACATACAAATATTGTGAAAATCTTGCTCATTTGCTCAGTCATGTCCAAGTCTTTGCAACCCCATGGACTGTAGACTGCCATGGAATTTTCCAGGCAAGAATACTGGAGTACGTTGCCATTTCCTCCTCCAGAAGATCTTCTTGACCCAGGGACTGAACTTGCATCACCTGTATCTTCTGCATTGCAGTTGGATTCTTTACAGCTGAGCCATAAGGGAAGCCCATTGTGAACATATTTGCATAGCAATGAAGATAGAATCTGTGCCCGCATCTTAATTGATAGAAGCTATCCCAATGTTTGGGATGTGCCATGACTTCAATAAGTGCCATGACTTATTGAACCAAAGAACATACAGTTGAACAATTTAACTATTCCTAGTGTTTGATATTATAAGAGACTTTTGAATAAGCATGCCTTAAGTACTTATCTAATTATTTCCTTGCATTGCATAAACAAGATTTGAACATTTTTGTTGTGAAAGTAGATTTAGACAAGTATTTTTATCTGTAACTGGTCCTATGTAAATATATTTCTGACTCTACAATTCAGCTCTGAGTCTCTGCTTTCTGAGTCAATCACTGGTCTTCAGACCTTCAGCCTCCATCACCCATTGGACCCACACCCTTCATTTCTCGGGAGCTCAAGCATGATTCCCAATCTCAGTGTTGCCCCATTACTGTGGTTGTGTGACTCAACTTTTCACCTCTCTTTTTTCTCTGTGTTTACTCAAAGCATGCTAGCAAAATCTTCCACTGACTTTGGCTATGTGTTTTCCCTTATTATTTCCCATAAAATACTTAAGACAAAGCTTATGTATCATTATACAAGCTGTATAGCTTTCCTTTTGTCCAAACTTTTGGGTATTAAATAGATGTGGTTTATGTTACTGATACTGGAATGTTAAACATCTTATTTATGGTTTTATATTATATTTATATGTAAAACTATTATAGTGAATCCTTCAATCCCTTGATTTTAGATTATATATGCACTTAAAGGATTAATTTCATAATCCAGAATAATTCATAATTCTTTTCATATGATATAAACTACTATGTTGGAGCAGTACGTATGTGCTCAGTCACTCAGTTGTGTCCTACTTCGCAATCCCACAGATTGTAGCCTGCCAGTCTCCTCTGTGCATGAAATTCTCCAGGCAAGAATACTGGAGTTGGTTGCCATTTCCTCCTCCAGGGAATCTTCCTGACCCAGGGATCAAACACAAATCTCCTGTGTCTCCTGCATTGACAGGCTGATTCTTGAACACTGAGCCACCTAGGAAGCCCATACTGGGGCAGAAGCAAGCATTTTTGTAGTTTTTGAAATGTCTAAGGAAGGAAATTATAAGAAGGCATTTCTATTTATATAGTCTCTCTCTCTCTCTTTATTCCAATTTATTTTTATTAGTTGAAGGTTAATTACCTTTACAATACTGTAGTGGTTTTTGCCAACATTGACATGAATCAGCCATGGATTTACATGTGTTCACCATCCTGAACCCCCCACCCACCCCCCTCCCCATTCCATCCCTCTGGGTCATCCCAGTGCACCAGCCCCAGGCACTTGTCTCATGCATCCAACCTTGACTGGCAATCTGTTTCACCCTTGATAATATACATGTTTTGATGCTGTTGTCTCAGATCATCCCACCCTTGCCTTCTCCCATAGAGTCCAAAAGTCTGTTCTGTACATCTGTGTCTCTTTTTCTGTCTTGCATATAAGGTTATTGTTACCATCTTTCTAAATTCCATATATATGCGTGAGTATACTGTATTGGTCTTTATCTTTCTGGCTTACTTCACTCTGTATAATGGGCTCCAGTTTCATCCATCTCATTAGAACTGATTCAAATGTATTCTTTTTAATGGCTGAGTAATATTCCATTGTATATATGTACCACAGCTTCCTTATCCACTCATCTGCTGATGGGCATATAGGTTGCTTCCATGTCCTGGCTATTATAAACAGTGCTGCAATGAACATTGGGGTACATAGGTACATAGGTTTTGCCTATGTTCTCCTCTAGGAGTTTTATAGTTTCTGGTCTTACATTTAGATCTTTAATCCATTTAGAGTTTATTTTTGTGTATGGTGTTAGAAAGTGTTCTAGTTTCATTCTTTTACAAGTGGTTGACCAGTTTTCCCAGCACCACTTGTTAAAGAGGTTGTCTTTTTTCCACTGTATATTCTTGCCTCCTTTGTTGAAGATAAGGTGTCCATAGGTATGCAGATTTACCTCTGGGCTTTCTATTCTGTTTCATTGATCTATATTTCTATCTTTGTTTCAGTACCATACTGTCTTGATGACTGTGGTTTTGTAGTGGTTTGAAGTCAGGCAGGTTGATTCCTCCAGTTCCATTCTTCTTTCTCAAGATTGCTTTGGCTATTTGAGGATTTTTTGCATTTCCATACAAATTGTGAAATTATTTGTTCCAGTTCTGTGAAAAATGCCGTTGGTAGCTTGATAGGGATTGCATTGAATCTATAGACTGCTTTGGGTAGTATAGTCATTTTCACAATATTGGTTCTTCCAGTCCATGAACACAGCATATTTCTCCATCTGTTTGTGTCCTCTTTGATGCCTTTCATCAATGTTTTATAGTTTTCTATGTATAGGTCTTTTGTTTCTTTAGGTAGATATATTCCTTTTATTCTTTTTTTAACTTTTTTATTCTTTTTTGTTGCAATGGTGAATGGTATTGTTTCCTTAATTTCTCTTTCTGTTTTCTCATTGTTAGTGTATAGGAATGCAAGGGATTTATGTGTGTTAATTTTATATCCTGCAACTTTACTATATTCGGTGATAAGTTATTGATATTTCTCCTGGCAATCTTGATTCCAGCTTGTGCTTCTTCCAGACCAGCGTTTCTCATGATGTACTCTGCATATAAGTTAAATAAGCAGGGTGACAATATACAGCCTTGACATACTCCTTTTCCTATTTGGAACCAGTATGTTGTCCTATGTCCAGTCTAACTGTTGCTTCCTGACCTGCATACAGGTTTCTCAAGAGGCAGGTCAGGTGGTCTGGTATTCCCATCTCCTTCAGAATTTTCCACAGCTTATTGTGATCCACACAGTCGAAGGCTTTGGCATAGTCAATAAAGCAGAAATAAATGTTCTTCTGGAACTCTCTTGCTTTTTCGATGATCCAGTGGATATTGGCAATTTGATCTCTGGTTCCTCTGCCTTTTCTAAAACCAGCTTGAACATCTGGAAGTTCTCGGTTCATGTATTGCTGAAGCCTGGTTTGGAGAATTTTGAGCATTACTTTACTAGCATGTGAGATGAGTGCAATTGTGTGGTAGTTTGAGCATTCTTTGGGATTGCCTTTCTTAGGGATTGGAATGAAAATTGACCTTTTCCAGTCCTGTAGCCACTGCTGAGTTTTCCAAATTTGCTGGCATATTGAGTACAGCACTTTCACAACATCATCTTGCAGGATTTGAAATAGCTCAACTGGAATTCCATCACATCCACTAGCTTTGTTTGTAGTGATGCTTTCTAAGGCCCACTTGACTTCACATTCCAGGATGTCTGGCTCTAGGTGAGTGATCACACCATTGTGATTATCTGGATCGTGAAGATCTTTTTTGTACAGTTCTTCTGTGTATTCTTGCCACCTCTTCTTCATATCTTCTGCTTCTGTTAGGCTCATACCATTTCGGTCCTTTATTGAGCCCATCTTTGCATGAAATGTTCCCTTGGTATCTCTAATTTTCTTGAAGAGATCTCTAGTCTTTCCCATTCTGTTGTTTTCCACTATTTCTTTGAATTGATCGCTAAGGAAGGCCTTCTTATCTCTCCTGGCTATTCTTTGGAACTCTGCATTCAAATGGGAATATCTTTCCTTTTCTCCTTTGCTTTTAGCTTCTCTTCGTTTCACAGCTATTTGTAAGGCCTCCTCAGACAAACATTTTGCCTTTTTGCATCTCTTTTCCATGGGATGGTCTTGATCCCTGTTTCCTGTACAATGTCACAAACCTCCGTCCATAGTTCATCAGGTTCTCTGTCTATCAGATCTAGTCCCTTAAATCTATTTCTCACTTCCTCTGTATATTCATAAGGGATGTGACTTAGGTCATACCTGAATGGTCTAGTGGTTATCCCTACCTTCTTCAGTTTAAGTTTGAATTTGGCAATAAGGAGTTCATGATCTGAGCCACAGTTAGCTCCAGGTCTTGTTTTTGCTGACTATATAGAGCTTCTCCATCCTTGGCTGCAAAGAATATAATCAATCTGATTTTGGTGTTGACCATCTGGTGATGTCCATGTGTAGAGTCTTCTCTTGTGTTGTTGGAAGAGAGTGTTTGTTATGACCAGTGCATTCTCTTGGCAAAACTCTATTAGCCTTTGCCCTGCTTCATTCTGTACTCCAAGGCCAGATTTGCCTGTTACTCCCAGGTGTTTCTTGACTTTCTACTTTTGCATTCCAGTCCCCTATAATGAAAAGGACATCTTTTTTGGGTGCTAGTTCTAAAAGGTCTTGTAGGTCTTCATAGAACCATTCAACTTTGGCTTCTTCAGCATTACTGGTTGGGGCATAGGCTTGGATTACCGTGATGTTGAATGGTTTGCCTTGGAAACAAACAGAGATCATTCTGTCATTTTTGAGATTGCATCCAAGTACTGCATTTTGGACTCTTGTTGACTATGATGGCTACTCCATTTCTTCTAAGGGATTCCTGCCCACAGTAGTAGATATAATGGTCATCTGAGTTAAATCCACCCATTCCAGTCCATTTTAGTTTGCTGATTCCTAGAATGTCGACATTCACTCTTGCCATCCCCTGTTTGACCACTTCCAATTTGCCTTGATTCATGGACCTAACATTCCAGGTTCCTATGCAATATTGCTCTTTACAGCATCGGACCTTGCTTCTATCACCAGTCCCATCCAGAACTGGGTATTGTTTTTGCTTTGGCTCCATCCCTTCATTCTTTCTGGAGTTTTTTCTCCATTGATCTCCAGTAGCAGATTGGGCACCTACTGACCTGGGGAGTTCCTCTCTCAGTATCCTATCATTTTGCCTTCTCATACTGTTCATGGGGTTCTCAAGGCAAGAATGCTGAAGTGGTTTGCCATTCCTTTCTCCAGTGGACCACATTCTGTCAGACCTCTCCACCATGACCCGACCATCTTGGGTGGCCCCACACGGCATGGCTTAGTTTCATTGAGTTAGACAAGACTGTGGTCCTGTAATCAGATTGGCCAGTTTTAAGGATTACGGCTTTAGTGTGTCTGCCCTCTGATGCCCTCTCACAGCACCTACTGTCTTACTTGGGTTTCTCTTACCTTGGACTTGGGGTATCTCTTCACGGCTGCTCTAGCAAAGTTTAGCCTCTGCTCCTTACCTTGGATAAGGGGTATCTTCTCATGGCCACCTCTCCTGACCTTGAACGTGGAGTAGCTCCTCTCGGCCCTCCTGCGTCCGCACAGCAGCGGCTCCTTGGAGCTCAGGTAGCTCCTCTTGGGCGGGGCCCCTGACCTCCAGGGTGGGGTAGTCCCTCTCAGCCGCCGCCCATTACATCAGATGTGGGGAAGCTCCTCTCGGTCGCAGCTCCTGTGCTGTCGCAGCCTGGCGCTCTTGGTCGCTACCCCTGACCTTGAGCGAGGGGTAGCTCCTCATGGCCACACTTCTGCATGGTCCGTCGCAGCTGGCTGTTGTCGATGTTTCACCTGTCACTTCTGAAGCGGTTCCTTTTATTTATTTGGCTTCTGTTTGCTGGTCTCTTTAGTGTCTAATTTCCACCCTGACACAAGAGGGCCAGAGGTGGTCTCTTGTTTAGGTTCGCTTGTTCAGTCATGCTGTGGGGAGGGAGGGGCACTGCAGACAAATGTCACTGGCCTGTGTGGGGAGCACTCGCAGTGTTCCAGCCACACTGGGTTTGCCCCCGGTCGCGGCGTGTGTGCTTTTCCTGTCTACACTGCTCAGGCCACAGGCTGCTCTATATAGGGAGCGGACCCTGAGTTGCGTGCGGTTCGAGTTTTTGGGTACTCCACAAAAGCGCAGACTCGGTTGAGCCTGCATTTTGTGCCTTTCCCGGCCCTAGCAGCTCAGGCAGCCAGCAGCTTGATGAGCGCACTCTCCCCAGGTGCAGTGCGCCTCATCCCCTCTGCGGTCCCAACCTCAGTTTCCGCTTGCCGGTTGGGTGCGGCCTTGTGTCTGTTCTGCGGAGCTGGTCTTTAGCCGTGACCCACCCAGCAGATGTCAACCATCCAGAATCTCAGGAAGTCTTTGGTTAGAAACTGGAAGCCTGTTTGCAGTTTGGTAGGGGATGCTGTCTCTGGGTCCGAGTTTGCCCCTTTTCCCTCCCTCTTGCCTCCCGCAGGGGATGAGCCGGTCCACAGCCAACTAACTCTTCTCTGGAATTGCTCAGTCCTTCCTTTGTTCCATCCTAAAGGAGATCAGTCCTGATCTCATTGGAAGGACTGATGCTGAAGCTGAAATTTCAGTACTTTGGCCACCTCATGCGAAGAGTTGACTGATTGGAAAAGACCCTGATGCTCGGAGGGGTTGGGGGCAGGAGGAGAAGGGGGCGATAGAGGATGAGATGGCTGGATGGCATCACCGACTCAATAGGCATGAGTTTGAGTAAACTCCGGGAGTTGGTGATGGACAGGGAGGCCTGGCGTGCTGCGATTCATGGGGTCGCACAGAGTCAGACACGACTGAGCGACTGAACTGAATTGAACTCCTTTGCTCCTAAGCAATGCCGCCTGCTCCTCTCCGTTCAGCCCCCACTTGTTAGTGGCAGATGCGAGCATCTGGGGTACTTTTCTGCTGGGAGTTGCTTTTAGACTTGTAATCTGTGGGTTTTATTTATTTTTCCTCCTGGTTAGGTTGCCCTCCAAGATTCAAAAACTTCCCCCAGACCTGCCAGTGAGAGGGTTTCCTGGTGTTTGGAAACTTCCTCTATTAAGACTCCCTTCCTGGAACAGGTCTCCATCCCTAACTCTTTTGTCTCTCTTTTTATCTTTTATGTTTTGTCCTATCTAATTTCGAAGACAATGGGCTGCTTTTCTGGACACCTGATGTCCTCTGTTAGGGATCAGAAGTTGTTTTGTGCAGTTTGCTCAAAGTTCAACTGTTCTTTTGATGAATTTGTAGGGGAGAAAGTGGTCTCCCCGTCCTATTCCTCCACCATCTTAGCTCCTCCCCCCTATATAGTCTCTTAAGTGCATTTTAGCTTCACTTATTTTTATCTCTTTTATATAAAATAATTATCTTTATCTTTGTGGATGATAAAAGCTCATAGTTGTGAAAATATAGAAGTAATAATTTTCTCATCTAATATAGCGATAGCTACTTTTTGCATTAGGATCAATGTCAATAGTTGGGGCCTACATTCTATGTCCAGTCAATGAACTCAGAAAGCACAGGTTAACAAAACTGTACCCTAGCCAGAGCTTGAAAGTATAAAGAGCAGAGTGGACTTTCAATAGAGGTGCAACCTGACAGTCATTCTGAACTGCAATCTTGGGAGGAAGATTACCATCCAATTCAAAAATTTCAAGAAGACAAAAGAGAAATTGAGTGCAAATATCTAGGGATCAAGCATAACAACTCATCCCAAGCCATCTAGAAAACTCTGTGGAGGAAGTCACAGAGAATAATAGTGAGAGACCCCAGTAAATATAAATAATGTCAGACTATGGGGAAGAAAGAAAGACAGTTTGCCAGTTCTAGGAAGTTGGGACCAGAAAAAAAAAGAACTGGACAAGATAAAAAATTATTTTGCAAATGAAATAAGACAGAAAAGTTGAGCCAAGAGACAGATTTGAACCATAAATCTTACCTTGTTTTATAGCCAGTGTTAATTAGAATTTTTACTCACAAATCCCCAAGACAATGGTTAAACTGTGCATAACAAATTCAACTGGTTGAGCTGATATGCTTAGATCCTGCCAGTGTGCCTTTCTGGCTTGGGAAGGCAAATGTAAACACAACCCCTAACATCAGTGTAAAATGTGTGCTCACTTTTCCATGATGACATGGAACTTATCCCTGTGGCTACAGCCCACATGATTAAATAAGAACTTCTTCCACTGTACTAATCCTAGACTTCTCCTCCTATTTGGGTAGAATTGACCAGTAATAATCTGAAAGCAGGATGCATCCTAAAACTTACTGCTGTTAAAGTTCTGCACTCTATATGCCAGCAAATTTGGAAAACTCAGCAGTGGCCACAGGACCGGAAAAGCTCAGTTTTCATTCCAATTCCAGAGAACAGCAATGCCAAAGAATGTTCAAACTACTGCACAATTGCTCTCATCTCACACACTAGCAAACTAATGCTCAAAATTCTCCAAGCCAGGCTTCAACAGTATGTGAACTGAGAAACTCCAGATGTTCAAGCTGGATTTAGGAAAGACAGAGGAGCCAGAGATCAAATTGGCAACATCTGTTAGATCATCAAAAACACAAGAGAGTTCCAGAAAAACATCTACTTCTGCTTTATTGATTATACCAAAGCATTTGACTGTGTGGATCACAACAAACTGTGGAAAATTCTTAGAGATGGGAATATCAGAGTGCCTTACCTGCCTCCTGAGAAATCTGTATGCAAGGCAAGAAGCAACTGTTATAACGGGAAGTGGAACAATGGTCTGATTCCAAATTGGGAAAGAAGTACATCAAGGCTGTATATTGTCACCCTGCTTATTTAAAGTATATGCTCAGTGAAAGTGAAAGTCACTCAGTTGTGTTCGACTCTTTGCAACCCCATGGACTTAGTCCATGGAATTTTCTTGTCCAGAATACTAGAGTGGGTAGCCTTTCCCTTCTCCAGGGGATCTTCCCAACACAGAGATCGAACCCAGGTGTCCCACATTGCAGGCAGATTCTTTACCAGCTGAGCCATAAGCAAAGCCCAAGAATGCTGGAGTTAAATGCCAGGCTGGATGAAACACAAGCTGGAATCAAGATTGCCAGGGAAATACCAATAACCTCAGATATGCAAATGATACCACCCTTATGGCAGAAAGCAAAGAAGAGCTGAAAAGTCTCTTGATGAAGGTGAAAGAGGAGAGTGGAAAAGTTTGCTTAAAACTCAACATTCAAAATACTAAGATCATGGCATCTGGTCCCATCACTTCATGGCAAATAAATGGGGAAACAATGGAAACAGTAACAGACTTTATTTGTTGAGCTCCAAAATCACTGCAGAAGGTGATTGCAGTCATGAAATTAAAAGACACTTGTTCTTTAGAAGAAAAGCTTTGACAAACCTTTGACAGCATATTAAAAAACAGAGACATTACTTTGCCAACAAAGATCCATCTAGTTAAAGCTATAGTTTTTCCTGTAGTCATGTATGGATGTGAGAGTTGAACTATAAGGAAAGCTAAGTGCTGAAGAATTGATGCTTTTGAGCTGTAGTGTTGGAGAAGACTCTCGAGAGTCTTTTGGGGGATTTCATGATATAGCAGGTTTGTGCATGCTCAGTTGCTTCAGTTTAGTCTGTGTATTTGTGACCCCAGGGACTGTAGCCCACCAGGTTGCTCAGTCCATGAGATTTTCTGGCAAGAATACTGGAGTGGGTTGCCATTCCCTCCTCCAGGGGATTCCTGACCCAGGGATAGAATATGGATCTCCTGTATTGCAGGCAAATTCTTTACTGCTGAGCCAGTGGGGAAGCCAAGGGCTTATCCTGAAAGATAAAATGTCTTGCCTGAAGAGTGGTGGGGTCAAGGGCCATTATAACATATGTGTATATAACCTGTAGGTATACATGGATTTACATAAGTCTTATCTGTAGCCACAGGTGGAGGCAAGGTTGTATGCTCTTGAGTTGCATATAGAAATATACCAAAAGAAAGCTAAAGATGCCTCAAATATTGCATGAATTGTTCTTTGATTATGAAAACATCCCCATTTTGGAAGTTTCTTGGTGGTGTATATCGATTTGAATCCCTCCAAATGACTTTATGTGGGGAAAAAAAAAAACAGTCCAAATCAGCCAGAGCACCCTGGCATCCTGGTTTCAGACACCAATGGGGAATTGAAGAATAGTCCCTCACTTTTCCATAAATTCCTGACAGTCTCAAGGAAGGGACAGAGTCAACAAAAGCCAACTAAATTTTCCTAAGCCATGTAAATCCAGACCCTGGAGCTTTGTAAAAAAGGCCTATCTTTCTCATAAGAAGAAGTGTCATTGGCCTATATCATACGGAATAAACAATTTTTGCTTCCAATCAGCATTTGGAACATAACTGAGATGTCTCTACATTAAATTTAGGGTTAATGAAGGGAAGCTGCTGTTTAAGACACTTATTTGTCTATGACTTATGAGAAACTGGGACTTTCCTGGTGGCTCAAATGGTAAAGAATCTGCCTGCAATGCAGGAGACTCAGGTTTGATACCTGGGTCAAGAACATCCCCTGGAGAAGGGAATGGCCACTCACTATAGTATTCTTGCCTGGAGAATCCAATGGACAGAGGAGCCTGGTGGGATACAGTCCACAGGGTTGCTAAGAGTTGGGACATGACTGAGCAACTAGCACTTTCACGTTTTGTGAGAAACCATGCCCCATAGTCAGAGTCTGGAGGGATGAGATTAAAAATAGAAAAAAGATAATTTTGCCTAATAATGTAAAAGCTTTTATTCTCAAAAATGATTATGATAATTTATCCTAAATTGATTTGAACTATTTTCTCTTTGAGATATGTAGTTTTTTCATGTGGATTCTTGTATTTGAGTGCTTGGAGTGCATTTTGCCCAAGAGTTATCCACCAGCAGGAGACACTGTCAGGATATCAAACTTGGATGAATTAAGGGATAGGAGCAAGAGACCTGAGTCCAGTTCAGCCGCTCAGTCATGTCTGACTCTTTGTGATCCCATGGACTGCAGCACTCCAGGCTTCCCTGTCCATCACCAACTCCCAGAGCTTGCTTAAACTCATATGCATCCAGTCAGTGGTGCCATAAAGCCATCTCATCCTCTGCATTCCCAATCTCCTCCCACCTTCAATCTTTCCCAGCATCAGGGTTTTTTCAAATGAGTCAGTTCTTCCCAGTTTGCCAAAGTATTTGAATTTCAGCTTCAGCATTAGTCCTTCCAAAGAATATTCAGGACTGATTTCCTTGAGGATTGACAGGTTTGATCTCCTTGCAGTCCAAGAGGGACTCTCAAGATTTTTCTCCAACACCACAGCTCAAAATCATCAATTCTGCAGAGCTCAGCTTTCTTTATAATCCCACTCTCAAATCCATACATGACTACTAGACAAACCATAATTTTGACTCTATCAACATTTGTTGGGAAAGTAAAGTCTCTGCTTTTTAATATGCTGTCTAGGTTTGTCATAATTTTTCTTCCAAAGAGCTAGCACCTTTAAATTTCATGGCTGTAGTCACCATCTGCAGTGATTTTGGAGCCCAAGAAAATAAAGTCTGTCACTGTTTCCATTGTTTCCCCATCTGTTTGCCAAGAAGTAATGGGACTGGATGTCATGATATTAGTTTTTTGAATGTTGAGTTTTAAGCCAGCCTTTTTACTCTCCTCTTTCACTTTCATCAAGAGGGTCTTTAGTTCCTCTTCACTTTCTGCCATAAGGGTGGTGCCATCCGTGTATCAAAGGTTATTGATATTTCTCCCAGCAATCTTGATGCCAGCTTGTGCTTTATCCAGCCTGGCATTTCGCATGATGTACTCTGCATAGAAATTAAATGAGCAGGGTGACAATATACAGCCTTGACATAGTCCTTTTCCAATTTGGAACCAATCTGCTTTTCCATGTCTGCTTCTAGTTGTTGCTTCTTGACCTGCATACAGATTTCTCAGGAGGCAGGTCAGGTGGTCTGTTTATCCCATCTCTTGAATAATGTTCCACAGTTTGTTGTGATCCATACAGTCAAAGGCTTTGGCATAGTCAATAAAGCAGAAGCAGATATTTTTCTGAAATTCTCTTGCTTTTTTGATGATCCAACAGATCAATTTGATCTCTGATTTCTCTGCCTTTTCTAAATGCAGCTTGAATATCTGGACGTTCACAGTTCATGTACTGTTGAAGCCTGGCTTGGGGAATTTTGAGCATTAGTTTGCTGGTGTGTGAGATTAGTGCAATTGTGTGGTAGTTTGAACATTCTTTGGCATTGCCTTTCTTTGGAACTGGAATGAAAACTGAGTGTTTCCAGTCCTGTGGCCACTGCTGAGTTTTCCAAACTTGCTGGCATATTGAGTGCAGCACTTTAACAGCATTGTCTTTTAGGATTTGAAATAGCTCAACTGGAATTCCATCACCTCCACTAGCTTTGTTTGTAGTGATGCTTCCTAAGCCCCACTTGACCTTGCATTCCAGGATGTCTGGCTCTAGGTGAGTAATCACACCATCATGATTATCTAGGTCATGAAGATATTTTTTGTATAGTTCTTCTGTGTATTCTTGCACCTCTTCTTAATATCTTTTGCTTCTGTTAGGTCCGTACTGGTTCTGTCCTTTATTGTGCTCATCTTTGCATGAAATGTTTCCTTGGTATAACTAATTTTCTCAAACAGACCTCTAGTCTTTCCCATCCTATTGTTTTCCTCTATTTCTTGCATTGATCAGTGAATTAATGATTAAGAGGCCTGGAATTCATTTTAAATAGTGGATTTCTGTGGAGAAATGTGTCCAATCCTTCACTTTTGATTACACTCCTACCAAACCCTACAAACTCTTTTCCTTATTCCAGAATTCAGATATTGCACATAGACCGGCATTGAGTACTATCCTGGTGGAAGAGGATAATCGGTGGGTAAAATTTTCCTAAGAAGGTACATTTTTGCCCTGCAAGAAAATGAAGCAGACTCTTAGGGCAACTACAAAAAGAGAAAGTCATAAACCAGGATGTTCCCAAGAGAGAAACACTAGGATATGGTCAAGTTTCTTTCATCTTCAATCCTTAGACTCCAGAAAAGTCATCTTAACATTTCATTTTATGTATCTAGTCTCTACTCTCAATGTTATAATTTCCTATGGTTACCCTTCAAATTTCCACTAATTATGTAACACATTAAAACCCAATGTTAGAAGTTAGTGAGGTGGCAAATATACTATTGAAGGGACAACAGTAGTTCTAGGCAGAAATCATAGCAAAGAGCATAGTGGGTAAAAGAATGGCCATGGGGTACCTCATGCCAAGTGAGGGGCAGGTTGCTTGCTTGCCCCCTTCGGAGTCAGGTTGAACACTATCTTTTACCCAAATGCTCTGGAAGAAGTCTGTCCTTATCCAAGTAACAGACAGTTATGGGGTGATCTGGAAAAGTCAGATCCCCTTCATTTGGTGGACAAGGGCTATCTAATTAACAAACACTTGGGTTACTGAGCAAATTTGCATAAGTAAAATCTTTAAATAAACAATAATGTGTAACAATTGTATGCTGATTTCAATAGGTATTCAGTACAACCAGATATTAATTTGAAGAGCAAGACATTTGGAATATTCTCCTAACATCTTTATTCTGGAGGACATATTTTAACACAATTATATTAAAGTTGATATTTATCAGATTGTTTAATATGACTTTGCAATAGTTTTATGTGGTTTCTCCTCCTACTTCCTCCTCTCAGTTGCAAGTACCTGAGCTCACGGCTACTGAAAAATCATGTGGCTGGATTTTGCTTCTATTCTACATTGAAATTGACTTCCCATAGACATCAACAGGGACCCAATCTTCAGGTAACATTGTTAGAAGTTAGTCTCCCTAACTTTCTTATTTGAAAGTGAAAGTGTTAGTCACTCAGTCGTGTCTGACTCTTTGTGACCCCATGAACTGTAACCTTGTGAGCTCTTCTGTATGTGGAATTCTCCAGGCAAGAATACTGGAGTGGGTTTCCATGCCCTTCTCCAGGGGATCTTCCCCACCCAGGGATCGAACCTGGGTCTCCTACATGGCAGGAAGATTCTTTACTGTCTGAGCCACCAGGGAAGCCCTGGTGACAGCAAGACTTGCTTTATTTTCTAGTCAGTTGTAGTTTTATGGTAGAACTATGAGTAACTTATAACACGAGATTGACTATGTTGTTCTCAAAATAGCCTCAGTTCATATAGCCTGATTAAAATAGCTGCTGTGAATTTTGTTTCTCAGGATTTTGGAGCTCTAAGTAACTGGTCTATATCTAAAGCTACATATACTTAGCAGAGAGTAGTCACAACAGGTATCTAAATTCTCCCTTTTCAGCACCAGTGGCCTTAAAATAATTATCATTTGCATTCTCTCCATGTCAATTATAGATTGTATAAGAAAAAAAATGTAAGTGAATATTTGGTTTGTTGAGACTGAGAATTCCATATTTTTGAGGTCTTTTGGACTTTAGGCACATACTCTAAAAATGAGTTTTTGATCTTTCTATCTGTTCTTTCTAGGCCAGAAAGGGTCAAGGTATGTCCTTGTGTCTCCCACTGTACCCATAATGGTGCTAGAACCTATAACAGTTCTCAGTAGATACAAATTGTGTTGACAGATCCTTGTAATAGAATTCAATCTGTAAGATATCAAATTGGGACTCCTTTGCAAATTTCCCCACAAAGCATAAATTCAATGACCCCAGGTTGCCAAGAAAACATGAGACCCTGAGACAACTGCCTATGGGATCAGTGTCAGCAAGACAAGCCACCCTCTCCAAGCATATAGAGTGCCAGGAACCTATGTTCACACAGAGAAGAAATTGCATTCACTATTCCAAACTATATAATTCCCTTTGGAAAAATTAAATGAAAGAGTAATTGAAATGAAGGCTAAAATTGTCATCCTTAGCCTTCAAGATTTCATTAATATAAAGCCCAGCATATTAAGATTTTTACTAAGATAAGTAAAATTTACCTTGATCTGTCAATTGATTATGAATAAAATATGATACCACTGTTATTGGCTCACAATGGGAAATCTACAGTGAAGTGAAAATTAATTAACTAATTAGCAAGTTAATTAAAAGTCTTCTGACCTAA
The DNA here is from genome assembly GCF_023699985.2 of Odocoileus virginianus. Lineage (NCBI taxonomy): Eukaryota > Metazoa > Chordata > Mammalia > Artiodactyla > Cervidae > Odocoileus > Odocoileus virginianus. The sequence goes on from NC_069677.1 coordinate 62,743,878, forward strand.
ATGCTTTCATTTCTATTTTGAATTTTTGCCTGGGGATAGCCACATAATCAGTCATATTTTGGCACTGGTTTTTTATTATGCCTTTAAAATATAATATATCTCATATTCTACATGAAAAGAGAATTATTATTTCTTCCCTCACTCCCCTTTCCCTACCTGCCCCAATAACCAAGCATGACCATTATGGGGTGGGCAATTGCCTCTATTAAAACCTCAGTTCTTGAAATACAAGGCCAGCTTGTTTCCTTGGCAATATCACCAGTGAAAAGGTCTCACATGATTTTCCTACATAAGGGACAGTTAAGAGGCAGATTCCAGATTTGAAGGTAATCATCTGATTGGGAAGGCAACTTGTTAAGTCTTATCTGATATGAGAACTATGTCTGAATTCCATCTGGACAAATTCCAAATGATGTTTGGGATAGTGAAGGGGACAAGGGACCAGGTGATGCAATGATTCTGAATATTATTTAATCATGGTAAGTAATAGAGCATAAGACTTAAATATTTATATTCCTAGCCTGTTTCAATTAAAACTAAAATGTTTTTTCCCTTCTCTCTGTGTGGCTTACTTCTTTTCTCAGGCCAAATATTACCTCCTTAATGCCTTCGCTGAGGTATCTTTTCACTCACTTATACCTAAACCAACACATTTTTCTCTAATTGTAAATTTTTCACTTTTTCTTTAGAACGTATACAGCCGTTTATAATTATATATTTGTTTACTATTTATTGTCTTCATCAAAAGATTATTTTAGGCTATCAAAAATACATGTTGAATAAATAAATACTAACTAGAGTTATTCATTTAAGCATAATAAAAAGGTAGTAAAAAGATGTTCATTTTCTAAACTTCCATCCTTTTATTTAATAATAATATACACATTCATATAATCCAACTTGTATTTTAAAATGCTCATAGGACAAACTTGGAAAATAAGGCCAGCAATAAAGGTAGGAAAGTATATTCCATACATTTACATTATAGTAAAATAATTACACACTTCCTACACATTTTTCTAATGAAACATAACATGCATTTGCTTTTTTGTTTGAAAATATTCAAATGGAGAATACAAGACAAATGGAGTGGAAGACTCAAACACTCAAATATGTGAAGCAAACAAAAAATAAGTTAATAGCACAGGGTATCCATGGACAAAGTGAAGAAGAGCATATAAATGCTAACTATAGGGAAAAGAGATGGCCTGAGTGGGTACTAAATACACAAAAGGCATATAAGATCTCAATCCTCATCAGGGCTTAAATCAGCCACTCATTGGTGAAACCCAGGCTGATCGCATGTGTCCATAATAGACACATAAAATTTCAGGCTTATTGGCAAGTTTCATTTCTGAACTAGATGTACCTTCCTCTGCATTTCTCTTACTAAGCAATGTATTGTGGTGGTTGCAGTGTTACTTGACCATATCTATTCATCTGTGTTTTTGATATGGCAATTTTATCAAGTTCTAAAGGCCTATTTTCTCAACTGCTATTACACCCTAAGCAAGAGATATCAGAAAAGGGAAGGACAAAGTTAAATAGAAAAGAATGTCTACTATACAGTGGGCTTTCCTGGTGGCATGATGGTCAAGAATCTGCCTGCCAAAGCAAGAGACATGGGTTCGACCTCTGGTCCAAGGAGACCCCCTGGAGAAGGAAATGGCATCCCGCTCCAGTATTTTTGCCCAAAGAATTCCATGAACAGAGGAGCCTGGCAGTCTACAGTCCATGAGGTTACAAAAGAGTCAGACACCACTTAGCAAATGAACAGTAAGAACAACACCACCATATATATATAGTGCAAGGAACTCTACTCAGTACTCAGTACTCTGTAATGGCCTATATAGGAAAAAAATCTAAAAAAGAGTGGATATATGCTTATGTATAACTGATTCACTTTGTTGTACATCTGAAACTAACACATTATAAATCAACTCTATTACAATTAATATTTTTTTTTAAAAAGGAATGCCTTTATGATGGCCAGCTTATAAGTCTTTAAGGCCATAGGAAATGAAGATGCATCAGAGGAACAAATGGCAGAAAGTTAATTTCTCCCCTCTGTTGGCCAGAGGGATGGGCTGCTAAGTCTGTTTTTAATTAATTAATTAGGTCACACTGTGCATCATGTAGGATCCTAGTTCCCAGGTCAGGTATTGAACCCAGGATCCCTGCAGTGGAAGCACAGAATCTTAATTGCTTGGCTGCCAGGGAAGTCCATGAGTCCCTTTTAATTTATTGATTTGTTTGTTTGTCTTGGCTGTACCATGCAGCATGTGGGATTTTAGTTCCCCAACCAGGGAATTCCATGAGTCCCTTTTTAAAAACCAAATTCACAAATACTTCCTGAATCTGTTCATTTCCATTTTTTTACTCTTCCATTTATACTGTATGGAAAAACGAAGTGACAAAACAAATTATATACAATCTTTTGGCTCTTAGCTCATATTCCCTGCCACTGTCCATAGGAAAAGATCAAGGATTTTTTAATACAGACAATAGCACAGGAGAGTTTAAGAACAAATGCAGTGTTTGATGACCTCCCTGTTGGATTCCTTGCCATTGGTGTTCACATTAAGTGGTAATGGAATATCCTTAAAAACAAAAGAAGATTCTGGGAGCTGGCTGGAATGCCTGGTTTGGGCTGTAAGAGGTAGCCACGAGAGTTACAGTATACATAATGGGCAGGAGCTAACAGTCAATGGCCATTTTTCCTAACAACCACAAGTAGCCATAATATTTTAACCATTTCTCTAACGCCCTTCCCTGGAGGATACACATCCTTAAATGTGTAGCACTAGCACTCCCCTCAACAGTGTTGACAATGTCTCCTTTTTTGCCTCCAAGCCCAAACCTATATAACCATTACAGTGTGATGATATTAATCAGCAATTATTTTGTATAAACCACAGATTTATCCATGTACTTACTGTTAAAACGCTCAATGTCATCATCTTTTTGTTATACTTTAGGATATTAGCTTTCCAGAGTATTTCATTGAATCAGCAATTTGTATTTCCATTTGTGGTACATTAAAAATATATATATTCATGAGACAACCATGTTGCCACAAATGCACATACAAACATATCATAATTGCTTACAGATCTTTGGAACATCTTGAAACAAGCCATAAGAGAAACCCAAGCCTAATTATATGCTTGCTCACTCTATTTAAAAGCTTCAGCTGCCCCAAACTTCAAATATTTGCTTGGATCTGGGAAAACTCCAGAAAGAGCCAAAGCACTTTCTATGTAAATAGCCAAAAATCAGTGGGAGTCTTAAACAGCTACTCCATGCATGACTAGCCAGGAATCTGGTAACTGAAGAACAGAGCCCTAGCCATGAACTTTCCTGTAACCTACTTCAAAGCTGCCTCATAATAACTTCACCAAAATGGGCAAATAAAAACATCATAACACATTGGAATTGAAGAAGACACTGTGACAATTCCACCACTTTATTCTACCATTAAGCAAATTTGGGAATAGAAAAGTTAGTTGATTCTCTTACAAGCCCATAAACCCATATAAGCCACCACAGTCATGGATTTTTTGATACGTTGCCCAAGAGTGACCACTGGAAAAAAAGTGTCTCAAATTCCAGAACCTGGATGAGAGCTACAAAATGGATGGACAGGAGGGTTAGAAAGAGGTTTGACGTCCTTATTTGCTTAGGCCTATCTCAGTTTTAGCATCACTGGCTCAGTGGACATGAATCTGAGCAAACTCAGGGAGATACTGAATGAAGGACAGGGAAACCTGGTGTGCTGCAGTCCATGGGGTCACAAGTGACTTAGTAACTGAAGAGCAAACAACAACAATCTCAGTCTTAGCACCAAAAATCCTGGATTCTAGGTAACACCTGAGTCTCAGGTAAACCAGGATGTTTGGTTACTCAGATTTCCAGTTAGTAATAACTCCAGTTGAAAAGGAGGGAGGGTGTTCAGTGTTTCACCTGTAGCACCCTGGCCCCTGATAACATCAGGAAAATGTATAGGATAAAGCTACAAGTCTTCTGGTTCTGTGTGGAACCTGGCAAGGGAAGGTGTTAGGAAGAGGATTCCACAACTCTGCAATACATATGGTAGTGAAAGTGAAGCTGCTCAGTCGTGTCCGACTCTTTGAGAACCCATGGACTATAGCCTCTCAGGCTCCTCCAAACAAGAGATTTTCCAAGCAAGAATACTTGAATGGGTTGCCATTTCCTTCCAGGGGATCTTCCTGACCGAGGGATCGAACCCAGGTCTCCCACATTTCAGACTCTTTACTGTCTGAGCCACAAGGGAAGCTCACATATGGTAGTAAATATGCTAAATAAATGAAAGATTCTGGAAGTTATCAGTCCAGTAGTCACATGAACAATTACCTGGACACAATAATGGTTGCTTCCAGGTACAATGCCAAGGAAGTTACCTCTTAGTTAAGTCTCTCAGTGTGTTTGACTCTTTGTGACCCCATGAACTGCAACATGCCAGGATTCTCCGTTCATCCCCAACACCTGGAGCTTCCTCAAACTCGTGTCCATCAAGTCAGTGATGCCATAAAATCATCTCATCCTCCGTCACCCCCTTCTCCTCCTGCCTTCAATCTTTCCCAGGATCAGAGTCTTTTCCAATGAGGCAGTTCTTCACATCAGGTGGTCAAACTATTGAAGCTTCAGCATCCATCCTTCCAATGAATATTCAGGAATGATTTCCTTTAGGATGGACTGGCTGGATCTCCTTGCAGTCCAAGGGACTCTCAAGAGTCTTCTCCAACACCACAGTTCAAAAGCATCAGTTCTTCAGTGCTCATTTTTCTTTATATGCCAACTCTCACATCCATACATGACTACTAAAAAACCATAGCTGTGACTAGATTGACTTTGGTGGGAAAGTACTGTCTCTGCTTTTTAGTATGCGGTCCAAGTTGGTCATATCTTTTCTTTCAAGGACCTAGTGTCTTTTCATTTCATGGTTGAATTCACCATCTGCAGTGATTTTGGAGCCCAAGAAAATAAAGTCTGTCACTGTTTCCATTGTTTCCCCTCTATTTGCCATGAAGTGATGGGATGGGATACCATGATCTTAGTTTTTTGAATGTTGAGTTTTAAGCCAGCTTTTACACTTTCCTCTTTCACTTTCATCAAGAGGCTCTTTATTCCTCTTCACTTTCTGCCATAGGGTGGTGTCATCTGCATATCTGAGGCTATTGATACTTCTCCCGACAATCTTGATTCCAGCTTGTGCTTCATCTAGCCTGGAATGTCTCATGATGTACTCTGCATATAAGTTCAAAAAGCAGGATGACAACATACAACCTTGATGTATTCCTTTCCTAATTTGGAACCAGTCTGCTGTTCCATGTCTGTTTCTATTTGTTGCTTCTTGACCAGAATACAGATTTCTCAGGAGGCAGGTCAGGTAGTCTGGTATTCCCATCTCTTGAATAATTTTCCACAGTTTGTTGTGATACACAGTTAAAGGCTTTGTTGCAATTAATAAAGCAGAAGTAGATGTTTCTCTGGAATTCTCTTGCTTTTTCAATGATCCAACAGATGTTGGCAATTTGATCTCTGGTTCCTCTGCCTTTTCTATATCCAGCTTAACATCTTGAAGTTCACAGTTCACGTACTGTTGAAGCCTGGCTTGGAGAATTTTAAGAATTACTTTTTTAGTATGTGAGATGAGTGCAATTGTGCAGTAGTTTGAACATTCTTTGGCATTACCCTTCTTTGGGATTGGGATGAAAACTGAGCTTTTCCAGTCCTATGACCACTGCTGAGTTTTCCAAATTTGCTGGCATATTGAGTGCAACACTTTCACAGCACCATCTTTTAGGATTTAAATAACTCAAATGGAATTCCATCACATCCACTAGATTTGTTTATAGTGATGAACTAAGGCCCACTTGACATTCTAGGATGTCTGGCTCTAGGTGAGTGACCACACCATCATGGTTATATGGTCATGAAGATCTTTTTGGTACAGTTCTGTGTATTCTTGCCACTTCTTAATATCCTCTCCTTCTGTTAGGTCCATTATAACTTCTGTCCTTTATTGTGTCCATCTTTGCATGAAATTTTCCCTTGGTATTTCTAATCTTCTTGAAGAGATCTCTAGAGTTTCCCATTCTATTGATTTCCTCTGATCCTATTGATTTGCACTGATCACTGAGGAAAGCTTTTTTTATCTCTCCTTGCTATTCTTTGGAACTCTGCATTCAAATGGGAATATCTTTCCTTTTCTCCTTTGCCTTTAGCTTCTCTCTCTCTCTCTCTCTCTCTCTTTTTTTTTTTTTTGTCAGTTATTTGTAAGGCTTCCTCAGACAACCATTTTGCCTTTTTGCATATCTTGTTCTTGGGGATGGTCTTGATCAATGGCTCCTGTACAATGTCATGAACCTCTGTCCATAGTTCTTCAGGCACTCTGTCTATCAGATCTAATCCCTTGAATTTATTTGTCACTTCCACTGTATAATTGTAAAGGATTTGATTTATGTCATACCTGAATGGTCTAGTAGTTTTCCCTACTTTCTTCAATTTAAGTCTGAATTTGCCAATAAGGAGTTCATGATCTGAGGCAAAGTTAGCTCTTGGTATTGTTTTTGCTGACTGTATAGAGCTTCTCCATCTTTGGCTTCAAAGAGTGTAATCAGTCTGATTTCGGTATTGACCTCTGATTTTGGTGATGCCTTCATGTAGAGTCTTCTCTTGTGTTGTTGGAAGAGTGTGTTTGCTATGACCAGTGCATTCTCTTGGCAAAACTGTTAAACTTTGCCCTGCTTCATTTTGTACTCCAAGGCCAAATTTGCCTGTTAATCCAAGTACCTCTTGCCTTCCTAATTTGCATTCCAGTCCCCTGTGATGGAAAGGATATCTTTGTGTGTGTGTGTGTGTGTTAGTTCTCTAAGGTCTTGTAGGTCTTCATAGAACCATTCAACTTCAAGTTCTGCAGCATTACTGGTTGGGGTACAGACTTGGATTACTGTGATATCGAATGGTTTACCTTGGAAACTAATAGTGATCATTCTGTCATTTTTGAGATTGCACCCAAGAAGTGTATTTCAGACTCTTTTGTTGACTATGAGGGCTACTCCATTTCTTCTAGGGGATTCTTGCCCATATTAGTAGATACAATGGTCATCTGAATTGAATTCACCGATTCCAGTCCATTTTATTTCACTGATTTAAAATGTCGATGCCATCTCCTGTTGTACCACTTCTAATTTACCTTGATTTCATGGACCTAAAACATTCCAGATTCCTATACAATATTGCTCTTTACAGCATCAGAATTTACTTCCGTCACCAGTCACATCCACAACTGGTTGTTGTTTTTGCTTTGGCTCTGTCTCTTTATTCTTTCTGGAGTTATTTCTTCACTCTTCTCCAGTAACATATTGGGCACCTATCAATCTGGGGAGTTCATCTTTCAGTGTTCTACTTTTTGTCTTTTCATACTGTTCACGGGGTTCTCAAAAATACTGAAGTGGTTTGCCATTCCCTTCTTCAGTGGATCACGTTTTGTCAGAACTCTCCACTATGACCCATCCATCTTGGGTGGCCCTACATGCATGGCTCATAGTTTCATCGAGTTAGAGAAGGTTGTGTTCCAGGTTAGCAGTTTGATTAGTTTTCTGTGATTGTTGTTTTCATTCTGTCTCAGTTCAGTCACTCAGTTGTGTCTGACTCTTTGTGACCCCATGGACTGTATGTAGCAAGTCAGGCTTCCCTGTCCATCACCAACTCCCAAAGCTTATTCAAACCCATGTCGATCGAGTTGGTGATGCCATCCAACCATCTCATCCTCTTTTGTCCCCTTCTCTTCCTGACTTCAATCTTTCCCAGCATCAGGTTCTTTTCTATGGAGTCAGTTCTTTGCATCAGGTTGCCAAAGTATTGGAGGTTCAGCTTTAGTATCAGTCCTTCCAAAGAATTCCAAAGAATTCAGGACTGATTTCCTTTAGGATGGATTGGTTTGCTCTCCTTACAGTTCATGGGACTCTCAAGAGTCTTTCCCAACACCACAGTTCAAAAGCATCAGTTCTTAAGTGCTCAGCTTTCTTTATATCCAACTCTCACACCCATACATGACTACTGGAAAATTCATTCTGTCTGCCCTCTGATAAATGATGAGGCTTATGGAAGCTTCCTGATATGGGATACTGACTGTGGGGCAATCTGGGTCTTATTATGATGGGTGGGGCCATGCTCATTAAATCTTTAATCCAATTTTCTGTTGATGGGCAGAACTGTGTTCCCTCCCTGTTGTTTGACCTGAGACCAAATTATGGTGGAGGTAATGAAAATAATGGCGACCTCCCTCAAAAGGTTCCCTGTATGCATTGCCACACTCACTGCCCCAGATCCTGCAGCAGGCCACTGCCAACCCACACCTCCCTCGTAGACTCCTTGACACTCACAGGCAAGTGTGAGTATGGATAAGTTTCTTATGGGGTAATTAACCCTCCTTTCTCCTGGGTCCTGGTGTGCACAAGGTTTTTTTGTGCCCTCCAAGAGTCTGTTTCCCCAGTCTTATCTGAGTTCTGTAATAAAATCTTTCTGGCTTCCAAAGTCAAATCTTCTGGCGGCTCTCAGTCCCTTTGCCAAGTCCCCAGGTTAGAAAATCTGCTGTGGGTCCTAGAACTTTCTTAATTGTGTGAGAATTTCTTTGGTATAATTGTTCTTCAGTTTGTGGGTTGTCTACTCAGTGGCTCTCTGTGGGGTTAATGGCGACCTCCTCCAAGAGGGCTTATACCACAGGCTGTGTGGCCCAGGTAGCTGCACCCAGAGCCCTTGCCCCTGTGACAGGTCACTGCTGATCTGTACCTGTTCAGAAGACTCAAACACAGCTCTAACATATCTCTGTGGGATCTCTTGATCCTGATGTGCACAAGGTTTTCTTTTGAGTCCTTTGAGCATCTCTGATGGGTATGGGGTTTGATTTTAAATGTGATTTCTCCCCTCCTACAATCTTTCTGGGTCTTTTCCTTTGTCCCTGGACGTGGTATATCTTTTTTTCGAGGGGATTCAACATTCTCTTGTCTGTGGTTGTTCAGCAGCAAGTTGTAATTTTGAAGTTCTCCCAAGAGAAGATAAGCACATATGCTTCTACTCTGCCATCTTGCCAGCTATCTCTAGTAGGTAGAAAACTGGCCTCCCCCCAAAGCTTATGTCTTAATCCATAATCATGGATAGAGTACACAGCAAAGGAGAGTTAGGTTTGAAGATGAATTAAGGTTTTTAATTATCTGAGTTTAAGATAAAGTGATTATACCTGATTATCCAAGTGAGCCTAATATAATCACAAAGATCATTAAGTGGGAAAGGTGAGGTAAACTCCAGAAGTTGGTGATGGGCACGGAGGCCTGGCATGCTGCAGTCCATGGGGTTGCAAGGAGTAGGACATGACCGAGTGACTGAACTGAGCTGAACTGAACTTCTAAGCCACTAAGTTTGTGGTAATTTGTTACAGCAGCAATAGGAAGCTAATACACTATTCCAGAGACTAACTCATAGACTAAATTAAAATGCTCATAGCACATGGTTTATTAAAGGAATTTAGGAGAAAGATGAATTATCCTCACACAGTTAAGATAGGGTACAAGCATACTTCTTGCATCCTGGGGGCATGATATTAATTTGTCCTGTCTCTCTCTCTCTACCACATCAGACTCCTAACTTCTCCAATGGTGTAGTTAAAGAGAATTAGAGTTAAGATGTGAGCAAATGTGTCCATGGATTAAAGGTGACCTGGGCCAGTGATGCACATTGGTAAGATACAGAGACAACTACACTTGGCCACAGCTTGTAAGCAAGTAACTTGGCAAATAGCCATGGGTTTAATTGGGTTTGTTGAGTAAAGAGCATAGGATGAAAATAGCATCATCAGTGAGGGGCCAAATTAAGGCTTCATACATAATGTGCTCAGTCAGTCAGTCATGGACTGACTTTGGCCGCATGGACTTCTTTGCAGTCCACCAGGCTTCTCTGCCAGTGGAAGTTCCTAAGCAAGAATACTGGAATGTGTTGCCACTTCCTACTCCAGGGGATCTTCCCAACCCAGGGATCAAACCCACATCTCTTGTATCTCCTGCATTGGCAGGTGGATTCTTTACCACTAATGCCACCTGGAAAACCCTTCATATCTAATATTTATTTATATTTATTTGCTGCACCCCCAAAATTTAGCATCTCTTGTATATTTTGAGGCTCAGGTGCTGTTTGTAATTCACAGAGACTCATGGATATTAACTATCTCTTGATCCCTCTATCCTTTCTGTTTAATACATGCTCTACCTACCACTTATTTATACTTAACACCTCTTACAAGTTTCACATAGAACCTTTGTTCTTCTTTTTTTAGCAGAATAGCCTATGATCAAACAAAACAATAAATGCATATTTATATACCTGTGAAGAAGATGACCCAAATTGGGGGACGTTTCAAGGTTGACTCAGTGCAATGAGAGCCTGAAAATTTGTCTCAGATCTTATAAACATGGCTCCTGTCACTTCTCTGTATTTCTTAGATGGCAAGTTTATAGGGAAGCTATATTTTAAACAGAGACTTTTATTTCTCCAAATCTAAAAATTTACCTTTTATTTCCACCTAAGGACCCTGACTTATGGATAGTCTTTTACCCTTTAATTGTTGGTGTGTTTGAGTATAAAGGAATATATGTCTCTAATCATCTTGCCTTGTACTTTAAAGAGAACTGTGCAGCAACAGAAAGGACAAAGGCTCTGAAATTGAGGAGATGGGATGCTTGTCACCCTTCTGCCCCTAAATAGCTCTATGACAATAGGCCATTCACTTCAACATACTGAGCTCCTGTTTTCTTCATATGTAAGAGCAAGGAGTTAGACTTGAGAATTTCAATGACCATGTTTGATAATGAAAACTAAATGCCATCACTCACTCCAGGCCTTGGATCTGCTTGAATGTTAGCAGTTTGGGTTTCAAACACTGCTTTTCCTGAGAGCCTTAAAAATAGCAAAATAAAATTCATAACCAAAAGCCAGTCTCATAGTCACATGGAATAATTTCACATAAAAGCAAGTAGGACAGAAAAAACAAACAAACAAACAAACATTTCCACCTTTAGTCTTTCCATCACTGACATATGGTTAACTTCGCCTCTTGGTTTTTAAAATCATGATTTGGACCATAGTACAAGCGGTTGGTAAAAATTCTCAACTCTTAAAAAGAAAGTCAACAATAACAAAAAATGTCCAAGATTAGCCCCAAGTTCTAATCTTAACAAAGACCTTAAAGAGTTAGCAACAGGCTTTTTCAAATACATGAATATCACATTAACTCCTTGACAAGGAAAAGCTTTGTCCGTGGCTGTGTTTATCCCTGCTGTTAAGTCATTATTTTGCTTATGGCTCCTATGCTGCAGCTTAAAACCAATTTTTTTTTTTTATTCTGTACCTAAGAGTATTTATCCCCTAGGCATTATAGAATTATTCAACCATTTATCTATTTAAATTAATTTTCTAGAAATTAAAGCATCCTCTTGCTTTCCTTCTTCCTTAAGAGATAATAATTTATCATCCTTCAACCTTTTCCTTTGCAATTTTTGTCTTCTTCTGTGAATAAGATCTCTAAAAAGATGAAGGCCAGAATGGGACTAATGCCACAGTGAGAATTTGATGAGTCGGAGGCCAATGAGAAAGTGCTCAAAATCCTACAGACCACATGCTCCTCTGTCTTATGCAGCAGGTTGGCAGTCTGTTCTTAGGCTGGGCACACCCTGTCAGTGGGAGGTCTGAAACTGCCTAGCAGGATCCCACTTGCTTTCTTTGCCAAACTCAGCTCAGACTTTGACCTACTACTCAAAAAGATAGAAAACACTAAATTCATTTATGCCTGAATTTAAAAATTGTCTTATGAAGAAATACAGTCTCTGGCTTCCCTATCTCTCTGAAAGGCAGAAGACAAAAAGAAATCTGCCAATGATATGTACAAAACACAAAAACAAAAAAACAGTGCCATCTCCAAATTAGCTTTGTTTCTGGTTATGATATATGGGGGTATAATATATCCAACTATTACATTCAAAATAATAAAAACATTGCTATTTCTGACACCATTGGGGGTCATTTTAAAACATTGTCAAAAAGAAGTGGCTAATCAGTTTTCTTTACATAAAAAAAATTCTTTATATAAAATATTTTCTCTGCTCCTATAGGAACTTTACACCTTTGACAAAAAGAAGGCATCAACATTTGCCTCCTTCAAATGTTAGCACAAACTTGAACTCCCAACTCTTGTCTTTTAGAAACATTTTCTAATTTGTATACTATTTCTCAACCCACCTCTACATTACCATCCAGTTTTAAGGTTTTCACCAGTAGAAATGTAAACATGACATCAGAAACACACACACGTATGCAGCCACATTGAAACATATGTCCCTGAGATTAAATTCCTGTCCTATGTGTCTCTGCAGCCATTGACACACTTGTATCAGGGTAAAGGTTTCTGATGCTTCTGATATTTCTGTCTCAGAACTATAAAGTTAAAAATGAGCAAACACCACAAATTCACTTTGCCTTTTAAGATTTTTCTGGCTCAGGATCAAAGAGAAGAAGAAGAAAAGCCCAAGATAAGGCTTAAAACTATGGAGCTGGCACAAAAGCAGGAGAATTGAAAAGTCTGTTTGTAGTCGAAAAAACTCTGACAACAACTGCTGAAGCCATAGAAACAAGGCCTCAGGTCTAGTTTGAATTTTGGGAATGAAAGAGAAGAACAGATGTTTCAGGTGCTGAAAATGTATTTGGAATCTAAACTCTCCTCATCTTCCTGAGAACTGACCTTTAAAAAAAAAATCCACATAGCTACACACTTTATTTGAAGTGAGTAAACAAAGCTGCAGAAAGGGGAGTTAGTCCATGGAGTGTGTCTGTTGGAATTACTTTTGCAATAAAGAGAAAAAGAGGACAATTATTTGGGTTAATATATAAATCACGTACCACTTAAAGAGAAGTGTGATTTTAGGCTCTGCTGAGACAAAGATAAAAAGAAATTTCATTTTTTTCTTTTCCCCAGAGAAGCTGCTTCATAAACAAAACATGAGCTTACCCAGCACTGCCCAGGCGCCAGACATCTGTCACTTCACAGATGTCCCCTCAATAACTCACCCAAACATTGCTGCTCCTCTCCAGCCCACAAGGGCAATGAGCCCACACTGATGAACCCGCCAGAGTGTCTGAGGAAAGACTTTATTGCCCCAAAGACAGAACAGTAATTACAATTTACTTGAAAGCAATTTTTTTTCCCTCCTAAATGGTTTCTTCTACACACATCCCATTGTACCCTTATGAATTTGCAATACGAGTCTCCAGAATGGCTGAATACTGGAAGCTTTGAAAATAAATCACAGTCACAGGGCATTACACTTATCCATGTACCTAGTACGTTTGTGATTTCATGAAACCTTTCCATTGTTACCTCTGGAGTTCATGGCACCATACGTTTAATATCTAAAAAGATTACCTTACTTTTTAAATCATAAGAACCTAAGCTAGTTAATTATCTACAAAGTAAACAATGCCCATATTTCTTCTAATCTTTGAGGTACTGGGCTTGATGCACTAAAACAAACTTAAGACAATATAAATAGAAAAAGCAATGCAGTTAGTAAAGTGCTTTGCTCAGCTCATTTGTAGTTATGTCCAACACTTTCATCTCATATGTTAATATAAGAAACTATGTTTTCATATGCTGATCTCACAGTAATATCAGTTTTTGAATACTGTCATTTTTAAGTTTCTGGAAGCAAGAAGAGATGTAGTTATGAGTGTAAAAGTTTGTAGCTTGATTCTCATGTACTGTAAATATTAATCAGAAGTCAGATTAAAAGAAAATTCAATATGACGGTGTATATGGACTCAAATACTTAAAGAAAAATGTGTATAAAGACACCCTTGAGTAAAAAGACACACATATCTATAAATATGTAATTATCATGTTTAATATATGCTTGCTATTGTCAATTTGAGAACATAAGCAAGAGCAGTGAATTTTCTTCCTTCAGGATAAATATTTGCAGTTGCCATCCCCAGACCTCAGTACCAAGATAGAACGGGAATACATTAACTGTACTTGCCAAATCTCATCTTGCTTTTCATCACCCCTACCCTCCCCATGATTATTCATTTTCAAAAATGCAGATGGAAAGAATGAATTTCTAAACATCCGAGAAGGGGCAGAAATGGCAAGCTTTTCTAATTTCAACCAGTGTCTTGAGTTAGACTTGTAATCCAAATTTAGACTCCCTTACTTTCTAACTTACATGTGTTTTTACCCAAACTCAGATGGTAAAGAATCTACCTGCAATGCAGGGGACCCGCGTTCAATCCCTGGGTCAGGAAGATCCCATGGAGAAGGGAATGGCAACCCAATCCAGTATTCTTGCCTAGACAGTTCCATGGACAGAAGAGCCTGGCAGGTTACAATCCATGGGGTCACAAAGAATCAGACATGACTGAGCGACTAACACACACACAGTGAAACATTAGTTGGAAAACTAAGAGGTCTCAGTATCCTTTACACGGTGTTTATTGCCATCTTTTCTACAAAAGAAATTTGGCGATGTGCCCCTGACTTGCTTAGTGTTGATGTAAGAAGCAAGTTTCCACAGATCCTAGAGACAAGTCTGAAAGCTTGACTCAGAGGCAGATAAGCAGGATTTAGATGCATAATGTCTCAGACTTCAATTTACGAAGCTACTTCGTCTTGAAGTGGCTTGCTGACTTTTTTTTTTTTTTTAAACTTGGGCTGTTAATACCAGCTATCAAATTCTCCACTCCAGGCAGTGTTTATCTTCTCATTGTTTATGCAAATGACTTCCAACTTCTCAGCATTTTAGGTCACTTGCTTTCAAAATGAGTTTGCACAGTATTATAGGCAATTACCTCTGAACATTACCTCAGCGCCATCTTACACAGAACATGTTTAGTTATCCTCCTCCCTTAACATTATCTTAGGAATTTGGAGGGAAGATTATAGACTTAGAATCAGACACAAACATATAATAGATATATATTCATGAACCTATTGACCAGAATAAGTTTTTGAATGATCGCTGAATTACAAGATCCATACTTTACACATGAATAATTATATAATTCTATTATAGAAAATGGGTGAGAGAGAAGGTTATAGCAATAAGTATTTATCATATACAAATCTTCTCTTTGTCATGGCCAATACCTACAGATATTTTAATAAGAAATTTCTATTGGAAACTCATAAAGGCATATTGGGAATTATCCAACTATTTCGTCTTTTCAGGCCTATTAGTCTATAACCATTATTTAACATTCACACTATTGGTACAGTGTGATTAACAAATAAAGAATAAAACTTGGGAAATGTATTTGAATTCAAGTATTCTGAAAATTAATTCTTAGTAAATTGATTAGCTTCTGGTACAAACTATTTCTAAAATCATTGTAAATCAATTAATTAGAGTACTTAAAACTACTTAGTAATATATTTAAATACTGATATACATTTAAAATAGCAATATAATTGCTATTAACTATTATTGTCATTTTTTAATATTATGTATCTGTAAGGTATGTGTTTGGAGGTAGTTTAAAAGACCAAACCATTAATAAGGTATTTCATACTTATATCAATAAGTTACTTTGCCAGCAAAGGTCCATCTAGTCAAAACTATGGTTTCTCCAGTAGTCATGAATGGATGTGAGAGTTAAACTATAAAGAAAGCTGAGTGCTGAAGAATTGATGCTTTTGAAACTGTGGTGTTGGAAAAGGCTCTTGAGAATCCCTTCGATTGCAAGATCAAACCAGTCAATCCTAAAGGAAATCAATCCTGAACATTCATTGGAAGGACTGATGCTGAAGCTGAAACTCCAATACTTTGGCCAGGTGATGCAAAGAGCTGACTCTACAGAAAAGACCCTGATGCTGAGAAAGATTGAAGGCAGTAGGAGAAAGGGACAACAGAGAATGAGAGAATTGGATGGCATCACCACCTCGGTGGACATGATTCTGAGCAAGCTCTGGGAGTTGGTGATGGACAGGGTAGCCTGGCATGCTGCGGTCCATGGGATCACAAAGAGTCAGACACGACAGCAACTTTCACATAGACTTCATTCATATCAGGAAGCTAAACTAAATCAGCACTTGCTTATGATGAAATGCATCAATCAGATCATGTCGTTTTATTCATACATAGCCTTCTTGTACATCTTACAAATTCAACAACAGAAATTATTTTTAAGATAATGTCTTACTCATTTCTATATCTCCTACAATGCTTAACAGGATTTTACACATATTTTGCACACAATCTATTTTTTAATTGAGTTACAAACTCTGCAGAATATATTTATGCATTATTTCAATCAATAGTCATTCAAGGGGAAAAAACACTTAAATCATGTTTTATAATAATGGTCCACTGAGTTATGGCTTGTTTTTTCCTACCAGAGAGAAGTTGTAGACCATCTGGTTACCGCCAGATGCTTTTGTTATAAATAGTGTTAAAGGTTTTCTGCATGTGAGCATTATGTGATTATCTCTTTGGGGAGTCTAATTTTATTGTAATCACTATGCAGTTCATTTTAGTGAGTATTCATATTCACTATCAAAACATGTTCTCTCTCACTAAACATCTGCTTACTTGTTTAAATGTCCAGGCAATAGATAAATCCAGAATATGCCAAGCTCTAAAACCCATATTTCTTCCCTCTTCCGTACTATACATGGTGGGTCAGGCTGCTAGAGAAGAATATTATAAATTGGGTGGTTTAACAACAAACATTTATTTCTCATAGTTCTAAAGCCTGCAAGGCCCAAGATCAAGGTTTTGGCATATCCTGATATGTGAATGATCATATTCTTGTTGTAGCCTCAGAAGATGGAGAGCAGAGACAGCTGGCTACCCTGTTTCCCTCATAAGGAAACTAGTCTCACCAAGGGACACCACCTCCATGACTTAGTCACCTCCCAAAGGCTCATCTCCAAATATCATCACATTAGGGCTTCAAGATCTGAATTTTAAGGGAATACATTCATTCCATAGTAGTAGATTAGAAGAATATAATTGAGCTTTTTGTCTATTTAGATGCCTCCTATTAAAAGCAAAATATATTACAGATTTCTTCTAATGTTATCATTTTTTAAATAACCAGAAATATTTTAGTAAACTGTGACTTTAAAAAGGCATTTTGGTGGTCCAGTGGTTAAGACTCCCTGATTTCAAGGCAGGGGGTGCAAGTTTGATCCCTGGTTGAGGAACTAAGATCCCACTTGCTGCAGTCCAGCCAAAAAACAAAGAAAAAAAAGGCATTTTTGCATCATCTGCTTAAAAGTGTCTATCATCCTAATATATCTTATTAATCCATTTATCCATTAAGTTTCTTTGTTTTTTTCTTTCTGGTATTTCATGACTATTTGGTAATATCCAATCTGATCTCAATGGAAATATGAAAATATACATAGAATCAATAAAAAGAATTATTCAACTAATATATTTGTAAAATGATGTTTAATATCATATTTTTATTTTTAAAAAAGAAGTACTAGAATATTTTGGAGAAATATATAAAAATTTTAAAGCTGGAAGGATGGTAACTAAGTCATAATTCAAATAATTTATACAACTCTGCCCTATTTTTGCTAAATATCTTAGTAGATCATACGTGATTTAATGAATATTGGCCATGCTATTTTCTTCATGTTTTCTTTTGGACTGTGTGTTAATACATATGAACATAAATGTTTAATTCTTGTCCCTATAGTAAATTACCTTAGTTTTTTTTTTTAATATTTTTTATTATATCCCTTAGTTTCATTTCAAGAAACTGAAGACCTTAATATAACAAAATTAATACCACCTCTCTGAATTGGAAAAAAAAAAAAAAAAAGAATTGGATCAATTTTAAATTTTCTACAGAGAAACAAGATAATAAAATAATATGACCAAATTATAAATACATGGAACATTTATTCTATGTCAGGCATAATTTTAAGGACTTCACAAGCTCAGAGCTTCCCAAATGCATGCCTTCACTGAGTTTGACGTATTTCGGCACAGCTCTTAGGGACACCATATGGGACAATTAGAAACTCCAGGATAAAACCCCCTGGACTGGACTTGCCATGATGTACCTCATTTCACATCCATAGACTGTAGAAATAGCTGGAGTTTTTTTTTTTTTTTTTAACAAATAAAAAGAACTAAAATAAGGATGAGAAGAACTAATTAATTCATTTTATTCTCATTGTAACCTTACAGAGTACATACTGTCATTATCACCATTTTGCAGATAGATAGCTTGAGGCTCAAGAATATATAGGATTAAGTAAATTATTAACATTGGAAAGATAACTTATCTAAAAATGTTTTTAAAATGGCAGAAATCTACTGCTTTGTATTCCTTTTAATAATAGATTATTATGTCAATATCAAAACTGCTTTTTAAAGCATGAAGCAAACAGAAAACATTTAACCTTGTGCCAATGTCTGTCAAAGTTCTATGATATAGATGTTACATGACCACTCTTCTCAAGGGTCTAAATTTGATGATTTCCTTAGTGTCTCTTTATTTATGTATTTATTTTTTTTTAATTTATTTATTTTAATTGGAGCATAATTACTTTACAATTGTGATGGCTTTTGCCATACATGAATATGAATAGGCTATAGGCATATTTAACAAGGTTTCCCTGTTGACTCAGATAGTAAAGAATCCACCTGCAATGCAGAGAACTGGGTTCAATTCCTGGGTGGGGATGATCCCCTGGAGGAGGGCATGATAACCCACTCCAGTATTTACGGAGGAAGCTGGTGGGGGAGGAGCCAAGATGGCGGAGGAATAGGACGGAGAGACCACTTTCTCTCCTACAAATTCATCGAAAGAACATTTGAATGCTGAGCAAATTTCACAAAAGAACTTCTGATCGCTAGCAGAGGACATCAGGCGCCCAGAAATCAAGCCCATTGTCTTCGAAGGGAGGTAGGACAAAATATAAACGATAATAAGGGAGTCAAAAGAGCTACGGACGGAGACCTGTCCCGGGAAGGGAGTCTTAATAGAGGAAGTTTCCAATCAACAGGAAACCCTCTCACTGGCGGGACTGGGGGAAGTTTTTGGCACTCTAACTGGGAGGAAAAATTAAACAAGGCCCACAGATTACGTGCCTAAAAGCAACTCCCAGCAGAAAAGTACCCCAGACGCCCGTACCCGCCAGCAACAAGCGGGGCGGAACGGAGAGGAGCGGGCGGCATTGCTTAGGGTGAGGACCGGCCCGAAGACCCTGAGAGCAATTGGAGGGAGCTTTTTTTAAACTGTGGGATAGCAAGGGACAAAATTAACTGGCCCGAACACACTGCCGGTGGTTCGCAAAACAAAGGGACTGAGAATCTCCAGAGAAGAGCCGGCCCATCCCCGCTGGAGGTAGGAGGCAGGGGGGAGGGGAAAAGGGCAAACTCAGCCCCTGAGAAGCCACCCCCTCCCACACTGCAAACAGGCCTCCGGGTTCTAGCTAAAGACTTCCTGAGACCCGACTGGCGGTGCGTGCTGGGGCCGCAGAGGGGAAAAGCGCGCCGTACCCAGGGAGATTGCGCCCAAGCCTCTTGCTGCCTGGGCCGCTCGCCGCGGAGGGAAAAGGCGTGCCGCACCTGGGAGAGTACGCCCAAGCCTCTGGCTGCATGAACTGCTCAGGCCGGGGAAGGCACAAAACGCAGGAGCAACCGAACCTGCGCTTTTGTGGAGTACCCGAAAACTGGAACCGCACTCAACGCAGGGCCCGCTCCATATAGAGCAGCCGGGAGCCTGAGCAGTGTAGACGGCGAAAGCAAAGACACCCGTGAGCGGGGCAAACCCAGTGTGGCCGGAACACGGTGAGTGCTATCCACACAGAGCGGTATCTGTCTGCAGCGCCTCGCCCTCCCCGTAGCAGGACTGAACTGAACTGGCGAACCTAAATAAGAGATCACCTCCGCCCGCCTGTGTCAGGGCGAAAATTAGACACCGAAGAGACGGCAAATAGAAGCCAAATAAAGGGAACCGCTTCAGAAAGGACCGGTGCAACAGATTAAAATCCCTGAAGGTAACACCGACTACACGGGAAGGGGCCTACAGATATCGAGAAGTGTAAGCTGGAAAGAGGAGCTATCTGAAATTGAACTGAACCTACGCTGACCGCAACAACCTCAGAGAAATTCCTAGATATATATGTACATATTTTTTTTTTAATTAAAAAAAAAATTTTTTTTTCTTTCCTTTTTTTTTAATTTTTTTATTTTTTCTCTTTTATTTTCTTTTATAATTCCCTATTACTCCCCCATTACTCCTCAACTTTCATTTTCATATATTTTTACGATTTTTTTTTAATTAGGGAAAAAAAAATTTTTTTTCTTTTTTTTTTTTTTCTTTTTCTTGTTTTTCTCTCCTATTTCCTTTTAGAGTCCTCTAATACTCCTCTATTATTCCTTAACTTTCATTTTTCATTTCACTATAACCTTGCCAAAAAAAAAAAAAAGAGAGAGAGAAACCCTATTTTTAAACTGAACTTCATATACAGTTCTAAATTTTTTGTGTGTTTTTGTTTTTAAATATTGTATTTCAAAGAGTCTAACCTCTACACTAGATTTTCAATCTTTGTTTTTCAGTAGTATGTGATAGAAATTTTGGTCATTTAAGAATCCAATATTCAGTTCCCATTTCTATTCAGGAGTGTGGTGATACTCTCCCACTTTTGACTCTCTGTTTTCTACCTCAGAACACCTCTATTTCCTCCATTCCCCTTCTCTTCCCAATCCAACTCTGTGAATCTTTGTGGGTGTCTGGGCTACGGAGAGCACTTTGGGAACAGATAACTGCGTAGATCTGTCTCTCTCCTCTTGAGTCCCCTTTTTCTCCTCCTGCTCACCTCTATCTCCTTCCTCCCTCTCCTATTCTTCATGTAACTCTGTGAACCTCTCTGGTTGTCTCTCACGGTGGAGAATCTTTTCACCATTAATCTAGAAGTTTTATTATCAGTGCTGTATAGTTGGAGAAGCCTTGAGACTATTGGAAGAATAAAACTGAAATCCAGAGGCAGGAGACTTGAGCCCAAATCCTGAGAAAACCGGAAGCTGGTGGGCTACAGTCCAGGAGTCACAAAAAGTTGGATGTGACTGAGCGACTAAGCACAGCACATAGGCATACATGCCTCCCCTACACCCTGAACCTCTCTCCCTCTTCCCTCACTAACCTATCCTTCTGGGCTGTCACAGAGCACTGACTTTAGGTGCCTTGCTTCATGCACCAAACTCTCACTGCACTGGTTATCTATTTTACATATGGTAATGTATATGTTTCAA
Source organism: Odocoileus virginianus (assembly GCF_023699985.2). Taxonomy (NCBI): domain Eukaryota; kingdom Metazoa; phylum Chordata; class Mammalia; order Artiodactyla; family Cervidae; genus Odocoileus; species Odocoileus virginianus. The sequence continues at coordinate 62,765,219 of NC_069677.1, forward strand.
CGTTATTAGTGTCTCTTTAAATCCTCTGTGTTATTGAACTGTGGTCAGCCATAATGTAGCCATTATAGTGATTCCTCCAAGGGAATATAATTATGTATCTCAAGATCTAAAGCTGATTGTCAACAACAATGAAGTCTGTAGATGAAATAAAAATAATGAATCAAATTCAGGGAAATGGAAGGAGAATGATACTGGCTTATTACTTTTCCAAAACAAGTTTATGTGTTTTAAATATTTTTTCCAAGTTAATATGTTATTGTTCTAATATTACCTGAATAATACCCTGTTGCTTTAAAACCATCCTCACTGATACAGCTGCATAGCCCTAAATAATCTGATTTCAAACTCCCTTCTTGTCTTAATTTACCTCCTTATTCTTTAACTTTCATTGAATTTAAAGGTCAAATAACACAGTGAGACTTTTTAAAATTTGTCTTGTTGGGAAAGGTAAAGAGTATAGTTTTTTGTTTTGTTTTGTTTTGTTTTTTTTCACTTCAATTATAAACTCCTGAAGAGCTGGGTGCACACACTTAACTTTACAGATTTTCATCATATAACCTAAAATATAACAGGCATTCTTTAATTTTTGAAAACTCAATTATTGGTCTATACAACATAAGTGTATTACACAGGTCTTGTTGTGGTGAGTAGGAAAATAGTGGTGATTAAATTAGATAAAATTACTGCTCTAGTAGAAGTGGTAAAACAGAGAAGTTGAAGATGATGAGATATTACATTCCAACATAGTATGATTTCTATGGAAAAGTACAGCTTTTAGCTATCTCAAAAACTAAGAGAAAGAATTCATTTGGATGGAGGAATGAAAGGGAGAATCATCAGGAGACTTCCCAGAGAGGGAGAAAAAGTATTTTTAAGTTGTGTCATAAATGGAAGTTATCTAGGTAAAGAAATTGGGGAAGAAATAATAGTAGAGAAAATGGGAACAGCAGGCAAAGAACCAGACCTTAAAGAGATCCAAAAAAGAAAATAAAGAAAATTCTATATGGTTAATGCATAAAGAATGGAGTCAGGGAAAGCGATGAAATATGAGCAAAAGAAAGTTTTATAAGTGATAGGTATTGGAACACTCTTCAAATTGCAATAAGACATTGACTGTTTTAAGTAAGATAGTGGCATAATCAGCTAGAATTTGGAAAGATTTCTAGCTATAATGTGGAAAAGTGACTGAAGTCAGGGAAAGCCATGATTACATTCTAATGAGAGAACAATTTCACACTGAACTAGGGCTAGTGAACAAGTTTGAAAGATATTTGAGCAGCAGAATTAACAGATTTTGGTAACAGATTTGTTCAGAGAAGTGGGGTTAAGGTGTTCTAAAGTCTTATATGATTCCCATATTTCTAGCATAGGAAGCTGAGTAGATAGTATTCTTGTTCTCTTAAATATATACCCCAGTAGAAGCAAGTTTAGCACAGTAGATGACAAATTCACCTTTGGATGAATCGATTTGAGAGCACCAATACAAAACACAATTAAAAATGTCCAATAAGTGAAAAGATACACAGGTGTAGAACTCAGGAGAGAGATCTAAATCAGGCATTTATTTGGGAAATGTCAAGATCCATTTTGTCTTTAAAGCTATGGCTGTCATTAGGCTCATTTAGGAAAAGTGGGATAAGAAGAGAGTCTAGTATTTAAGAGACAAAGCACTGTTGGTACCTGTGAAAATGCTGAGGAGCAGTTAGGTCAACCAGCTAATATCCAGAAAAGTATTATCATCCTAGATATCCTGAAAAAGCAGTATTTTATTAAGGAGTAAGTAACGAGTTGTGTTAAATGTTGCCAATGGGTCCAAGTTGTAAAAGCAGTACATTAAATTTATCAAACAGATGCCTCTGGTGACTTCGATAAAAAATATTTCAGAGAAATGTTAGGAGGTGAGAAAATAGTGTTAACATGTGTGATATCTCTTTTATGAATTTTCCTGTGAAAAAGGAAGGCAAAGATCAAGATAAAAAAGAATATGGGACAGAAAGACTATCATTTTTAAGATGGAAGAGACTTGAGGATATTTAACCCTGATAGAGTGAGCAGGAGAGGGGAAACACTGAAGATACAGGGAGAGGGAACATAATCAATAGATCAATACCCCTGAGAAAGCAGAATGAAATGGGATCCATAGATCAGATGAAGGGACTGGCTTGGAACAGAAGGTGGAGTAACTCTTCAACTATAAAAAGACAGAAAGTGGAAAGAATGGATACAGGTGTGGGTGAGCCTTAGGCTTTAATGGCAAGAGGCCAAGGGAATCCATCAGACATTAATGGATGCTGGCACATAATGGAGTGAAGGAGAGAAGTGGATGCTGAAAGAGTTGAATAGAGGGAGAGGAAATATACAAGGAATAGAAACTGGAGATTCCCAAGATATTTAAGAACAAGAAAGTTGGAAAAACTGAGTGAGAAACATGAGGGGCAGGCGTTTATCCTCAGAGTTGACTGATTTAATTGAACATTTCAGAGGTGAGATTGTGTAGGTTGTATAGCAAGGAGCAAGATCTGTTAATAACTATGAAAGCAGATTCATGAATGATGCAGGTCAATAAGCTTAGGGGAAAAGAACTGAGAATCTAGAGTTTTAGAGGGTTCATTTCGTGGGTAAAAATGTCACTGGGATTTATCATGAGGACGGAAGTGCCAGAAAACATACCTAGAAGTTTAAGAATGAGTGTTAATATTTGTCTTAATCTACCTGATACTTTACTTACTATGATAATCTCTAGGCCCATACATGTTGCTATAAATGGCAATATTTCATTCTTTTTTATGACTGAGTAAAATTCAATTATATATATATATATATATATATATATATAAAACAGGTATATATACATATATATATAAAAAACAGGTGTATATATATATATATATAACATATATATATATATATATATAAAACAGGTATATATATATATATATATATATATATACATATATATATATATATGTGTGTGTATATATATATATATATAATATATTTTTTATGCACTCATCTGTTGAGGAACACTTAGGCTTCTTCCATGTCTTGGCTATTGTAAAGAATGTTGCTGTGGACACTGGGTCCATGTATCTGTTTAAATTAGAGAAAGGTAATTATCATATGATATCATTTGTGGAATCAAAATATCGATACAGATAAACTTATTTACAAAACAGAAAGAGATTCAGAGACACAGAAACCAATCTCATGGTTACTAAAGGGGGAAGGAGTGTAGAGGAATAAATTAGGAGTTTGGGATTAACAGACACTACTATATATAAAATAGATAAGCAGCAAGGACCAACTGTATAACACAGGGAACTCTATTTAATATCTTGTAATAACCTATAATGGAAAAAAAACTGAAAATATACATATATAATTAAATCACTTTGCTGTACACCTGAAACTAACACAACATTGTAAATCAAATATACTTCAATAAAAAATTAATTTAAAAAGAATAAGTGCAGAAGAGAAGGTATGCTATCTTGCAATGGCCAAGGATCAAGGGACTAAAGGTGTGTGCCTAGTTTGGTTCACTTTCCCTTAGGTACAACAGTTCCCTGATGAATAGAAGAGGTTCTCACTAAAGCAATGGCTATGTCCACTTTGAATATGTTTGTATGTTCTAACCTAATTGAACAAAATAGTTTCTGTTTCCATATGAAATAGCAGTTTCTGGTGATGGGAGAATGTCCTGGAAGGAATCAGTCACAGTCTGTTTTGATTTTGTAGCCTGAGTGTAACACACTGTCCCTCTGAAGAGATGACACAATCTGCAAGTTCTAGGTAGAAAAGGCTGAAACCCAGACATCATTGCCTGGTCTTTTAATGAGAAGAGCTTCTAGAACAAAGGGGAATAAAAGGGAATTCTAGCCATAGTTTTAAGAATTTTCAGCTTTTACAAATTTAAATCAACCTAAATTAGTGTATGTCTACAGGTACAATGGATTTAAAACACTTGTGTTTGAACAAACAATAAATCAAGAGACTTAACAATATTCCAAACAAAGAGAAAAGGAATCACCAACATAAAGAATGTCCTTTGTGAATTATTCAGTATCAGGTGCAAACAGTAATCCAATGGCACATTTTAGTCACTTGGAATAAGCTCATTATTTTCTTCTGTCAGAAAAAACAAACAAAAAAAAAAGTGTGTGTGTGTGCTTTTAAATTAGAGTATAGTTGCTTTACAATGTTGTGCTAACTTCTGCTTGCTGTATAGCAAAAAGAATCAGCTATATGTATACATTGATAACCCTCTTTTTTGGATTTCCTTCCCATTTAGCATTGAATAGAGTTCTTTATGCTATACTGTCAGTTCTCATTAGTTACCTATTTTGTATAAAAAGTTCTAAAGTAAAAACTGAAAGAATTTAAAAAAAATCTTTCTTTTCCTAAAGCAAGCTAAATACCATGAATATAATTAATCTTGTTAGCCTTTTCAAAATATTTGTCATTCTTTTCCTCTTCACTGAATGTGCTAAAATGTAGGGCAGAATACCTCCTTTGGCGTCTCAGTGGACCAATCTGGTGCAAATCTGGAGAAGACAGTTAAATTTGCTAAATGTGAAATACAGACATTTCGTGTTCTTTCCACATTATTATTTTTTTTTTCTTTTTTGCCCTTACTGGGTTTATCACATAAGAATTTGTTAAGAAGAGCATCATTTGAACATGAGTTTGCACCTACAGCTTCTTCATAAATTTTTAAGGTATAAACATTCTGCTTCTGACTCCAACTGAACTTATCAAACACTGAGAAAGTTATCACCATATCATTATTTTGAGGTTTTAGCTCTACTGGCAGGAACATTGGATTTACAAATCTGTGATTCCTTTCCCAGTCTGAAAAATGGTCTTGTGAATGATTCGTTCCATTAAAGAAACCAGTGTCATAGTTTATATATTTAAATGTATGTCTTTATAAAGAAATTTACATGATGATTTCTTAGTGTTCTACATTAAAATATTCCTGTTTTTATAAACTTCAAATATGTTAGCAATATGCATTTTCAATATCCATTCGGAGAGAGTCTGGAATGAAGATCTTTATGGAACTATAAGGATTAATAAAAATAGAGTTGTTAAATACTGCCACTCTTCAGAAGACTTTGCCAATCACAAATATGTAGAAGTGTGATAACGTCATGCTCATCTTTTGGTTATATACTTCTCACTTCAAACTAATTTTAGGAAACTCTTCTTATTTAAAAAGTCTTCACAAAGGGTACTTTCTCAAAAATTTGTTTTCAGCCTTTGGAATACCAGAATCCTAGAGAAAATCCACTTGGCCATAATGTATATTTCAATGTCTATACCCAAGTCATAAATCAGAAGCCTATGTGCCTGTAATTTGCAGTGAAAATGGAGGTGGTTCAATAGTTTTCCATATTTGGTATTCTCCACACCCAAGGCCAATCTGCCAAGAGTATGAAATCATCGTGACTATTTCAAACTAAAGCAGAGCTCCAAAATTCACAAGCTATAGACCCCAAATTTGCCTAAACCAGGAAAAGATGTTTTCACCTAGCCTAGATGAGACCGTTCCCACTGAAAAAAAAAGAAAGAAACAAAAAAAAAAAAGACTAGGCCTTTTAAAAATATTTTCCTTTCTTCTTCTTTCTTATTTTGGCATATTCGCTCATTAGCCAGTGGCCATTCCCTCCACTGGCAAAGTCATTTTGCTCAATCTTTCCTCCCCAGATAAACTTGTTAATTGTATGTGACATCAGTTGTATTCAGTTCAGTCACTCAATCCTGTCTCTTCATGACCCTATGGACTACAGCATGAGAAGCTTCCCTGTCATCACCAACTCCTGGAGCTTGCTCAAACTCCATATGTCCATAGAGTTGCTGATGCCATCCAACCATGTCATCCTGTATTGCCCCTTCTCTTCTTGCCTTCAATCTTTCCCAGCATCAGGGGCTTTTCCAATGAGTCAGTTCTTCCCATCAGGTAGCCAGAGTATTGGAGTTTCAGCTTCAGCATCAGTCCTTCCAATGAATGTTCAGGATTGATTTCCTTGAAGATTTACTGGTTTGATCTCTGTGTAGTCCAAGGGACTCTCAAGAGTCTTCTCCAACACCATGGTTCAAAAGAATCAGTTCTTTGGTGTTCAGCTTTCTTTATAGTCCAACTCTCACATCCATACATGACTAATGGAAAAACCATAGCTTTGACTAGATGGACCTTTGTTGGCAAAGCAATGTCTCTACGTTTTAATATGCTGTCTCAGTTGGTCATAGATTTTCTTCCAAGGAGCAAGTGTTTTTTAATTTCATGGCTGCAGTCACCATCTGCAGTGATTTTGGAGCCCCCAGAAATATAGTCTGACACTGTTTCCACTGTCTCCCCATCTACTTCCCATGAGGTGATGGGACCAGTTGCCATGATCTTAATTTTCTGAATGTTCAGCTTTAAGCCAACTTGTTCACTCTCCTCTTTCACTTTCATCAAGAGGTTCTTCATTTTCTGCCATAAGGGTGGTGTCATCTGCATATCTGAGGTTGTATATTACAAGATAAATTTGAATTTTTAGGTAAACATTCCTGTCTTCAACAATTCAGGCAAAACCTCCAGATTCCTCTAGTGGTCACAAATTTATAGAGTTAATATATTTTCACTTACTTTTGTGAATATTTTAAACATGATTAGCATAGAACAAAAGCATATAACAATAAACATTAATACTAAATTTACTTATATTGATTCTCTAATGTTAACAAGTGAATTTTTAGAATGTAAAGTGATGTTTAGGTAAGTAGCAGAAAAGTTAGTGGATGGTATTGTCCACAGTTTTTATCTTTGAGGCCAAAGATGGTGGTGGGAGTCAATGACAGTATTTCATACTGCTTTTTCTTGAGTGGTTGATGCTCAGTAGAAAGTATCATTAGAATCATCATTATTACATTTTCCCAAGAAAAACTGTATGGACAGTGTGAAAAGGCAAAAAGATATGACACTGAAAGATGAATTTCTCAGATCTGTAGGTGCCCAACATGCTACTGGAGAAGAGTGGAGGAAAAACTCCAGAAAGGATGAAGAGACCGAGCCAAAGCAAAAACAATGACAAGTTGTGGATGTGACTGGTGATGGAAGTAAAATCCAATACTGTAAAGAACACTATTGCACAGGAACCTGGAATGTTAGGTCCATGAATCAAGGTAAATTAGAAGTGATCAAACAGGAGATGGAAAGACTGAACATTGACATTTTAGGAATCAATGAACTAAAACAGACTGGAATGGGTGAATTTAATTCAGTTGACCATTATATCTACTATTGTGGGCAAGAATCCCTTAGAAGAAATGAAGTAGCCATCATAGTTAACAAAAGAATCTGAAATGCAGTACTTTGGTGCAATCTCAAAAACAACAAAATGATCTCTGTTCATTTCCAAAGCAAACCACTCAATACCACAGTTTCCAAGCCTATGCTCTGACCAGTAATGCTTATGAAGCTGAAGTTGAATGGTTCTATGAAGATCTACACGACTTCGAGAACTAACATCCAAAAACGATGTCTTTTTCATTATAGGGGACTGGAATGCAAAAGTAGGAAGTCAGGAGATACGTGGACCAACAGGCAAATTTGGGCTTTGAGTACAAAGCGAAGCAGGTCAAAGGCTAAACAGAGTTTTGCCAAGAGAACACACTCGTCACAGCAAACACTCTCTTCCAACAACACAAGAGAAGACTCTATACATGGACATCACCAGATGGTCAATAACAAAATCAGACCGATTACATTCTCTGCAGCCAACAATGAAGAAGCTCTATACAGTCAGCAAAAACAATACCGGGAGCTGACTGTGGCTCAGATCATGAACTCCTTATTGCCAAATTCAGACTTAAATTGAAGAAAATAGGGAAAATCACTAGACCATTCAGGTGTGACCTAATTTAAATCCCTTACAATTATACAATGAAAGTGACAAATAAATTCAAGGGATTGGATCTGATAGACAGAGTGCCTGAAGATCTATGAATTGAGATTTGTGACATTGTACCAGAGGGAGTGATCAAGACCATCTCCAAGAACTAGAAATGCAAAAAGGCAAAATGGATGTCTGAGGAGGCCTTAAAATAGCTGAGAGATGAAGAGAAGCTAAAGGCAAGGAGAAACAGAAAGGTATTCCCAGTTGAGTGCAGAGTTAACAAAGAATAGCAAGGAGACATAAGAAAGCCTTCCTCGGTGATCAATGCAAAGACACAGAGGAAAACAATAGAATGGCGAAGACTAGTGATCAGTTCAAGAAAATTAGAGATACCAAGAGAATATTTCATGTAAAGACAGGCATAGTAAAGAATAGAAATGGTATGGACCTATCAGAAGCAGAGAATATTAAGAAGAGGTGGCACGAATACACAGAAGAACTATACAAAAAAAAATCTTCATGAACCATGTAACCACAATGGTGTTATCACTCACCTAGAGCCAGACATTCTGGAATATGCAATCAAGTGTCCCTTAGGAAGCATCACTACGAACAAAGCTAGTGGTGGTGATGGAATCTACGTTGAGCTATCTGAAATCCTAAAAGACAATGCTGTTAAAGTGCTGCACTCATTATCCCAGCAAATTTGGAAAACTCAGCAGTGGCCACAGGACTGGAAAAGCTCAGTTTTCATTCCAGTTCCAAAGAAAAGCAATGCCAAAGAATGTTCAAAGTACCTCATAATTGCACTCATCTCACAACCTAGACAGCATATTAAAAAGCAGAGACATTACTTTGCCAACAAAGGTCCATCTAGTTAAGGCTATGGTTTTTCCTACCATCATGTATGGATGGGAGAGTTGGACTATAAAGAAAGCTGAGCACAGTAGAATTGATGCTTTTGAACTGTGGTGTTGATGCTTTTGAACTGCAGTCACTTGGACTGCAAGGAGATCCAACCAGTCCATCCTAAAGGAGGTCAGTCCCTGGTGTTCATTGGAAGGACTGATGTTGAAGCTGAAACTCCAATATTTTTGTCACCTGATGCAAAGATCTGACTCATTTGAAAAGACCCTGATATTGGGAAAGATTGAAGGCTGGAGGAGAAGGGGACAACAGACAATGAGATGGTTAGATGGCATCACCGACTCAGTGACATGAGTTTGGGTAAACTCTGGGAGTTGGTGATGTTCAGGGAGGCCTGGCATGCTGTAGTTCTTGGGGTCGCAAAGAGTCGGATACGACTGAGTGACTGAACTGAACACATGCTAGGAAAGTAATGTTCAATATTTTCCAAGCAAGGCTTCAATAGTATATGAACCATGAACTTCCAGATGTTAAGGCTAGATTTAGAAAAGGCAGAGGAACCAGAGATCAAATTGTCAACATCAGTTGGATCATCAAAAAAGCAAGAGAGTTCCAGAAACACGTCTACTTCTGCTTTATTGACTACACCAAAGCCTTTGCCTTTGTATCACAACCAACTATGGAAAATTATTAAAAAGGTGGGAGTACCAGACCACCTTATATGTCTCCTGAGAAATCTGTATGTAGGTCAAGCAGAAACAGTTAGAACTGGATATGGAACAATAGACTGGTTCTAAATTAGGAAAGCAGTACGTCAGGGCTGTATATCCTCAGCTGGCTTATTTAACTTATATACAGACTACATCATATGAAATGCTGGGCTGGGTGAAGCACAAGCTGGAATCAAGTTTGCAGGAGATATATCAATAACCTCAGATATGCAGATGACACCACCCTTATGGAAGAAAGCGAAGAAGAAATGAAGAGCCTTTTGATGAAAGCAAAGAGGAGAGTAAAAAAGTTGGCTTAAAACTCAACATTCAAAAAACCTAGATCATGGCATCCAGTCCCATCACTTCATGGTAAATAGATGGAGAAACAATGAAAACAGAGACAGACTTTATTTCCTTGGGCTCCAAAATCATTGCAGGTGGTGGCTACAGCCATGAAATTAAAAGATGCTTGCTCCTTGGAAGAAAAGTTATGACCAACCTAGTCAGTATATTAAAAAGGAGAGACACTACTTTGCTGACAAAGGTTCATCTAGTCAAAGCTATGGTTTTTCCATTGGTCATGTATGGATATGACAATTGGACTATAAAGAAAGCTGGGTGCCAAAGAATAGATGCTTTTAAACTATAGTGTTGGAGAAGACTCTTGAGAGTCCCTCAGACTGCACAGATATCAAACCAGTAAATCCTAAAGGAAATCAGTCCTGAATATTCATTGGAAGGATTGATGCTGAAGCTGAAACTCCAAAACTTTGGATACCGGATGCAAGGAACTGACTCATTGGAAAAGACCCTGATGCTGGGAAAAATTGAAGGCAGGAGGAGGAGGGGACAACAGAGGATTAGATGGTTGGATGGCATCAGCAACTCAATGGATGAGTTTGAGCAAGCTTCGGGAGTTGATAGTGGAAAGGGAATCCTGACATGCTGCAGTCCATGGGGTTGCAAAGAGTCAGACATGACTGAGTGACTGAACTGAACTGAAGCAAAACAGATGGTCCAGAAAGATCAGGAAAATTTACCACAGTGAGCAAGCATCTAATTTCTGGTATGGTTGTTTACATAATAAATATTTTTTATTATCTCTCTTTTTCCATCAAACAAGTTACAGTCATGTCTTATTTTATAATACAGTAACTTACATTCCATGTGATTTTTATAAACTTACTAAATTCCATTAATGATTTCTATTATTTCAATATATTTTAATCCTAATCTGCAATTGTGAACTGCAGAGGTAACCTAAGTATTATAATGACTCCTCTTATTTTTAACGCTGTATTTAAAAAGTGATTAGCTTTTAACACCTACATCATAAAATATTAAAACAAAAATACACATGCACCCCAATGCTCACTGCAACATTGTTTATAATAACCAAGACTTTAAACAACCTAAGTGTCCATCTACAGGCCAATGGAAAAGAGAATGTGGCATATATAACAATGGAATATTACTCAGCCATAGAAAGGAATGGAATTGGATCATCTGTAAAGACATGAATGGATCTAGAGACTGTCATACACAGTGAAGCAAGTCAGAAAAAGAAAATCAAATATTGTATATTAATTAATTGTACAAATATTGTATACATGTGGAATCTGGAAAAAAAATTATATAGATGATCTTATTCCCAAAGCAAAAATAAAGACACAGTTGAAGAGAACAAACATTTGAATACCAAGAGGGAAAGCAGGGTTGAACGAATTGGAAGATCATGATTTACATATATACACAATTGTAGCTATGTAAAAAAATAAATAAATAAAAAATAAGTCAATGAGAACTTACTGCATAGCACAGGGAGCTCTATTCAATACTCTGTAGTGACCTAAAAAGATAGGAATTTTTTTAAAAAGAGGGGTTATATGTACACATATAGCTGATTCATTTAGCTGTATAATAGAAACTAACACAACATCGTGAAGCAACTATACTCCAAAAAAGTTTTTAAAAAAGATAAATAACAAAGCACTTGACAGTCTCTCAATAAAAGTAACAATATTCAAAATAAAAACAGTAAAATACAAATCAGTGCAACCAAACACAATATAGGGAAAGTGTTTCCACCAATGTTCAAAGAAAATGAAATATAGAAAAACCATTATTTCATCTTGATCACACTCTCCCAATTTTGAATCATTCAAACAGTAAGCTTCCATAAATTTCCCCAAGTTGTTGGTAAGTATAAAAGTCAATTGGAAAATTATCAAAGAATATTTTCCCAGGTTTTGTTAATTCATATTTACAATTTCATAGGTGACTCAGTTTTTCTTCATTATGTTTTTTGCTTTTTAAAAAAATTATGGGGGGAGGAGCAAAGATGGCGGAGGAATGGGACGGGGAGACCAATTTCTCTCCTACAAATTCATCAAAAGAATAACCGAACGCAGAGCAAACTTCACAAAACAGCTTCTGATCGCTAGCTGAGGTCATCAGGCACCCAGAAAAGCAACCCATTGTCTTCAAAAGGAGGTAGGACAAAATATAAAAGATAAAAAGAGAGACAAAAGAGCTAAGGACGGAGATCCATCCCGGGAAGGGAGTCTTAATAGAGGAAGTTTCCAAACACCAGGAAACCCTCGCACTGGCAGGTCTGGGGGAAGTTTTTGAATCTCGGAGGGCAACCTGACTGGGAGGGGAACAATAAAACCCACAGATTACGTGCCTAAAAGCAACTCCCCAGCAGAAAAGTACCCCAGACACCCGCATCCACCACCAGCAAGTGGGGGTGGAACGGAGAGGAGTGGGTGGCATTGCTTAGGGTAAGGACTGGGCCTGAGTGCCCTGAGGACAATCGGAGGGAGCTTTTGTGAGTTACCAACTTAAACTGTGGGACAGCAAAAGAGAGAGAGAAAATTAACCGGCCCGAACACACTGCCGGCCATTCGCAGAACAAAGGGACTGAGCAAGTCCAGAGAAGAGCTCGCAGGCTACGGACCGGCCCAGCCCCACTGGAGACTGGAGGCAGGAGGGGGTGGGGGGGGCGGGGGTAAGGGGCAGGCTTGGCCCCAAGGACCGCAGCCCCTACCGCACTGCAAACAGGCCTCCAGTTTCTAATCAAAGACTTCCTGAGATTCTGGATGGTCGACATCTGCCGGGAGGGTCATGGCGAGACACAGGGCGCAGGCACCCGACCCACGTGGGCGGGGACTGGGGCTGGGGATGCGGAGGGCAGAAGATGCACTGCACCCGGGGAGAGTGCGCCCGTCAGCTCCTGGCTGCCTGAGCCGCTCTGACGGGGAAGGCACAAAAAGCAGGCGTAGCTTTTTGTTCCGCGCGTTGTGGAACACCCGAGGGCTGGAACCCCGCGCAGCGCAGGGCACGCTCGATATAGAACAGCCGGGAGCCTGAGCAGTGTAGAGGGGAAAGCAGCACCAGCCCCTCTCCACAGAGCGACGGAACTAGCAACCTGAATAAGAGTCCACCTCCGCCTGCCTGTGTCAGGATGGAAATTAGGCACTGAAGAGACCAGCAAACAGAAGCCAAATATACAAAGGGAACTGTTTCAGAAGGGACCAGTGCAACAGATTAAAATCCCTGTAGATAACACCGACAACACCAGAAGGGGCCTGTAGATATTGAGAAGTGTAAGCTGGAACGAGGAGCTATCTGAAACTGAACCAAACCCACACTGACCACAACAGCTCCAGAGAAATTCCTAGATATATTTTTACTTTTTTTTTTTTTAAGTAAAAAAAAATTTTTTTCTTTTTTATTTTTTTTCTCTTTTATTTCCTTTTAAAATTCCCCATTACTCACCCATTACTCCTTAACTTTCATTTTCATAGATTTTTACGATTTTTTTTTAATTAGGAAAATTTTGTTTCTTTTTTTTCTTTTTTTTTCCTTTTTCTATTCTATTTCTATTTCTCTTTTTCTCTTATTTCCTTTTAAAGTCCTCTATTACTCCTCTACTACTCCTTAATTTTCATTTTCATTACACTATAACCTTACCAAAAAAAAAGAGAAGCCCATTTTTAAACCAAACTTCATATACATTTCTAAAGTTTTTTTGTGTGTGTTTTGGTTTTTGTTTTTAATACAGTATTTTTAAGAGTCTAACCTCTACTCTAGATTTTTAATCTTTTTCAGTATATGATATAAATTGTGGAAATTTAAGAATCCAATATTCAGTTCCCATTTTTATTCAGGAGTGTGTTGATTATTCTCCCAATCTTGACTCTCCATTTTCTACCTCAGAACACCTCTATTTCCTCCTTTCCCCTTCTCTTCCCAATCCAATTCTGTGAATCTTTGTGGGTGTCTGGGCTATGGAGAACACTCTGGGAACAGACAACTGCGTAGATCTGTCTCTCTCCTCTTGAGTCCCCCTTTTTCTCCTCCTGCTCATCTCTATCTCCCTCTTGCCTCTCCTCTTCTTCATGTAACTCTGTGAACCTCTCTGGGTCTCCGTAACAGGGGAGAATCTTTCCTCCATTAACCTAGAAGTTTTATTATCAGTGCTGTATAGTTGAAGAAGTCTTGAGACTATTGGAAGAATAAAACTGAAATCCAGAGGCAGAAGACTTAAGCCCAAAACCTGAGAACACCAGAAAACTCCTGACTACATGGAACTTTAAGTAATAAGAGGCCATCCAAAAGCCTCCACACCTACACTGAAACCAAGTTTTAGAGCAAGATATACCACGCAAATTCTCCAGCAACACAGGAACATAGCCCTGAACGTCAACATACAGGCTGCCCAAGGTCACACCTAACACATAGACCCATCTCAAAACTCATTACTGGGCACTCCATTGCACTCCAGAGAGAAGAAATCAAGTTCCAAGCACCAGAACACCGACGCAAGCTTCCCTAACCAGGAAACCTTGACAAGCCAATCGTCCAACCCCACACACTGGGTAAAACCTCCACAATAAAGAGGAAGCACAGACCTCCTGAATACAGAAAGCCCACTCCAGACACAGCAATCTAAACAAGTTGAAAAGGCAGAGAAATACCCAACAGGTAAAGGAACATGAAAAATGCCCACCAAGCCAAACAAAAGAGGAGGAGATAGGGGATCTACCTGAAAAAGAATTTAGAATAATGATAATAAAAATGATCCAAAATCTTGAAAACAAAATGGAGTTACAGATAAATAGCCTGGAGACAAAGATTGAAAAGATGCAAGAAATGTTTAATAAAGACCTAGAAGAAATAAAAAAGGGTCAATTAAAAATGAATAATGCAATAAATGAGATCAAAAACACTCTGGAGGGAACCAACAGTAGAATAATGGAGGCAGAAGATAGGATAAGTGAGGTGGAAGATAAAATGGTGGAAATAAATGAAGCAGAGAGGAAAAATGAAAAAAGAATCAAAAGAAATGAGGACAACCTCAGGGACCTCTGGGACAATGTGAAACTCCCAACATTCGAATCAGAGGAGTCCCAGTAGAAGAAGACAAAAAGAAAGGCCATGAGAAAATACTCAAGGAGATAATAGCTGAAAACTTCCCTAAAATGGGGAAGGAAATAGCCACCTAAGTCCAAGAAACCCAGAGAGTCCCAAACAGGATAAATCCAAGGCAAAACACCCCAAGACACATATTAATCAAATTAACAGAGATCAAACACAAATAACAGATATTAAAAGCAGCAAGGGAGAAAGAACAAATAACACACAAAGGGATTCCCATAAGGATAACTGCTGATCTATCAATAGAAACCCTCCAGGCCAGAAGGGAATGGCAGGACATACTTAAAGTAATGAAAGAGAATAACCTACAACCTAGATTACTGTACCCAGCAAGGATCTCATTCAGATATGAAGGAGAATTCAAAAGCTTTACAAACAAGCAAAAGCTGAGAGAATTCAGCACCACCAAACCAGCTCTTCAACAAATGCTAAAGGATCTTCTCTAGACAGGAAATGCAGAAAGGTTGTATAAACATGAACCTGAAACAACAAAGCAAATGGCAACAGGACCACACCTATCAATAATTACCTTAAATGTAAATGGGTTGAATGCCCCAAGCAAAAGACAAAGACTGGCTGAATGGATACAAAAACAAGACCCCTATATATGCTGTCTACAAGAAACCCACCTCAAAACGAGAGACACATACAGACTAAAAGTGAAGGGTGGAAAAAAATATTTCACGCAAATGGAGACCAAATGAAAGCAGGAGTCACAATGCTCATCAGATAAAATAGACTTTCAAATAAAGGATGTAAAAAGAGACAAAGAAGGACACTAAAAGGATTGATCAAAGTATTAATCTTAGAAGAACATATAACAATTATAAATATATATGCACCCAACATAGGAACACCGCAATATGTACGGCAAACACTAACGAGTATGAAAGAGGAAATTAACAGTAACACAATAATAGTGGGAGACTTTAATACCCCACTCACAACTATGGATAAATCAACTAAACAGAAAATTAACAAGGAAACACAAACCTTAAATGACACAATGGACCAGCTAGACCTAATTGATATCTATAGGACATTTCACCCCAAAACAATCAACTTCACCTTTTTCTCAAGTGCACATGGAACCTTCTCCAGAATAGATCACATCCTGGACCATAAATCTGGTTTTGGAAAATTCAAAAAAATTGAAATCATTCCAGTCATCTTTTCTGACCACAGTGCAGTAAGACTAGATCTCAATTACAGGAAAAAAAAAAAAAAACTATTAAAAATTCAAACATATGGAGGCTAAATAACACACTTCTGAATAACCAACAAATCATAGAAGAAATAAAAAAAAGAAATCAAAATATGCATAGAAGTGAATGAAAATGAAAACACAACAACCCAAAACCTATGGGACAATGTAAAAGCAGTGCTAAGGGGAATGTTCATAGCATTACAGGCTTACATCAAGAAACAAGAAAAAAGCCAAAAAATAACCTAACTCTACACCTAAAGCAATTAGAGAAGGAAGAAAGGAAGAACCCCAGGATTAGGAGAAGGAAAGAAATCTGAAAAATTAGGGCAGAAATAAATGCAAAAGAAACTAAAGAGACCATAGCAAAAATCAACAAAGCTAAAAGCTGGTTTTTTGAAAAGATAAACAAAATTGACAAACCATTAGCAAGACTCATTAAGAAACAAAGAGAGAAGAACCAAATTAACAAAATCAGAAGTGAAAATGGAGAGATCACAATAGACAACACTGAAACACAAAGGATCATAAGAGATTACTACCAGCAGCTCTATGCCAATAAAATGGACAACTTGAAAGAAATGGGCAAATTTTTAGAAAAGTATAACTTTCCAAAACTGAACCATGAAGAAACAGAAGATCTTAACAGACCCATCACAAGCAAGGAAATCAAAACTGTAATCAGAAATCTTCCAGCAAACAAAAGCCGAGAACCAGATGGCTTTACAGCTGAATTCTACCAAAAATTTAGAGAAGAGCTAACACCTATCTTACTCAAACTCTTCCAGAAAATTGCAGAAGAAGGTAAACTTCCAAAGTCATTCTATGAGGCCACCATCACCCTAATTCCAAAACCAGACAAAGATGCCACAAAAAAAGAAAACTACAGGCCAATATCACTGATGAACATAGATGCAAAAATCCTTAACAAAATTCTAGCAAACAGAATCCAACAACATATTCAAAAAAATCATACACCATGACCAAGTGGGCTTTATCCCAGGAATGCAAGGATTCTTTAATATCCGCAAATCAATCAATGTAATACACCACATTAACAAATTGAAAGATAAAAACCATATGATTATCTCAATAGATGCAGAGAAAGCCTTTGACAAAACTCAACACTCATTTATGATTAAAACTCTCCAGAAAGTAGGAATAGAAGGAACATACCTCAACATAATAAAAGCTATATATGACAAACCCACAGCAAGCATCACCCTCAATGGTGAAAAATTGAAAGCGTTTCCCCTGAAATTGGGAACAAGACAAGGGTGCCCACTCTCACCACTACTATTCAATATAGTGTTGGAAGTTTTGGCCACAGCAATCAGAGCAGAAAAAGAAGTAAAAGGAATCCAGATAGGAAAAGAAGAAGTGAAACTCTCACTGTTTGCAGATGACATGATCCTCTACATAGAAAACCCTAAAGACTCTACCAGAAAATTACTAGAGCTAATCAACGAATATAGTGAAGTGGCAGGATATAAAATTAGCACACAGAAATCCCTTGCATTCCTATACACTAACAATGAAAAAACAGAAAGAGAAATTAAGGAAACAATACCATTCACCATTGCAACAAAAAGAATAAAATACTTAGGAGTATATCTACCTAAAGAAACAAAAGATCTATACATAGAAAACTATAAAACACTGATGAAAGAAATCAAAGAGGACACAAACAGATGGAGAAACATACCGTGTTCATGGATTGGAAGAATCAATATTGTCAAAATGGCTATTCTACCCAAAGCAATCTATAGATTCAATGTGATCCCTATCAAGCTACCAATGATATTTTCCACAGAACTAGAACAAATAATTTCACAATTTGTATGGAAATACAAAAAACCTCAAATAGCCAAAGTAATCTTGAGAAAGAAGAATGGAACTGGAGGAATCAACCTCCCTGACTTCAGGCTCTACTACAAAGCCACAGTCATCAAGACAGTATGGTACTGGCACAAAGACAGAAATATAGATCAATGGAACAGAATAGAAATCCCAGAGAGAAATCCACGAACCTATGGACACCTTATATTTGACAATGGAGGCAAGGATATACAATGGAAAAAAGACAACCTCTTTGACAAGTGGTGCTGGGAAAACTGGTCAACCATTTGTAAAAGAATGAAACTAGAACACTTTCTTACACCATACACAAAAATAAACTCAAAATGGATTAAAGATCTAAATGTAAGACCAGAAACTATAAAACTCCTAGAGGAGAACATAGGCAAAACACTCTCTGACATAAATCACAGCAGGATCCTCTATGACCCACCTCCCAGAATATTGGAAATAAAAGCAAAAATAAACAAATGGGACCTAATGAAACTTAAAAGCTTTTGCACAACAAAGGAAACTATAAGCAAGGTGAAAAGACAGCCCTCAGATTGGGAGAAAATAATAGCATACAAAGCAACAGACAAAGGGTTAATCTCAAAAATATACAAACAACTCCTGCAGCTCAACTCCAGAAACATAAATGACCCAATCAAAAAATGGGCCAAAGAACTAAACAGACATTTCTCCAAAGAAGACATACAGATGGCTAACAAACATATGAAAAGATGCTCAACATCACTCATTATCAGAGAAATGCAAATCAAAACCACAATGAGGTACCATTACACGTCAGTCAGGATGGCTGCTATCCAAAAGTCTACAAGCAATAAATGCTAGAGAGGGTGTGGAGAAAAGGGAACCCTCTTACACTGTTGGTGGGAATGCAAACTAGTACAGCCACTATGGAGAACAGTGTGGAGAGTCCTTAAAAAACTGGAAATAGAACTGCCATATGACCCAGCAATCCCACTGCTGGGCATACACACTGAGGAAACCAGATCTGAAAGATACACATGCACCCCAATGTTCATTGCAGCACTGTTTATAATAGCCAGGACATGGAAGCAACCTAGATGCCCATCAGCAGATGAATGGATAAGGAAGCTGTGGTACATATACACCATGGAAATATTACTCAGCCATTAAAAAGAATTCATTTGAATCAGTTCTAATGAGATGGATGAAACTGGAGCCCATTATACAGAGTAAAGTAAGCCAGAAAGATACAGAATGTTACAACATACTAACACATATATATGGAATTTAGAAAGATGGTAATGATAACCCTATATGCAAAATAGAAAAAGAGACACAGATGTACAGAACAGACTTTTGGACTCTGTGGGAGAAGGCGAGGGTGGGATGTTTCAAAAGAACAGCATGTATATTATCTATAGTGAAACAGATCACCAGCCCAGGTTGGATGCATGAGACAAGTGCTCAGGGCTGGTGTACTGGGAAGACCCAGAGGGATTGGGTGGAGAGGGAAGTGGGAGGGGGGACCGGGATGGGGAATACATGTAAATCCATGGCTGATTCATGTCAGTGTATGACAAAACCCACTGAAATGTTGTAAAGTAATTAGCCTCCAACTAATAAAAATAAATGAAAAAAAAATTATGAAAAGTGACCTCCATCTCAACTTATAAGCATATTTCTTTCTAGTATTACTTTATTTGCATGTAAAATAGCGATCCTACAAAAGAGCTGCTTAGTTCATGTGTTAGAATCTACTCATACCTGCAGACATGTAATATAAGCAGTCTTTGATTTTCCTTTGACTCTTTTAAGTATATTGAATACAGATAAGCAGCTGCACCTGCTAAGTCACCTATATAACCTTGGGCAAATTATGTAACCTCTCTGTACTTCTGTTTCCTCACCCATTAAGTGAAGGTAACAATAAATGTCTATGCTACAGTGTCATTAAGAAGGTTAAACAAGTTAATGTATAAAAAGAGCTTAGAAAAATGCCATGTAAATAATATTCAACACATTTAGCTACAATAATTATAAAAAAATATTATAAAAGTATTATTATCCTTCTTACTGATCATCTTTCTCTCTCCATGCTGGGAAGACTATGAAGGTGTTAGTACTAGGGTCTCACAGGAAAGGACACTGCAGACTGATGAAGAAGGACAATTTTCTGCACAATGAGTCCCTTCCTTGTTTCCCCTCTTAAGCAGCATCCCCGCCCCTGGTTCTCACTCTCTTCCCACTTCTTGCTTTCTAGCCTTGAGTTAAGTGTGTTATAAATTCCAAGCTGGCAGCTGCACCTGGCAGAAGTAAATGAGAAAAGTGGAAGAGAAAGCCTGCTCAGCTCTCGCCTCTCACCCCCATTCTAAACAATCTTGAATTAATCTCTCCCTCTTAGCAAGAGAAGTCCGGAGGGAAGCGCAAGGGAAATCCATACTGCTGGCTCAAAGGGCTGCTAGGGCTGCTGTTTTTCCCTCTCTGCCCACTCTTAGAATTGCTCCCAACCAAGCACAGCACTCACCAAGAGGCAGTGAAAACAAAGGAAATAAAGGGTCTAGGAAGGGGAATGCCATTGGCTCCTAACTGAGTTTCCCAGGCCCCGCCTCTCTGGTTCTCATCCCTTTCAAATTCACAGAGCTGAATTTTGCTGCTCATTCTTCTGCATTCCTGGATTCTCTGCCTCAACTCCAGAGTTCTTTCCTCTTGCCCAGGAGGCATCCTTTCAGGTAAACTGGAGCTCTTATCCCCAGCAGCAAGAGCCAGATAAAAAGATAACCACACCATCCTTTTTACAGTAATGAAGACAGGCAGGTGTAGTTTGAACATTCCATATTGGAACTCTGAAAGACTTCCTGTCATTGAAATGTGGCTAATACGCAGTGCTTAGAAAATGTATTAGCATTTTTCTCTGTAAATATGTGAGTATGTTTGTAAGTTACATAGAGAGTATAACAGAATTAGACCACCTGTTCAAAACTAATTCTAAAGGGAAAAATACATTTCATGTTCCAAGGAACTGAAGTTTAAATAAGTTTTATGACAAAGTCTATTTTTAAGATGAGAATTCTCTCTATATATATGTACATATACAGGATATATCACGATCCTCTCTTTAGGGTTCATGACATAAGACTGAATAATATAACAGCTTTAGGTTTTATGTTGTTTTGTTTTTTATAATTCAGTAATTAATTTTTGCAAGATATACATATCAGCTATTGAGTTCACCACAAAATATGTTGACAATTTTTTAAAGTAATCCAAATACCTCACAAAAATTCAGGCATTATAAATATTCATGAAACAAAGTCTTTCTCTTACTCCAGAACTCTCCATTTCCAGTCAATAGCATAGTGCTAATACAGAAAACCTTCTGATAATCTATCCCCAATTGTCTTACGGGTGTACTTTGAGAGAAAGGTCATCAGCACAAGGCAGTAATTGAAGGGCATTTGAGTGTTTTCAAGATAGTGGAATTGAAAGGCTCCCCAGCAGGGAACAAGACTACCTAACACTGGCTAGATCCTAACCATGCCTTTCAGGGAGTTTGCATGAGCATAAGCCTGCTACAGTCCATTTTTCTTTCTAGGTGATAGGGAAATTGGTAGAATAAAGTTGTGAGTGATCAAATGATCATATCAAAAGCTCAGACTTGAAACTAATTTCTTCCATACTGGCCCCAAATTCTGCTTACAGGCCAGGTGTAATAAAGTCCCTTAACCCTATACGGTTTCTTTCTGTCATTGTCATCTTTGTGAGGCATCTGAGACTTCTATTCTTTGCAAATATTTTCCTGTTCCTCAAAGATGAAAGCCTTATATATTCATTCATGCTAAGAATATGATTGGAATTTCTGCTATGTGTCAGGGACTGTCCTAGGTATTTGCGGTACATATGTACTCCAACAAACAAAGATCTCTGCCCCCATGGAATAGACATCCTGGTAGGAAGAGACAGGCAATAAATTGTAAACTTAATCAATAATACATTCTCTATTATGTTAAAGTTGACAGAAGTGCTATGGAGAAGGCTTCTTTAAAAATATGGCAGGGTAAGAGGCTTTCAGAGTAATAAGGGAGTTACAATTTTTTAAAGTGTAGTAAGGGTGTTAGTCACTCAGTCATGTCTAATTTTTTGCAACCCTGTGGGTTGTAGCACACCATGCTCCTCTGTCCATGGAATTCTCCAGCAGGAATACTGGAGTGAGTAGCCATTCCTTCTCCAGGGGATTTTCCTGACCCAGTCATCAAACCTGGGTCTCCTGTATTACAGGCAGATTCTTTACTGTCTGAACCACCAGAGAAGCCCTGGTATAGTGTAGGACTCGATGAGAAAGCAGTGTGTAAATAACTTGTGAAAGAGGCAATGAGCTAGCCATGAGGATATCTGGATAAAGAGCAGAGAGGAAATAGATGAGGCCAACATCCTAAGAATTGTACAAGGGATAGTAGGAGGTCAAGGTGAGCAGGGAGCAGGTAAGAGATTCAGTTGTATGTCATATAGGGCTATGTAGGCTCAGGCTTTGAAAAATGAGAGAAATAAGGGACCAGTTGGAGGTTTTGAGCACAAGAGACTTTGTATCTGTTATAATTTTTAACAGGATTATTCTGTTGTTGTGCTAAGAAGCGACTTCAGAGTGGTAACTTGGGCTTCCCTGTGACTCAGCTGGTAAAGAATCCTCCTGCGATGCAGGAGACCTGGGTTTGATCCTTGGGTTGGGAAGATCCCCTGGAGAAGAAAAAGGCTGCCCAATCCAGTACTCTGGCCTGGAGAATTCCTTAGACTGTTATAGAGTCGGACAGACTGAGTGACTTTCACTTTCACATTTTCATTCTGTTGTCGTGCTAAGAAGTGACTTAAGAGTGGTAGCAGTAAAGCTGAGAGCCCAGTTTAAAGGATATTCCAAGAACCCCAGAGGACCCGAGGAGGAGATGCCTCTGACTTGGATCCAGGTGATAACAACAGAAATGACAGGTAGTGATCTCATTACAATGTTAGGCACAGACTGTTATTCTTCCCATAGGTATTTCAGTTTTATAATTCCCCACCTCCCTTCCTCCCTTGCGGGGGGTGGGGGGTGCAGGGAAGGTTTTCAGCTTGAAAAAAGGGGGTGGGGGGAGGAAAAGGAGGACAAAAGAAAGAAGCAGGGGAAGCCCACTAATGGCAGAAGACTACTAATGTTTTAATTTAGGCATTGTTGAAGAAGATATTCCAGCTTTCTATGGGCCTCTGACATTATTCCACAAGCACAATTTGATTGAAGTGCAAAGTAGCATTTGTGTCAGATGATTCTAGAAATCATGAAGGCAAGAAATGTTGGAGAAGGATTTCTATAACATTATCTGTTCATTCCTTCATTTAAGCATCAAGCATCAAGCCCTTACTATGAGTCAAGCTGTGTTCTAGATACTTGGCATACAACAATAAACAACATACAAAATTGTCCAAGCTTATACTGTAGTGCTTGTACTCTGGACAAACAGAATAATAAACAAGTAAGCTGTTTAGCATGTTATGCAATGATAAATGCCTTCTGAATAGAAGTGGAGCTAAGAATAGAGATCAGAGCATGAAGAGGATGGGAAATATTTCAGTTTTATTCATAGCAATCAAAGTAGACCTTATTGATAAGGAGAAAGAAGGAGAAATGAGAATCACACTCAAATTCTGAAAACTGACTGATCATGGAACTCCTGCAGTTTCCTTAGGAATCTGATAATGATTATTTAATATACCTCTGAGGCAAAAGGACTTTGACAATAATTTATTAATGATTGAATTATAAAATGATACTGTATTGTTTATAATCTTTCTATCATTTTTCTTGCCAGTCTCGTACCATGTTTGAAATCTCTTATATAACCCACTATCAAACAAAAGGGCAAATATGGCACAGTTCCCAATACAGTTGATTATAATTATTTTATTTTCTTTCCTTTTTCAGCACTATATATATATAGAAAACATGAAAAACAGATAAATTAGGATATATGTTCTAATTCCATGATGACTTTTCTGCCTCCTTTATACCCGGCTCATTGTGAAATAAGTTGAAAATATAATTAAACTTTTAAAATATGAATTGTTCCAGTGATAATAAAAAAAATTATACTATTTTTCAAAATGTGGCTTGACACTCTGATATTAGAAGTATGCCAAAGGCTGACTTGAATCTTTCAGACACTTTTGTGATGAACTTCACCTTTCCAGCTGACTTTATGTAGCACCATGTTCATTATCCAGAATAATAGTCATCTTTAATATGTTCACAAATCTGAACAGTAATGACATCCGTTCCCAAAGTTCAGCAAAATATATTAACAAGGCTTTAGGCTTTATGAAGAAAGAGGTTGTCTAGGTGATTCTGAGAGATTTCTTTTCCATTTTTCTTAATCAAGGAGTCAAACCTTAAGGTCACAAAGTGCTTAGATATTATCCCTAACTTGTGACCTAGAATCTTCCTTCAGGTGGAATTAAAGAACATAAATTGTAAAACAGTATTTCTCAAAATAGAACTTTATGAGGAGAAGTGGTGATAATAGGCAAATAAAATTGGGGACACTGCTTTCAAACATTGTCACTAGGTTTCTCTGCAAGATTTCTCTGAGATTTTTAAAAACATGTAGCCCCAAGAGATTAATATAATTAGTAATGCTCTTCAATAAGGTGTTTTTCAGAGAATCATTAGTTTTGTAGAAAAACTTGTTTACAAATAACTCTGCTTAGAAAAACCTTATATAAAAAAATTGAAATAGCAGTAATTATAGATTCTTAACCACCACCCAGGCACTTTACTCACTATAGTCTTATCACTTCCATGTATTTGTCAGAACTCTTTTGTACACAAATACAGAAACCCAATTTACACTCCTAAAAGAGTTTCCTATCAAATGAAATAGAAAATACTGCACTGGGCATGGAAGTTCCTTAAAAAAACTAAACATAGACTTATTGTACTGTCCAGCAATCGCATTTCTGGGCATATATCTGGAAAAGGTAGAAACTCAAATTTAAAAAGATACATGCACCCCAGTGTTCACAGAAGCATGATTTACAATAGCCAGTACATGGAAGTAACCTGTGTCCATTGAGAGATGAATGGATAAAGAAGATGTAGTATAAACACACATACACAAAATGGAATATTATTCAATCATAAAAATGAATGAAATCATACCATTTGCAACAACATGGATGGACTTAGAGACTATTATACTAAGAAAGTCAGGCAGAGAAATACACATAGCATAACACATATGTGGACTCTAAATAATGATGCAAGTGAATTTATTTACAAAACATAAACAGACTCACAGACAAGACAAATGTATGGTTACCAAAGGAGAAAGTATGGTGATACATTAGGAGTTTGGGATTAGAAGATACAAACGACTGTATATGAGGTAAGAACAAAGATCTACTGTGTAGCACAGGGAACTGTATTCAATATTTTATAATAACTGATAATAGAAAAGACTGAAAAAAAAGTGTTATACACTCCATATGTGTGTCTATTTTATATATACACACATATAAAATGTATATGCTGCTGCTTAGTCACTTCAGGCATGTCTGTCTATGCAACCCTATCAACTGTAGGCTGCCAGGCTCCTCTGTCCACGGGTGTTTCCAGGCAAGAGTACTAGAGTGGGTTGCCATGCCCTCCTCCAGGGGAAATTCCTGACCCAGGGATTGAACAGGCAGATTCTTTACCTCAGAGCCACTAGCAAAGCCCCCTTAAAACTGTATATGTGCATATAAAATTATATATAAAATATAATTCTCCAATTGAGGCTTCAACAGTATGTGAGCCGAGATCTTCCAGATGTTCAAGCTGAATTTAGAAAAGGGAGAGGAACCAGAAAAAGTAAAAGATCATCGAAAAAGCAAAAGACTTCCAGAAAATCATCTACTTCTGCTTTATTGACTATGTCAAAGCCTTTGACTGTGTGGATCACAACAAATTGTGGAAATTTCTTAAAGAGATGGGAATACCAGACCACCTGACCTGCCTCCTGAGAAATCTGTATGCAGATCAAGAAGCAAAAGTTAGAACTGGACATGGAACAACAGACTGGTTCCAAATTGGGAAAGGAGTACATCAAGGCTGTATATTGTCACCCTGCTTATTTAACTTATATGCAGAGTACATCATGTGAAACACTGGGCTGGATGAAGCACAAGCTGGAATCAAGATTTCCAGGAGAAATATCAATAACCTTACATATGCAGATAACACCACCCTTATGATAGAAAGCAAAGAATTGAAGAGCCTCTTAATGAAAGTGAAAGAGGAGAGTGAAAAAAAATGGCTTAAAATTCACATGCAAACAACTAAGATCATGGCATCTGGTCCCATCACTTCATGGCAAATAGATAG
This sequence comes from Odocoileus virginianus, assembly GCF_023699985.2. Classification (NCBI taxonomy): domain Eukaryota; kingdom Metazoa; phylum Chordata; class Mammalia; order Artiodactyla; family Cervidae; genus Odocoileus; species Odocoileus virginianus. Next base: position 62,791,541 of record NC_069677.1, read on the forward strand.
GGAAACAATGGAAACAGTGACAGACTTTATTTTCTTGGGCTCCAAAATCACTGCAGATGGTGACTGCAGCCATGAAATTAAAAGATGTGTGCTCCTTGAAAGAAAAGCTATAGCCAACCTAGAAAGCATTTTAAAAAGCACAGACATTACTTATGCATTAAGGTCTGTCTAGTTCAAACTTTGGCCACCTCATGTGAAGAGTTGACTCATTGGAAAAGACTCTGATGCTGGGAAGGATTGGGGGCAGGAGGAGAAGGGGACAACAGAGGATGAGATGGCTGGATGGCATCATCAACTAGATAGGCATGAGTTTGAGTAAACTCCGGGAGTTGGTGATGGACAGGGAGGTCTGGCGTGCTGCGATTCATGGGGTTGCAAAGAGTTGGACATGACTGAGTGACTAAACTGAACTGAACTGAGTCAAACTATGGTTCTTCTCGTAGTCATGTATGGATGTGAGAGTTTGAATATAAAGAAAGCTGAGCACTGAAGAACTGATGCTTTTGAACTGTGATGTTGGAAAGATTCTTGAGAGTCCCTTGGACTGCAAGGAGATCCAACCAGTCAATCCTAAAGCAAGTCAATCCTGAATATTCCTTGGAAGGACTGATGGTGAGGCTGAATCTCCAATACTTTGGCCACCCAATGCAAAGAACTGACTCATTGGAAAAGACCCTAATTCTGGGAAGGGTTTAAGGCAGAAGGAGAAGGGAATGACAGACAATGATATGGTTGGATGGCATCACTGACTCAAAGGACGAGTTTGAGCAAGCTCCAGTTTTTGGTGATGGAAAGGTAAGCATGGTATGCTGCAGTTCATGTGGTCACAAAGAGTCAGACAGGACTGAGCAACTGAACTGAGCTGATGCACACACAACTGAAACACTTTTCTGTACACATTAAAGACTAACACAACATTGTAAATCAGCTATAGTCAAATAAACAGAGAAAAATAAAACACAGGGATGGAACTGGCAGAGGTTCAGTCCAAGGACATCCTCATACCTCTATACAATCTTTCTTCACCCTGTTGTCTTTCACTTCCCTGCTAGGCAGTTTTCCTCAGTGGGTGACCACTCAGCAAATTTAGACCTCCTTAGAGCCTCTTAATTTAGCAGAAAATTACTTTTTGTTCTACATTGTCCAAGGATAAGTCTCTAAATTTAGTGCCTTTGTCTTTGCTTGGACAAAGTACCCACTCCCTCACCAACCTCAATGGTCAGCAAGATGAACTTCACTCATCAAAGCTTGGAGATTCCCAGGTGGCTCAGTGGTGAAGGACCCTCCTGCCAATGCAGGAGACTCAGCTTCAATCTCTGAATAAAGAGGATCCCCTGGAGAAGGAAATGGCAACCCCCTCCAGTACTCTTGCCTGGAAATTCTCATTGACAGAGGAGCCTGGCAGGCTACAGTCCATGCAGTTGCAAAAGGGTCAGACACAACTTAATGACTAAACAATAGCAAAGCTCAACCCAGAATTGGCACAGGGTGGTGGGGGAGATCAAGCTCACTACATTTCCATAGTCTGAAAGTTGGGGGCACAGTTTCTCAAAACACACTGAGGCACTGGTACCTGTGGAAGTGCAGAGAAAAGATTGGAAAAGAAAAAGAGCATGGGAGGAAGGATCAAAATTTTAACAGAGAGGTACTAGCTGAGGAAGAAGTTAAAGCTCTACTGTCCTAAAAAGAAAGCCCATGTTTTTAAAATACTGGATACTTCTTCATTTGGACTTCCCATGTGGTCAGCAGTAAAGAATCTGCCTGCCAATGCAGGAAACACAGGAAACACCGGTTCAATCCCTGGGTTGGGAAGATTCCCTGGAGGAGGAAATGGCAACCCACTCCAGTATTCTTGTCTGGAGAACCCCATGGACAGAGGAGACTGGCAATCTACAGTCCACAGGGTCTCAAAGAGGAGGACACAACTGCATGGCTGAGCACGCTCCTTCATTTAGCATCAAATTATAAAATATTTAATAGACTCTCACTTAGCTGAGTAACAGATTGTGTCCTATATCTCACCGTCAACTCCCAGAACATCTCCCTCTGTGTCCAAGGTTACCATGTGGAATTCTATGGATCTTTTTGTCAAACACAGCACTTAGCACAGTTTGGGTGTCCCACATCTGTTGAACTAAACAGAATTCCTGGGGGCAGGAACTGTGTCTTACTTTCTTTCCTGGGCTGGCAAACAAAGTAGAAGATGGTCATTTAGAAATAGTCTCAGCACTTTGGTAAATAAATTCCATCTTATATGCTCATCTGAAAATATAACTTGAATATGATCACTACTGAAACAGTGGGGAATCCATGACTTTCAGATTCCCAGAATAAACTGGATATTAAAAAATCTATATGAAATTGTATTCTTACTTCTGTGCTATCCAGAATATGTTAAGGGAATAGGCAAAAGAAAAATGCTATCTATTAAAAATATATTTTAATATTAATTGAAATTTTAGGAACTTCCTTGGTGTTTCAGTGGTTAAGACCCTGCCTGCCAGTGCAGGAGGCACACGTTCCAAACCTGGTTGGGATACTAAGGTCTCACATGCTGTGGAATGTGGCCAAAAATTAAAAATAAATAAAGTAGCTATACCATTTAAAAATTATAAAAAACTATTAATCTGAATTTTTAAAAGTATAACGCAAATATATTGTTCAAACTTATAAAATTACATAAAAAGCCAAATGTCTGTGGCTCAGTTATTTGTGACAGAGGCTGCTGGTTGCCTCCTCTCTCCCCCGCCAGGTCTCTATGCCCTTCTTCCTCTCTTATGGGAGTCCCCTGTGACTCAGTGGTAAAGAATCTGCCTGTAATGCAGGAGATGCAGGTTCAATCCTTGAGTCAGAAAAATTCCCTGGAGAAGGAAATGGCAACCCACTCCAGTATTCTTGCCTGGAGAATTCCATGAACAGAGGAGCCTGGTGGTCTAAAATCCATGGGGTCACCAAAGAGTCAGTCATGACTTAATGACTAAACCACAATGAATTCAGCTGGGCACAAGCCAACATCAATTAAAAATTATACTTTCTGGTTGACGATTTGACTAGGTGTGGTTTCCAGATGAGGCTTCCCTGGTAGCTCAGCTGGTAAAGAATCTGCCTGCAAGGCAGGAGACCCTGGTTCAATTCCTGGGTCAGGGAGATCCCCTGGAGAAGGGATAGGCTGCCCACTCCAGTATTCTTGGCTTTCCTGGTGGCTTAGACAGTAAAGAATCTGCCTGCAATGTGGGAGACCTGGGTTTGATCCCTGGGTTGGTAAGATCCCCTGGAGGAGGGCATGGCAACCCACTCCAGTATTCTTGGCTGGAGAATCCCCATGGACAGAGGAGCCTGGTGGGCTATAGTCTATGGAGTCTGAAAGACTGAGCAACTAAGCACAGCACAGTTTCCAGATGAAGAAGTCTAGAAAATAGTGGCAACATATGTGTAGTACATCTTCTTGGAATTGTCCTTAGAGGCAGGGGACTTGATCCATTCTCTTTCTGTTCTGTTCCCAGTTGTCTGGAGTAATTTTTTATAAGAGCAGCTATGTTGGACCATGCAGACCTTGGCCATACCTGGCAAAGCAGAAAGACAGGAAGATCCCAGATCCCTAACATGGACCACAATATCCATATCAGCCCTGAACTTTTATGTGAGAGGAAAATAAACTTTGTCTTTAAAATACTTTTATTTGGGATTTCTTGTCATTTGGGGCCCAACTTCCTAGTTCTATTCCATTAAGAAAAATAAACAGAAACTTATCATGTGCTGACCTGCAAATCCCTTGGTTAGCCTTTCCCTTTTTTTCTGGTCAGTTTTCTTTGACTGTTACAAGCATGAAGGTCAACAGCAGCACTTTGCCCTGAGCCAAAATGTCTCTCAATAGAGCCTAGAGCAACACTGACAGGATATCAGCCTTCTGCATCCAAACCACATAAGCCAGTTTAATTGATTTCTCCTTCCCCTCACTGAAACCATTTTAAAAAGTTCTGTCACACTGTTATCAACCCACCACCTCATCTGACATGTGACCTTTCTTCAAGGCCTATTCAAGCCCTAGTCTTCTCTCATCTCAGCCAGAGACCAGGTGACCCCACCATCTCTCCTCTACTCCGTTCTCTAGTCACCTGCCATTTCTACAGAGACAAGTGGGACTTCCTCTTCTTTGTTACCTTCCATCAGTTAATCAGTTGATTGAGCCATTTATTCATAATCTTCAGAACAGGTTGGAATATAAAGATGGAAAAGAGGGTTTTTCCAATTCTATGTTTCAACAAATGGCAAAACAGAATATTTGAAAACCCTTTTCCCCATTTGATGATGGAATTGAAGTAGATTTCAAATAAAGGATATCTGACTTCTCTGAGAGTGCTGCAGCATTTTAGAACTTGAATCTTTTGATAGTCACCTGACTCACCGTCATTGTGGCAAGAACACTCCAGGCTTTAAGTCCCCTGAATATGAACGAGTTTCATTCTGAGAACATGTTCATAAGCCTGATTTGTTAATAAGTCCAGCAAATTTAGTCTTAAGTACAGAACTAGCATAATCAACTATATACTACTGTAACAGGTTTATAATACTTTTCACAAAAGCAATACATAAGAAACAAACACAAAAGATAAAGAAAATATTTTTTATATTATAGTAAAGTATCTTGAAAAATACAGTAGTATAGTACCTCAGCGGGCATACAGCACCTGGCATCGAGTGAACAGACAAGAAGAGTTACCAATTGGAGGAAGGAGAGACGATGGGAGATGGTAAAGCTGAAGGATCATCAACAATAGGAGAGGTAGAGCAAGCTGCAATTTCACTCCTGCTGACGTTGATGTCAGAGGTTCTGGCTCCTTGCTGGAACCAGATGCACATTCACATCTTTGAAAGTTCACAACTTGAAGGGTCATATGTAGGGGCTTTATTGTGCTTAAAATCTAGAATCTAGCATTGCATCTACTCTATGAATATTTTCCAAAGTATTTATTATTCCCTGGACAGAGGAGCCTGTGGGCTACAGTCCATGGGCTCACAAAGAGTCAGACAAGACTGAGTGACCAACACATACTATAGATATATAACCAGAGGAATTAGACTTTGAAGATGCTTGAACCTCTTGAATCACAGGTAACAAGATTAACACTGAACATTATTTCCAGCCATTTTTATTTACACCAAAAAGCATTCTCTTGAAAGAGCTGAAGAAATAGAGACTCAGGTCATTTCCCTATGATCTCTGTAGTTGATGACCACAAAGTAAGAATAAGAGCCCATGGGTCTGTGCCCTGGTTCCTCCTAGCCAGAGCAGTGTCAGCAACAAGCCACAAAATCCCTACAATGGTAGAGCCCCTATCACCACTCTTTTAAAATGCTTATTTTATCAGAAAAAATTTACTTGGCTGCACTGGATCTTATTTGCAGCATGTAAAATGGTTAGTTTCAGCATGTGGGATCTACTTCCCTGACTTGGGATGGAACCCAGTCCCTCTGTAATGGGAGCATGGAGTCTTAGCCACTGGACCACCAGGGAAGTCCCCTTTATCACCAGGTTTGAATCCTCATATCTTTTCCCACCATTGCTATCTCAGCCTCCTCTGGGGATAAGGGCTTCCACCAGACCCAACTAGACAAGCATGTGAGCAGCTCAGTTGCCCATTAAAACCTGACTTGACACACTGAGTCTCTGGCCTCCTCAGCATCCTTGGGACCAAGGACGACAACCTAGAAGAGGCAGAGGAGTGAAGGCCCCAATGGGAGAAGTGTGTCCAAGAAATGAGAGGAGATGTCAAGAAGCTGGCAGATAAAAGGATCCTGTCCTGCCCATTACAGGTTTTCCCATGATTATGGAACCAGTTATATTTTCTCATGAAGCTGTGGTTGACTCAGAAACATACCACTTCATATTTGCTTTTTCTCCTTTCTAGCCTCACTTGCCTCTTTACCCTTGCTCCCTAATAATGAGTTAGCATCTCAGTTTGCTTTGGGTTCTGATTCCCAAGAATTCTGGAACAATCAGTTCATAGTACAATTAAGCTAGTCATCTACCCAGCAGCCTGTCTACAATCTGAGCAACAGAAAGCAGGAAAAGAGAAAGAAATTCAATCCCTCCTTCATCAGAAATCTTTCAGAAATTACAAGTAACTTTCTACCTGTTCTCACTGACTAAATTTAGACAAAAAGCCATACCCAGCTGAGAAGAAGTCTGTCATGTTCCATAAGATAATGTGTCCAGCTAAAAGCTGGAAGACTATAGGTAACAGAGAAGAAAACATGATTTTGAGGGTCTCAATCAGAAAAGTTTTACACATCACTCACAGATTGTGACTAGAAGAGTCCTACTCCAATATGACCACCTCATTCATTTCCCTCTGTCAATTTGGACACACCTTTGGATATTGACAGACTCCAGTGCACACTCCAACACACCACGTGCCTGCCCCATATTTAATTTCAGTTAATGATTTTGGTATTTTTTTCAGTGAAAGATTGAAGGGACCAGAAGAAAAACTCCACAAGTTTCTACTACCACATCTACCTACCTGCCTGCAATTGTGTTCATATTCTCTACTTATGTCCTTGCTAGTGGTCAAAGACAATCCTTCATTTGTAAATTAAATGCAATATCTTTTCACTTACTCAAAGACATCATACCACTTATTCTTTTCCTCTGTTTCCTGCAACATTTTTTTTTTCTTGTCCTGTGGTTCATTCTCCTGAAAATACAAATGAGTAGTAATTTCTCCTGTGGGGAAATAGCCTCCCTTTACACTCTTTCTCTTCTAGTTTGTTTCTCATATCCCTTCTATACCTTGAAACCTAGCTCCTTGAAAGAGTCATCTATATTTTCTGTCTCCAGTTTTTCTCATCAAATTTCTGAGCTCACTCCAGAGAATTGCTCCTACACCATTTCACCAAAACTGCTCTTATCAAAGTCATCAACCAACTCCATGCTGCTGAAGATGCTGATCAATTCTCGTTTCTCTTCTCCACTGACTTTTCAGCAGCATTTGCTGAATTAATCAACAATTAATCACTCTCTCCACTTTGATGCAGATGCCTCGCTTAGCTTACAGCACAATATATTTGGCTGTTTCTTTTCTACCTTTCTGGTCCCTTCTTCTCAGTGTTTTTACTGAATTATCCTTTCTCCTGACTCCTAAATGTCAGAGTACTCCAAGTTTCTGTCCTTGATTCTCTTCTCTATCTATACTCACTTGCTAGGTGATCTCCAATTTTATTTTTTTTTTCAGTCTTGTGTTTTTTTGTTGTTGTTCTTTTTTTTTTTTTTCATTTATTTTTATTAGTTGGAGGCTAATTACTTTACAATATTGTAGTGGTTTTTTGCCATATATTGACATGAATCAGCCATGGATTTACATGTGTTCCCCATCCCGATCCCCCCTCCCACCTCCCTCCCCATCCCATCCCTCTGGGTCTTCCCAGTGCACCAGCCCTGAGCACTTGTCTCATGCATCCAACCTGGGCTGGTGATCTGTTTCACCCTTGATAGTATACTTGTTTCAATGCTGTTCTCTCTGAACATCCCACCCTCGCCTTCTCCCACAGAGTCTAAAAGTCTGTTCTGTACATCTGAGTCTCTTTTTCTGTTTTGCATATAGGGTTATCATTACCATCTTTTTAAATTCCATATATATGCATTTGAACACTACCTGTATTCTCATTGTTCCCACATCTCTGTCATCTTTCCTGGCCTTAACATCCAAACTCAACCAGCACCAAATCAGTGTTAATTTTTCTAAAAGGTATTTTCTAAATAACGTCCAAAATTGAGCTCCTGACACTTATCCACTTTGTCCACATCATTCACTAATTTAATGGCAACTCTGTCTTTCCAGATGTTCAGACAAAAAAGCAATGGGGTCATTCCAGACTCCTCTGTTTCTTTCACACCTCTTACTCGTTCAGTCAGCAACCTTTCCTATTTTAGCTACAGGATAGTGCCACAGTTGCCACACTCTTACTGCCTTCTTCTACCTGGGTCACAGCTATCTGTTTTTAGTCTATTTTTTACCCAGAGCTCAAGGAATACAGTTAAACAAACTCAGTTGTATCACTTCATACTCTGCTGGAATTCTCCTGTGACTTTCCATTTGGAGTAAATGTGACCATTGTTGCTAGAATGCACAACTCACTATATGACCTGGTTCTTTCTGCCCACGTTCTGTCTTACATCTTCTCTTAGTGTTCTTTTTCTCTTTCAGTGGTACAGGCAATCTGAAATTTTAGCCCATTCCAGTGCTTCTTATTTCCCTTCTCTTTTATTTTTCTCCTTAGTTTTTTTATTACATAGCATAGTATAATTTACTTGTTTATTATCTGTCTCTTTTATTAAGCAATAAAATAAGCCCTAGGGTTTCATGTTGTAGTGTTGTTTGTGTTGTTTACTACAATATTCTAGAGCAGTTTCTGACACTTTGTAATACTTTCCAGAGGATCTGTCAACCCAGGGATAGAACCCAGGTTTCCTGCATCACAGATGGATTCATTACCACCAGGGAAGCTCACTTTGTAATAAGCACTCAGAAAACCTTTGTGGAAGGAAAAAATGACAGGTTGTCTTGTGGCCTCAGAATGGCTCAGCACTTGCCACGTTGTTCAAAGGAGGTTCACACCTGCTCTTGGCTCTGCTCCAAGCACATTTTAACCTATGTTTCCCAAGAATTTTCTAAAGATTGCTTCCTGGAGTCTGTATTACCAAATTACTGCATGTGGAAAATTTCATTGCAAGAGCAATGAATCTTGCAGAATCTAGCTATACAGAATCTGAGAATGAATTCAATAACAACAAAAAATGTAAGGTGGCCATGGGAGGAAAAAAAGATCCATGAAGTACATAAAAAAAAAACAAAAACCTTAAATGAATGAAAAGATGGTTCATGTCCCTTATGGGAAAACTAAATAAAAATATAAATATATCAAGAGTGAACATATAAATATAAGAAATCTTCAATTGGAATTTCAAAGAAATCTTTTTGGAACTTTTTTTTGAATTTCATGTGGAAGAAGGTATCTGCTATGACACACCCCTTCAAAAAAAGGAAAAATACTACAGAGTAGAAATAACTAAACAAATATAAAGATAGAATAGTAATAGCAGGAAAGAGAATAAAGAACCTAGAAGTAGAAGAGGCATATATTAAAATATATGTTAAATGCAGCAGTCCCTATCTGTGGATAAACAATAGATTCTGAAATAAATGTGATTGAGACCACTGGGAACCTACTTAAATATATATGTATATATATGTGTGTGTGTGTGTATAATTAAAAACCCTACCACATTACATACACAGAAAAATATTCCTTATTGATCAATAATCTACAGCTTAGAAATTAAAGTATAAAAGCATTAGAAGAAGATCTAAGAGAATATTAGTATAACACTGGTGAGGGAAAAACTGTCTTGAACAAGAAGAAACTCAGAAGATAGAAAGGTAAAAATTTAACATATAGGATTATGTTAAACTTTTGCATAATGAAACTCAAAGAATGTGTTAGAAACTTCTATCTCTAATACCATAGCGTTGTTCAGGAGGAGGGTAGAGACATGCATAATCAGGTGTACATGCTAAAAATGTAAGGATAACTACTAGATAACAAATACTTTGTTGTTATCATTTAGTAACGACTCTTTGTGACCTCATGGACTGTAGCCTGTCAGGTTCCTCTGTCCATGAGATTTCCCAGACAAGAACACTAGAGGGGTTTGCTATTTCCTTCTCCAGGGGATCTTCCTGACTCAGGGAATGAACCCGCGTCTCGTACTTAGTAGGCAGATTCTTTACCACTGGGCCACCTAGAACAGCAATCAAACAACACAATTCGTGAAACATAGCCAGGTTAATACTGTGGAGGTAATTTCCTCCATTTGCTCCATGACTTTCTTATCTAACAGAAGTAATAGAAACCTATATATACAGGGTCTCATTTTTATATATAGAATATCTAATCTGGTGTAATAATAAAATTCTAACATTTTTCAAAAGTAATACTTCGCCCTTCATCTTCCACCTGGAGCATGTTGCACTGGGGCTGCTTGTCTTCAGAGAGAGAGTGCTCTTGCATCTTCTTTGTTCTTGGCCTAATCTCTCCCTTAACATGAACATCAGCCATGTCAGAATCCTTCACCATTTGCCAGAAGGGTTTTGAAGTCAGATTAGGGAATCAGGACTTTTCTTACTTGAATGCCACTGTGTTGAAGTGAATGTCACACAGGCATTTCTGTGGCTTCTTTAGCTATCCCAGTCCTTGGGGCCTCCTGACCTTCAGTTCTCTTGATGCGGCAGCCCTGAGGAATCCAGTGATTTTGTTCTAGCCACTTTCTGAGAGATTAAATGCTTCCAGTCAGACCTATCTGAGAGCAGTTAAGACAACCCTCACACCAGCTCCCTCTCACATGTGATCTACATGGGGTCCAAAGGAAACCCATACTTCTGCCAATGCACTCACTGCCATGAAAATTTAACTTCCCTCTGCCACCAGATCACGGGTTGCCCCACCTCACTCATCCACTGCTTTTCCCAAACAGAAAGCTGCTTCTGTCTCTCCTTAAAACAGAGGAAGAGATCAAGATATGATGGTCTTAGTGGAGCTCCTTTCACTAGGTCTGAGGAAAGAGTTGAATTCTCCACTCCTTCTTTCTTGGGCATAGGCACAGGAGTCACAGAACCAGAACTTTCTTTCCAAAGAGAATTCTTGGGACTTCCTTAGTGGTCAAGTGGTTAAGACTCTGTGCTTCCATGCAAGAGACACAGGTTCGATCTCTCAATACTGGCACATTTTATTTTTTTAACTTCTAAAGCAAAATTTCAAGTATTTTCTTTAAAAATTCACATATTGGATTAACACATCATTTTGCTATTACATTATGCACCTTATTTTTGCTTTAATCAAAACTATCAATTAAATATACTAATAAAAATAACTTCCAACCTGCTAGATAAAAGATTTAAAAGACAGTAAAGAGCATCTAATTCATCCAATAGCAGCCAAGAAAGAGGGAAAAATAGAGCCAAGGAAGATCATGATTTTTAAAACTTTCACAAATTATCGAAGAAATAAAGTACAATATAGAATATCATTTCTAATAAATTGCAACATAGAATATCATTTCTAATAATCATTTAGATTTAAGCTTTTCAGTTAAAAGACCAAGGTTTTCAAGTGATAAAAACAAGCTATGTGTTCTGAATAAATATTCCTTTGATGTAATTTCCCCCAAATATACAAAAATAAGAATTCTAAAAATTTCAACATAGTTTTTGTGGCACTGATCCAAAACTATGTGAAAATAATTCATGAAAGGAAAATTATCCATCCTACCTGTGAATATTAATGTAAAAACTTTTCATAAGTTTTTGCCTAAAATGTGTAGCAATTTATATTTAATTCTGACAGAGATTATTGTGAGAATTCAAAATCATTTAAACATAAAAAAATCTACCAACAAATTTACCTATATCAACACAGTGCCTGAGAAAATACCATAATACCATGTTATTAGATGCAAAAAAAAATAGATGTAAAAATCCATCATCCATTTAGGGTAAAAATTAAGAATAGAAGAAAACTCATCTAACTTTATGAAGGTAATTTTTTTAAGTTCATCAAATGTACATAATAATTAAATGTTAAAAGAATTCCTTTCAAATTTAGGAATAAGACATAGATGCCATCTGGTCATTTCTATTCAACATTTTAGGGAAGGTTTAAACTCAACATAATAAAGGCAAGAAAAATTTAAAATTATATAAAAGTTGGCATCAATTTCAGAAGCAGGAAATTTTGTATTACTATTGATATTGACAAAATTTCCAGATGGAAGTTATAAAATATGAACTTAAAAACTAAGAGAATGGTGATAGTAATAATGCTAGCCTTTGCTTCTCCAAGTTACAGTAACAAAATAAATGGATAAGGAGCTAAGGAGCAGGAAATGTGAGAGCAAAAGATCACTAAAAATAGAGCTACTGGGATTGCCTTAGCTGCCTTGGTGGCTCATAAAAATCTGCCTGCAATGCAGGAGACCCAGGTTTGATTCCTGGGTTGGGAAGATATCCTGGAGAATGGAATGGCAACCCACTCCAATATTCTTGTCTGGAGAATTCCATGGACAGAGTAGCTTGGTGGGCTACAGTCAACAGGGTAGCAAAGAGTCAGAAAGGACTGAAAGATTAACACTTTCACTTTCACTTGGCAGTCCAACAGTTAACACTCCACGCTTCCAAAGTAGGGGGTGCAGCTTCAATCTCTGTTGATGGAACTAAGTAAGATCTTACACGCATCGTGCCCAAAAGACAAAACTCTGTGCCAGTGATGACAGTTGCACAACTCTATACATACCAAATAAAGCAAGTGAATTGTGTGGTATGTTAAGTATAACTCAATAAAAATGTTTTAAAAATAGAGATATTAATTCTAGTACACCTGGACTCCAAATTCTTCTTTAACAAAAACACCAGGATTTCCAGACTCTAAGATGCCCTCCTTCTTCCTGAAAGAGGTTTGGTTCACTTATGAGCTCTCCTACATGGCTATTATGCTTTTATTTTCATTAATCTGGTCATCTATGCTGCCTTCACCTCTCCTGTTCTTTTTGCTTCTCTCTGCTGCTCCCATTCTCCTGGAGAAGCCCAAATTTGTCAGATTGTGTAAACATCTCTGATAAAGAACATAAGTCCCATTCTGGACATGGGTATAAAGGAATTTTGAGTATGCCGTGGGGATTACATACCTCTTCATGATCACAAGGAAGCCCTTCAGGTAGAACCCTGGCATGGTAACTTCCCTTCCGCAAGATAAGCTTCCTGACCTCTTAGGACAAACTGACACTCTAATATCTTTTTCTCTAACCTCTGCTTATTTTTCATGATCACAGAATGTTAGAAACCACTAACTATAGATAGAAAATAGAATCTTGCTTCTAAGAGAAGCTAGATTGACTTCTACGTTAATATCATGATTACTAAAGTGAATTAGCAGAATAGATTTTTACATTATTTTCAAAGCTGACAATGTTACCCACTTCTTAAACAGACCTAAATCAACCAGTAGTCATGAATATGCACACACACACACACACACATATACACCCCCCCCAAAGATTTTTATAGTTGTGTGCTCTTTGGGGGGCTTCTCAGGTGGTGCTAGTGGTAAAGAACCTGCCTGCCAATGCAGGAGATATAGAGACTCAGGTCCAATCCTTTGGTCAGGAAGATCCCCTGGAGGAGAGCATGACAACCCCCTCCAGTATCTTGCCTGGAGAATTCCATGGACAGAGGAGCCTGGCAGGCTACAGTCCATAGGGTTGCAAAGAGTCAGACATGACTGAAGCAACTTAGCATGCATACACACACTTTCTCTTTGGATTGTGTAGCATGGATTTGAGATAGCCTATTTAGCACTGTTACAGTTGGTTAAAGGAACTTGCTCACATTAACCATATAGTTACTTAAGCAAAGGCAGTCATTGATCCCATGAGATAACTAAACAAATAAATCATGCAACAATCTTCATGAAAGTTTAAAAGCAGTAGAAATATGAAACCAAACACTTCTACTTTTTCAGCATGGCTCCCAAAAGTAACTAGCACTAATGTTTGTACACTTTAGTGACTTGTTTCCAAAACAGTAAGGAACACACAAAAACTCTAGTATAGTAACAGTTCTTAGAAATTTTTCAAAAATTACATTAGTTATAAGAAGCAAAACTTGACAAAAAAGACATTCAAAAACCTTAACTTTAAATGATTTCCTAAACTCTTATAGTACAAAAATCAAACACTTCCTGTGTTAAACTCTTTACCCGAGTGTCTTCAATTTGCTTCTACCTATTATGTGATTGCAAATAATTTTCAGTTTGTGAAAATCTTTTAAAAATATAATTCTTTAAATGTATGACCACGAAACAAATTTCATAAATGGCTCTGAAAGCATTAGACTGCTATTGCAAGCCAAATCTATATTCATAGTTAATGATAAATATATATACAAGTGTGGTTAGCATTTATCCTTCCAATTGCAATCTCCAGTTAATAGACAGGCTGAGGAGTGCCATCACACTGCAGAAGCTATAATAATTATCTGATTCTTTTCATCTCTACTGCACTGATGCTGAAAAATTAAGATTAAGGCCTCAACATAGAGAGCCCTGATTCAAGGAAGAGGGCACTGCATTTGAATGCTAGAGGTAATGGCCAAAAAGTCAGAAGTAATAAGTGGCAGAAACCAAATTAGTATTCAGCTGCCCAGTTCTCATCTCTTTCTCCCCAATATATTTCAGATATGTCTCTTTCAAGGTCAGCAGGATATGCATGCACAGAAAAATAAATGGGAAAGTCAAAGGGTAATCGTCCAGTCTGGGAGTCTCCTGGGCTTCAAAACTTGGCTCATCCTCTCAGAACTCACCTTTGTCACACACTAACACTATTAAAAGGCCTTAAATACACTCAGCAGTTAATTTTAAAATCTCATTGAAAGCTATTCCCACTTTAGGTATGCCAATCAATTGTCTAGTAATGAAATAGAAATGGGGGAGCGGTGGGATGGGGAATAATACACATTACAAACTAAATATCTTTTTTAAGTTACTTGTCATTCATTTTGACACTTCAAAATCCCCACATAGCTCTTCTTCAAAGCAATGCGGTCCCTGTGAGACTGAGTTATTTGGCAATCTAAGGATCTTGGCCAATTTTTAGAACTGGAACATTAGCCCTTAACATCATTGTGATGATACTGGGGTCATGCTGAGTAATTTAAATTAAAAATACTTGTCATAACTCTAGCTCAAATTAGGAGAGCTGTCCTAATTAAACCACTAGCAGTCTGGTTTCCAAATTCCTGACAGCCAAGTATATTTGCCTCTCATGCTGATGTCCTATGACAGAGCAAAAACCTCATATGAGATCTCACTGTTATTTCAAAGAGAATTTTAATTTTTTTTTTATTTTTTAAGTGACTGTGAAAGCAAGAAAATCATATGCTCAAATATTTGCCTTAATCTCCTGAAATTGCAAGTAAACACTATTGTTGCTCTGTTTTTCATTCAAGTTACAGTTTCAAAAGCAGTCTTTCTGTCTCTAGGTATAAACATTTCACTATAAAAACATTCTGGTTTAATCAAAATGAATCAAAAAGAAGGTTTAGCCAAAATTTTTTTTATCCTTTGTCAAAAGTGGCACCGTCAAGGTTGAAAGAACACTAATAATCTAATTTTCTGTTCTTAGTTCTCCCTGAAGTCTGCATATTTGTGTCATCTTGAGTACTCCTGTAATCAGATGCCTGTGTGGGAAGGTATGATATATCCAAGTTAAGTGATAAAATTCCAGCTGTGACTTTGAATAAAATGGAGAACCTGGGAGAAGTAAAGTCTATTTATTTTCTTGCATGGAAAAAGACAAAAAAATGTTTAACAGACTTTTTAAAACATACACTGATGTGTATATCACATGGAAAAATGAGAAATGCTTGTTCATGACAGAATAAAGGTGTATTTGAACTGGATTCAGTAACTGGTAGTTTGAATATTTTTAATTTCATGATGTTTCAGATAGCAAAATCTGTCATTTTAAGCCAAATTATTATGTGACTTCTGATGGTACTGCTTTGTTGAAAGGTAGTAAACAGGGAGGCAGTATCCATATAGCTAACAATAGTCTATTCTTACTAAGTAACAAGAATCTTGATAAATACGGCTAGAAAATCTTCTCAAAGTATCTTACCTGCACACGGCTTACAGTCCAGCCATCTCCTGGAGGTTAGAAGATGTATTGGTGGACTTCCCTGGTAGCCCAATGGTTGAGAATCCACCTGCTAATGCAGGAGACTTGGGTTCAATCCCTGATCTGGGAAGATGACACATTCTGCAGGGCAACTAAGCCCAGTGCACCACAATTGCTGAAACCTGCGCACCCAAGAACCCATGCTCCGCAACAAGAGAAGCCACCGCAATAAGAAGCCTGTGCACCACAACTAGAGAGTAACCCCCTCTTGCCACAATTAGAGAAACCCTGTATGCAGCAATGAAGACCCAGCACAGCCAATAAATATGTAAAAATAATTTTTAAAAGATGTATTGGTGACAGTCTTTTTAAGATTTCTCTCTGTAATTTCTTTATCCTGAACAAAGATAGTTAAGCCCATTATGAGAAATAAATGACATGTTGGATGCAATTATAGAAAAAGTTAAAGCTGGGGAAAACATGATGGAGAAGGAACTAGAAAATTCTGTGAGCAATTTTGTAGAAGCTAGATATCGGTATCAAAAGATGGCTTACCCAAAATTAAAAGATATCACTCCCCCAATGGCTTCTGTCTCCCTCACAAATATATTTCTTTCACAGTTTGTGCTGAGTAAACTGACATGTGCTAAATTTCTTTTATAAATCTGTCAATATTTAATTCATATACAGGCAAGTAGACATGATTTCTAGATTTCACCCCCATGCAACAATTTCTTACTATGTCCAGGCAAAAATGAAAATATTATTGAGAATTTTTTACACACACTTGTTTCCCAACAGGTGATATTCTTTACTAGAAGGAAACTCAAGCTGATTTTTAATGAATAGATTAAATTTTCTCCCTCTACACTCAATTTAGAATGAAATCCTGTACAGAGTTCTTTTCATTCCCTCCCTTCTTCTTTAGATTTCTTCCCTTTCCCCCTTCCTTCTTCTATACATGGTTATTGAACACTATGTCCCTAATATTTTTCTAGATGCTAGAGATTCAAGAGTGAACAAAACGTAAGAAAATGCATATCCTGATGGAGCTTAAATCCTTGTAGGATAAACAAACAAAAAACAAGTTAAATGAGTAAAATGTAGGGAAAAGTAAGTAAAAATAAAGAAACAAAAAGAATATCAATAGGAAACTTTAGATGAGAGCTGAAATTTTAAATTAAAAGGCCAAGAAAGGTCTTATTGACTAGGTAACATTTGTATAAGAACCTGCAACACTGAAACATATACACTACCATATGTAACATAGGTAGCCAGTGGGAATTTGCCGTGTGATGCTGGGAGCTCAAACCTGTGCTCTGTGAAAACCAGAGGGTGCAATGAGGTGGGAGGTGGGAGGGAAGTCCCAGAGGAAGGGGGCATATGTGTACCTGTGGCTGATTCATGTTGACATATGGCAGAAATCAACACAATATTGTAAACACAATAATTTTGTGCAAACACAATATTGTAAAGCAATTATCTTCCAATTAAAAATAAATAAATAAAGGAGAAAAAAAAAAAGAACCTGTGCATAGGCTTAAATGAGATATATTTGAGAAAAGACTGTACAGGCACAGGCACCCAAAGTATGATTATGCCAGTCTTTCTTAATGCCTAGTAAGGAGATCAGAGGGCTGGAAGAGTAGAAAAAGGTAGGGGTATCAGAGATAAAGTCAGAGAAATACAAGAGGAACACCAGGTCATGCTGGCTTTCTAGGTCATTGTGGAGACTACAATTTTCCTTCTGAGTGAGATGGGAACTGTTGGAGGATTGTAATCAGAAATGTGATATGATCTGATATGCAGTTTAATGGGTCACTCTGTCTTGTGGAGGATAAAATAAAAGAAGCAAGGGCAGAAGTAAGGAGACCAGTGGGAAGGCTATTGCAATAGTCCAGGCAGGAGATAAGATTTCAATGAGGAAAGTGACATTTAAGATAGTAGTGTTTGGTTTTTGTGTATAATCTGAAGATAAAATAATAGAATTTGATGCTGGATTAAGTATGGGACATAAAGCAGACAGAAGGCTACAAGCACTCTACAAATTGGGGATAAAGTAAATGAAAAAAATAATAAAGTAATTTACTGCAATAGGGAAGACTTCAGCAGGAGTATTTATGAGGGTGAGATACCAGAAGGATAACTTTAGACTTGTTAATTTTGTTGCCAAGTACAAAATGGAAAAGTTAAGCAGTAGAGTTCAAGGCAGAGGATAGGACTTGGCCCCATGTGATTGATCATCTGTAAGCTATATAGAGCATTTGTAGTATCATAGCCTCCAATGGAATGGGAAAGCTACTTGGAGATTTCAAAAGCACTCGATTATTATTTGTATACAAAGGTAAAACCCTTTTACTTGTTCACACACAGAAAGAAAGATTATCTTCATAATCACAGGAAACAGAATAACTGACATAAAGTTCCCAAAATACACTATCTAGGCATCATATTCTAAAGATTTGTCACTGCAAAGTCTCAAATAGAGGCAAAATTTGACTTCCCAAACTTCCTTGAGAGTTTCTGTACTGATGTTGCTAGAGACTAAGCAGGAGAGGAGAGCTAAAGGAATATGAGGGTCCTGAGATGGCTGGATGGCATCATTGACTCGATGGGCATGAGTTTGAGTAAACTCTGGGAGTCTGTGATGGACAGGGAGGCCTGGCATGCTGCAATTCATGGGGTCGCAAAGAGTCGGACACGACTGAACAGCTGAACTGAAGTGAACTGACTAATATTGTATTGATGTAAGCTAGCTTCTTACTCTACTCTAACAGAAGGTTTAAGTTAATATTTTCCCTCTTTATGCCACTTTTCAGGACTTGCAAGAGATTCCTCCTCAATTCCTCTCTCCTAAGGTTTCATTTTCTTAGATGATGGTGGTGGTGGTTTAGTCACTAACTCGTGTCCGACTCTTGCAACCATATGGACTGTAGCCTGCCAGGCTCCTCCGTCCATAGAATTTTCCAGGTAAGAATACTAGAGTGGGTTGCCATTTCTTTCTCCAGGGGATCTTCCCAACCTAGGGATCGAACCCATGCCCCGTCTGTCTCCTGTATTGGAAGGTGTGTTCTTTACCACTAGCTCCACCTGGGAAGCTCCCTGAAGTGCCATATATCAAAATAAAGTGCATCTTGCCTAATTGGAGCTAAATATCCAAAACTTGAACTAACTGGAATTAAACTTTTCCACTAATTTCTCAAAGACAGTGGATAAAGATTTCATACATTAATCTATTTTATTATCCTAGTTTATTAAATATATTAAAATTTGTCTCTCATGCATTGTTCAACTCTTTGTGACCTCGTGGACTGTAGCCCACCAGGCTCTTCTGTCCATGGAATTTTCCAGGCAAGAATATTGGAATGGGTTGCCATTTCCTACTCCAATTTGTCTCCCATAATTAACTCTATATATCAGTTATCTAAGCTGACCTAAAATTTAAAGGACTTGAAAATCAAATGTCTTAAAGATAATTAGAGGTCATTAACACCAAGAGAAGTGCTGGTATATAAAAGGCCAAATAGTACTTAGCATAACTGGAAAGCTTAGCTATCTCAACTTTAGCCTAGTTTTCTTATTACAGTGTCCTGATTAATATGTAAAACATATACATACTAATGACTACTTGGGAAATTGCTTAGAAGATAAAACAGAATTTTGCAGTTAAAGATGCCCAATTCTAGAAACCAAAAAGAACCCAGAGGTTAAAAACGAACAAATGATAAATCATGGTAAAGACAGAGATAAAGAAAATAGTTGTGAATCATGAGAAAGAAATAGTTTTAAATGAAAATCAATAGAGAAAAGCCCAGAAGGTTGCAGGGTAGGGAAATATTACCAAGTCCATATTCAGAAATTTAAATAAATGAAATAAAAAATATGAAACAAGAAGATA